>NC_136635.1:22449102-22481046 GCF_949748355.1 Melanostigma gelatinosum
AACAGGAAGAGAGAGGATTTAGGAGGCCAGTATCATGTTTGTCCTCTAGCCGATACAGTCTGGCCAGGACAATAACGGGAGACGGGGGAGAGGCAGTTCACAAACATGGTTGATTCATCATACGTGGGCTCGTTTTTATATCAAAATATATTTAAAGGATTCAAAAAAAAGAACGAACAAGGAAAAAACTGACTAGGGCGGGAGAATACCAAACAACAAAAGGAGGACTTTCTCTTGGCGTTAGGAATGTTCAGTGTCTCTGTGAACGCTGGGGTCGGGGTGGTGCATGCAGTGTGTGAGAGGCCTTGGGTTCAACTGTCAGTGCTTTCAATGTTCATCGTTTTATTATGCTACCATGATTATGAATAAATCATTCCATCTGAACAGCGTGGAACACCGGCATCATTGTATCAGCGTGTATGTGGGTGTGTGAGGATCGGAGGGCACACTGTCTCAGGGTTTGACGTATTGGATTTTTTTAAATAACCCTGCGAGCCCTTGGTGGAAATGTTCAACAGCAGGAAGTTGAATATTTAGCCGTAAGTGGTAATAGTTGATAAAGGGTCTGGCCATCCAGGTTCCAAAATGGATATCTTAAGAACACTTTTCAAACTTCAACATGAAATATTTGAGATTAGGATGACTGTACTAAAGGGTGGGTTCACATTTTCCAAATCGTACTCTGGTATACAATGGAATCGTTTTGCTCACTCAAATCATTTCCACTGTTTATACTGGCCATTTACAGATTCCTGATTAAGGAGCTCACAATGGAAGAGATGAGGGGATGAAATCCACAGTTCTGTGAAAACAATGCGCTGTTTTGACATTTTTTCTTTGAATTATTTTTTAGTTTTTTAATGCTTTTTTGCACAAACACACTGTAGATGTTGTCCCCAATATCTTATCGTGGGGGACACTGAAGGGATTTCATCATGGCCAGAGTCAGAATCGGCTTTAATGGCGCATACATGGAATTTGACCCGGGTTTACACATTGCTCTCAAGGTACATACATGGAATATACAAATGAACAAGAAGAATATATGAACAGGATGAATGATTAAAGTGACCTAGAACTAATTTAGTGTACATTTGAGTATTTTATTAAGATGAATGCCTTGCTCAAAGTGCCATCCAGGTGTCTGGTGTTTTTAGGCTTCCAGGATGGAAAACGTGTCGTCACTACAACATGTTTTGTCTTCTTTCTAAAACGCAGACTCGTGTTTCAGCTTCCCTGTCTCCTGGAATCGCATCAAACAACGCGAACAGAGAAAATAGTCCTTTTGATTTTAAACTATTCAGCGCTGTGTGATCAGCCTGTGAAGACGGGTCACGAGACAAACCGGCTGTGAACTGATGCTCGCCTCTGTACTAAAAAAGCCCCAGTCTCTTCACGAGCTATAAATAAAGTCCTCCAGTGATCATCTTTTGATCGCAGAAGTGCCAGGAACAGGGTGGTGAAGTGTCAGGCGGAGGCTTAAAGGTGTGAAGGGGTGTGCTGTGTCAGCTGGGTTCAACTGTGCCGCCTCCTCGCTCCTCCAGCATCATTTACAGACTGGGATGAGACGAGACCAGTTTACTGGATTTATCTTCTGCTTCCGCTCACTCAAAACTCGTCTTGTAGACTTTGACGTGATTCCTATGGATCTTTAATGACAGCGACATGGGCGGTAACAATGGGCTGGTTACGTAAGCGAGGCGGTTTGTGCTCGTGGCCAAGATTGTGCCGCTGTCACCCCGTATCACGCCAGCTCCGGTTTAACCGCCCTGCTACGGCAGCACGAGACGGGGCCCGCTGCAGAGGTCCCCTTTCACCCCCCCCCCCCCCCCCCCTCCGCCGCACTCAGTTAGTCTCCTCACTGGCTCAAAAAAGAACAGAAAAAAATGCTCATTAGCCGGTTCGGGGGACATTTTTGTATGTCGCCTGACTTCCAGACTTCCCCGCCGGGAGGCTTCATACAGTCTGAGTCATCAAAGGGAGCAACACAGAGCTTCCATATCTGATTAAAAGAGTTTTAGTACATAACTGCCCTTTATGCCCTTACAAAGTACAAACTGCTGCTTGCAGTATACGTTCAACATAGAAGCTAGATCACGAGCTTTTGAATGACAAACGTTTATTTTCCAGCCTGCATATCAGCACAGCCTTCATTTAAACACCCATAGTACAGTAGCCGTTGTGCTATTGTGATACATTTAAAAATGTAAAGCCCAGCTGGAGGTATCACTGTGATGAGCTTGTGGTGACAGGAGTGAGCGTTGACGCGCAGCGCTCACGTCAGGATGCCTCGGTCGTCTGTTCACACTTAAGCAATCCTGACAACCGCACAGCTCGGCGTTCCGAGTCGGCACAAGCAGGAGGGTTGGTGCGTTAATCAGCTTTCGATAAGTTATGGATCTCTGCTACTGAGGCACGCACTCGACGGCAACAAATTAGCTCCTGAATTTAATCTGATTACGCCAACACCATTTTTTGGTGGGGAGGGGACGAGTCCGAGGGAAGATGCTGAGGGCTGCACGTGTCTTTTTGTGGAGTTAGCATGTGTGTTGTCGGCCTGGACCTGACAGATTTACATGCGTGACAGAATGAGGGTGAGGCGGCGAGGCCTCGGCTTCATGTGCCGTTGCTTGGTTACCGCATGGCAGATTTCTTGATGACACACGACTCACCGGGAAGACGCACTTCTCTCGCCCCGGATCGCACGGCATTAACAGAGTTCCCACCATCACAGTTTTCAAGCATGATTTGCACTGTAGCAGTCAGCTACACTGAAACAGCTGAAGGTTGCAAAAATATCAGTTCATGATAGTAGAAGGGAGTCATTTCAACACATTCTCTGGCTTTTAACATCAATGTATGAATCCAATAAACATTGTTCACATCCATTTTGGATGCGTAATTGAATATTTCATCACCGGTAGGTATTAATTACAGACCTTCCATCTACTCTTTGATGGAGGTTTTATACCTGTTTAGCAATCATGTAGAAAGAACAGCATGGACAGAGTAAATGATTTTGGGCAGTGTATGCTAAGCTAAGCTAACAGGCTGCTCACCGCAGCGGCATAGTTTGCTCTACGAACACGAGAGTGGTATCGATCTTGTGTTTTGCCAAAAAAAACTTAAACTGTTCCTTTAAAGACAGGTCGGAGAGACGGATGAAGGCAGGAACCTGAACCAGTTGGATGATCTCATGGAGTGTCTGTAAGTTACCGATGACTACCATCTTGAGTTCTACTTTTACATGAACATAGCACCAGATGCAGTAGAAGGACTCGTTGCAGGAGTCTGTCTGTATTTAGTTTGTTGGTGTAGATGACCTCTGATCTTTACACTCGGTCAAATGAAGTCATTTTTAAAGTTTAAAGTGGGTTCCCCTGAGTTACTGACACTGAGCGGTTTGTTTATACATTGAGTCAGCGTCTGAGTTAAGCTTCCATTTCCTGCTCGTTTCAGGAGCGGGGCGTCGGGGCTGACAGGAGATGACGGAAATGATATTGACATTATCAGGCCAGTGTGCGTGTGTCAAATGTGCACATGTCCTCAGTGACAGGATCCTTTCACACGGACACATCACTCGGGCGCATCACATGCCTTTTCCTGTCTCGGGCTCGCCACTTTGCTGAACACGGCCTAAATATATATGCAGTTTCCTGCTGCAATTAGCTTCTATTTGGGGGACGTTTATCTTTGCGTGATGTCAGCCTTTCACACACGAGTGCCACTTTTTGCATTCAGGCCCTTGTTGCTGTGTCTCTGCAGTTTTGTGGCGTTGGAGGTTATAGCAGCTTGAATCCCTCCTTTGTTCACCAGATGCAGCATTCAGGGTGTATTCTACCGCACGCTCCATTTCCTCTGGTGCAGCATCAGTTGCGCGTGCCGCATAAAATATCGACGTCTTTATCGTCACATGTGGAGGTTCTAATTCTCAGCTGCACCGAGAGCTCCGTGTATTTTTTCATGTCTTGACCGAGGGGGGCATGACCTCGTAAACTCATCAGCGCAGCGACGACCCGTAAGCTTCAAGACGGAAGGGGCACGACCTCAGACGTCACAGCCGGAGAGCGTCGTCACGACTCCCTGTACTGACGGAACAGATATTCAGACATCAATTAGATGCAGGCATTATGAGCTCATGGTTTATTCAGACATATTTTGCGTTTAAAAAAAAAACTAATTTGCATTTGGTACATACTGTGCAGCACATATATTTAGAATTCAACCCCTCACAAGAGTTCACATGTTGCCGGCCTATCTCAAAACCGTATCCACACGCACATACGTGCAGTAAGACAGCTTACACAATCATTTGTCATAGAAACCCAAAGTGCACACATCTCTGTGAAAAATTTAGATAATACAATGTTTTCATGGACTGTTTCCTTGCTGAGCTTCAGTGGAGGGAATTTTCCAATGAAAAGTATATATTAAAAACTTATTTGTATACAATATTACCAACCCTGCCTCTAAGCTAAATGCTAACATGAGCATGATCACATGTTCACAATAGCAAAGCTAACAAACTGATGTTTAGCATGTTCAACATTTACTAATTAGCAAAAAGTACCTCTGAGGTTGATGGGAATGCCGTTCGTTTTGCAGGGATTTGGTCATAAACTGAAGCATTGGGCACACTGAAACGTCACTTGCTGGTGGCGGTAGAGGAAACGTCAGACGATCCTCAATGTTTCATCCTCTGGGGACCATGAATGTCTGAACAAAGTTTTGTGGTAATCTATCCAATCATTTCCGTCTGGACCAAAGCGTTGGACTGACCAACAGACTGACATTACCGCCCACTGAGCCACCAGCAAAGCAACGTTAGGTGTTATGTGCATCCTCCCGCTACGATTTCCCCTTTAACAGCATTCAACAGTAATAGCAGGCTGAATTAATACAGTTTGAGGTTCTTATTAGGTCTTGATGGTGTCCTGCTGCTTATCAAAGCCTGAGCTGTGAGCCACATAGTGTATCTGGGAGCCCAGTGCTGGAGGCGGAGAACACACGGGGACCGGGCCCGGCAGCAGATGTGGAGGATGAAAGCGCAGCAGTGACGTAATGACGGACTCACGCAAGCCAGTATGTGTCTCCTCTATCGGCCCACCCTCGTAGTGTCTCACTCCGAGAGTCGGTGATGGCTCGCAGACAGAGGGAGACTGGAGGAGGAGGAGGAGGATAACGGCCACAACAAAAGGCGAGCCTTGTCCGCTGAGCTGTACGTAAACAGTCCCCGCTGCCTGTGATGTAACACCGGCCTGCTTTCTGAACCTCCTCTTTAAATAACCCAATAATTGCCCTGCAGTATTGGCTGACATGTTCATTTGACTTTGAGAAATATCAAGGTTCCACCGAGTCGCAGAGAACATGTTTTCTGCGCTGCTTGTCAGCATGAATTTGCATTTCGCTCCTGACATTTCACCTCCCCCTGCCCCGGGGCCCCCGGCCTGCTGGTTGCCAGCGGGAGGGGGGGGGGGGGTGGACCGTGCCAACCTACATCCCATATAAAGAGAGGGTGAAGGGCCCCACGGCCCCTGGGAGTCACCATTGTGATACCATTCCACTCCACTAGTATTTCCAACCTGCATTGTCCTTCTCGCTGTCTTAAAAATGCTGAAAATATTAGAACAGAGGAACAAACAAGCTGCACCAGGAACAACTTCAACATAAAATCACAAATAAAGCTGCATCAGAGGAGAATGTGGAGTGAATAAATTTAGATATTTTAGGTGCTAAATTCAAAATTCTGAGAATTCAGAGCTTTGATATTGCAGCAAACAACTATAGCCAGACCCGCTCTGACGAGCTAATTGCCACAGCTCTGCACGACGCTCCTGAGGCAGTTACAGCTGAAAACGGCATCCCGGAAGCGTAGCACCCCCCCCCCCTTCCGATTCCCCCCTCAGGTAAACACCGATAGCTCTGTCAGCACCAAGGCCGTTTTCTTTGCACTGTCTCCGGTGTTAGCACCATTAGCCTCTAATCGCCATTTTGAGAGCCGCGACCCCTCAATCACATTGTACTCTCTGAATTGCGGCTTCAGCAGCTTTAAAGATTCTCTCTTCAAAGCTGAAGCTTTTTAGAATATTTAAAGTCATTATTTTAGTTTTTCAGTCCATAACTTAGCAACTTCAGTCTGATCGCTCTCATTGACCTGGTTGCCCTCACTCGGCTGTGTAACTTTGCCAGTGTGTGTGTGAGGCTATGTGCCGGAGGTATGTTGTAACATTTAAGTAGTATGTAGCTACTCTGTGTGAACATGCTAGCGTTGTGACTCGTTGAACTGCAACAAAGAAGTGGAACAAGTGGATTTGATGCATTTCAGAGTGCTAAATTCTCCATGTGATGTTATATAGTGCACGATAAGAAAAAAGCTAGCTAGCTAGCTAGCCCTTGTGCTTAAATAGCTTATTTTTAAAGTGTGCCATCTACACTGACTGGCGAAATAGACCAAGGCATCCCATCCATCATTGCGTCAGGTATGACTGAAAGGTAAATGATAAAGTAAAGTCCCCCACCCATCCTGTGGTGTGAAGCGCCACATACTGCTTTGGGTTGGTTAACACAAACAGCCAGACTGCAGCTCACTGACCTCATCTTTCAGGATTTCTGGGTTTTGAAGTTCAACTCCTTTTTATAGCCATTTGGAGACGCTAGTGCGCAAAGTTTTTGTTGGTTGAGCTTGAAAGCATCTTCTCTCCCGACGGGGCTGGGGCCTGGCAGATGATGTGAGGTTTGATGAATCCCTTGCTGTGCGAGTCACAGCAAAGAGTCTGACACCGACGGCTCGTCACGCGCGCTGTCATTCAGAAGTAGGTGTTTTGTTGTGGCAGGCTGCGTGAGCAGACAACGTTCATTGCGAGAGCGTGAGTAAGACTTAATACCGAATGTAACCACAGTTTCCTGTATTTAAAAAGAAAAGCAAAAGAACTCTGTAGCGACATAGACTTACAGTGTCCACGCATGCGTGGTGCATTTTCTGTCGCAAAAAAAGTGAAAATGAATGTCAGTGTCGAGGTTTCCACTCTCACAAATCCAGGCTTTGTTTTTTTTTTTGTTGATGTCGCGAACGTCCACAGAGGATGGACTGTAAACTGTTGTGACACACGAGGAACCGCAGCCAGCCATGAGTAATGTTAAGGTTCACCAAATGCCTCAGAGACCGCAAATATAACAGTCAAAGGCTTGTCCAAACTGTACGTTCACAGCTACATTCTTGGATTTGTTTTGGTGATGATAGTGTGTGTGTGTGTGTGTGTGTGGGGGGGGGGGGGGGGGGGGGGGGTGTTAGTCATTTAAGGACTTGCCTTGGGGTCTGAGAGCACATCAACTCACTACTGCAGCAACGTGGATGAATATTTTTATGGGGTGCCGGATTAATTAAGGTGTGCGCACGATAATAATCACCAAAGATTGTTTTTGCTTTCAATTGCTGCACGGGCGAATTTGTGCAAAAACATTTTTAAGAATGAGCCCCACTCACACTGTGACCACCCACAACCCCCCCCCCCCCCCCCTCCCTTTGCCCACCCAGTGCCCCCTGTGCACCCATGGAGGGGGGCGGGGGGGACCACACACACACACCATCTGAGCTTCAGTGCCTGCAGCCCGGCACGGAGGGCAGAGGGAGGAGAGACACAGATGAGGGCTGAAAGCCCTTGCGGGGGTTGTTAAGCCAGAGCTTGTAGAAACACAGGAGCTAACGAATGCAGCCAGAAGTCAGCAGCTGCAGCTCCACGGCGCAGACCGGCACAGCTGCTTGAAGAAAAACACATTTTTAAAATATATATATATATATACATATATATATATATATATATATATAGATAGATAGATAGATAGAGGCAGGAATGGCTCACTAAGAACAACAAATGAACAGGAGTTTTGTTTCGGCTATATCTACAAGGAGAACATTACTCCACATACACAGGTGTGTGTGTGTGTGTGAGAGTGTGACAGCCTCTCTCCACTTTGGGCAGGAATGACTCCGAGCACATTCACGTTAATTAAGTTGATGCATTGCGGCAACTCGCATGTGAACAAACATGTATGATCACATAGCCACAGCAAAGCAAGCTGCTGGCGAGCTCACACACACACACACACACACACACGTGTTCTCCATGATCGCCAAACAGGAGGCTAAATACAGTCTGAGGGGTTTTTTTCGAAGAAAGCTTGTGTTGATATGCACAACGCCGCCGTGTGCTGTAGGTCTCGAACATGAAGCACACTCGGGGCTCTGCTCGACCCCTTTTCACTTTAGTTTCATCGCCTCAGCGCCTCGCAACGGCTGATGTATTCCTGTTGGCTGCTTTGTGTGGGAACTGTGATGATGCGATCATTTAAAAAAAGCAGAGCTATTCAAAATCATGTTGTTGATCACCACATCATGCTACCACCTTTGTGTGCTGTGGATGTTGCATAACGGCTATCCTCATTACTCTGTGAAATATAATGATAATGCGCTGTAATTATTGTTGTTCACATCCTGACTATTTTCAACCATAACAAGGATTTCTACCTGCGGGGATAATGTGGGTGCTGAACTTAAAGATAAGTGTAAGATTGTACTCCCATGTCGGGCAAATGTTATGGATTCAGCTGAGATAACTTCGACCACGAACTCATGTTTACAATGTTTACTGAGGTAATAAATTCAGTTCAGATGACCTCCACACAAGATCTGCTGTACTGATGGACCATTTTTGGTTCAGTCAGATGATGCACGCTGAGGCGCAGCAGCCTCGGCGTCAAGAAGACAAAACATCACAGCCTCAATGTCAGCGTGTTGATAACCAGCTCAGTAATTATCAGTCCTCCCCCCTTTGCTATCCCCTCTCACTTTGACTCACACCTTTTGGGATTTACTGATAAAATGCTGGTTAAGGCTGGCGTGAAATCCTCTTCTTCTTCCTCTCATTTGGCATGGACCCACTGCCTCGTACTCACCAACACCCAGAAGCAGGACTTCGTGTTCCTGTTCCTTTTGATAAGTCGTAGAATGCACTCAAATAATTCCGTAATATTGGATTTGATGTCCGTTACTAAATCTAGCTTCATTAAACACCAGGTCTTTGACAGGCAAACCCTTTTTTATTTAATTGTTTCGTGCGGGACATGTGTCGGTACATGTTAGCCCTGCGATAGTCTGGTGAGCTGGCAGATAGCGGCGCAGCAGTGCTGAGCCAACCCCTCCCGCCAGTTTTATGAGGGAGGAGGTGGAGCCTTTGTTTAATAATTCTGTCCAGTGCAAGCAGATGTCTTCTGGGAAATTAGCTTCTTTTGAATATGTTGCTTCTCATGCATTCTTAGACACCTACAGGCCTCCTAAATATAGTTTAGCCTTTTCTGATGACTTTGCGGCCTGTCATCTGCATTGACTTTGACCGCACAGCTGGATCTCATTCAACAAGCCTGTAGAAAATGAATTAAGATGAATTATTAAGCCATTGCCCCCACTAAGGTAAGGGTAGTCTCTGGCAGAAATAAAATGGAAAAATGCAATGCTGGTAAAAATACTGGCAGATGAATTTTTTCCACTCGTCAACTAATCCACAAATTGTTTCAGCTCTTCGGTATTCTATTCCCGAGAGCCGTCAAAACTAAAATGTAATGATAAATGCTTGGTGCTTGCTCCTCCTGCGGGATGATGTCACCTCTGCGCGATTGGTTGATTGGTTGAGTGGCTTGGATTGGCTGCCGTCTGACCCCTGGTTCAGCCGACAGCGGTGACCTCATGTCCACTGATACACTTTGCGTAACAATTACATGCAACCTTTTGTTGTTCGTGCAGGCTAGAGGCCAGTTTCACTTCACCGCTTTCGTGCGCTTGCAGCCGTTCTGCTGCGGATCATTCCCGCCACGACGGTGACGGTCAAGAGTCAGGAGTTCATTCGTGCTCAGCTGGCTGCCTGAATGAACTCGCAACCTAGTATCATATTATGTCATTGAGACATGAAAACCACCGAATGGGATCAAATGGACATCAAACTGTTACATTTTGACCCAGGTGGCTAACTGGCCTTGACTGATTTGCATTAGCGGTGTGTTCAGCCCCGTCGGTCTGTGCTTCAATATTTCCCCGCTCTGCTGAGACTTGGCTTAAGAGGCTCGCCTCCTGCCTCGGCCCAAGCTGGATTACTCATCAGCCCCCCACACACACACACACACACACACACAGACGTGGGCAGCGACGTCGTGCATGACTCACGTGGCCCCGTGTTCACTTTAACTCTGCACTGGTTCGAAGAGATGGGAACATTAGTTGAGGCTGTGATTAAGTGACACTTTGTGGCACTTAAATTGCTGCTCTTTCCCTGCATTTGTAGTGAGTTAGTCTGAGGCAGCCATTTACCCTGACACCCACAGTGAGCAATTTTAATAGTGAATGTTCTTTCTGTGAATCAGATATTGGCGACATCAAATGAGAGCTGCCTCAGTTCGACCAATTCATGTTTCCTTGGCCTGTTAATAGCCCCACAGGAGCACTCGCAGGTAGAGCGCCACCACAGTCAGGACATGCGGGTGAAGGTCTTCAAACATCCCGGTCCAGGTTTTGCCAGAAAGTCGAGGGATTTAAACCGGCAGCCTACCTGTCAAAAGCATGTTTTCGGATACGTTTAAGGACTTAAAGTCCGTCTTTGTCTACCCGTCATGCCAACTACTATCTATTTTATTCACTCCAAATAAATGGTAGCTTTCATTGCATAATGCTTGTCTTAAAACGCATTGTCTTCTTTTTTTCCCCACGCAGGACATTTCTCGAGCACATTTGCTCCGAATTTATAAAAGGCTTAAGATATTCAACACTTATATATTAAACACACAAATATGACATTGAACAGATGCGACGTGACATTTAATTGCATTTTTTATATCATGGTCTTTCTGATTACTTGTGCAGCTGAACGTATCCAAAGGGATTTGTCTTGTTTGGGCGTTTATATAACTGCTGCGTTTCCTGTGATGCCTCAGCCAGGTGTGCGGTGTTTGGCTGTGACAGGTCGCATGGTTGGCGGGGACAGGCCGTGACGGACACTCTCCCATGGCTGCGAGGGGAAACGTCTACGTGCAGCCGTCTATGTCACGTGGCGAGAAGACCATCCCCTTGGCGAAGGTCCGTGACGCTCAGGAATGCTAACTTCTTCAGGCAGCCTGTCGCATAAATCCCACATCCTGTCCAGCCAGCAGTTTGATGGCTCCGGCACACGTCCCTGACTTCTCAGATGTCAACGGCCTACTTTGGTAACTCGCCTAACCTTCACCTTCGGCTGTGACGCTCTGATTGAGCCAGAGTTAATTGAATTTTGGTGAGCGAAAGGTCTGACACCAAGGGAAGAGGGAGGAGAGGAAGGGACCGTTATCGCTCCAGCAGGGATGAAGATGATGAGTTTGCCTTTGGGGTGAGGGCTTGATTCAGTAGAGCATATGAGCCGTTTTCAGTCGGTTTCATCAGAGCGGGCCTCGTGTTGTCTGGGTTTGGGAAGGGGTGCACATGAGGTTGGGCAGAGACATTTACCAACACACAGGGTCTTATGTAACGACTCCTTGTGCTCCGCTGGGCGAGTGGCTTTGGGGAAACCTGGCTCGAATGTTCGAGGAGAGGGGAGTCCAGTGTTATCACGTCTTGTTTGTCTGTAGCCAACATTTTAACAGGTTTCAGGAAAGAAATGTGTTCATTTGACTTGTACAAAAGAAAATGGCTTTTGTTGTCAGTTCTTATGGTGACAACACAGGTCAGTGAAGCTGTAAAGTGTTGTCACAGCTCGCCGGGAAGAGAGTGGCTGCAGCCCCTGGAGACGGGTGGCTGGCTAGTTAGCGCCGCCACCATCACGCTGGTCGACTCATTTTCTGTAAACAGTGTAGCATTGCAGCACTGTTGAATTAGCAGGCTAGCTAACTAGCCAGCTGTCTGCTAGTTAGCTGGCTAGCTATCTAATTCTACCACGCTTTAATGCTACACTGATTACAGAAAATCGCCTGTCGATAGCAAATGTGCTTTCTCACGCTGGGACAAGAATGAGTGGATGTAGTTCAATTCTACTAATTTACTCTGGCTCTCTATGCCTTCATAACGTACTACTCCACATGCTCATTTTAGTCGTCACTGCAAAACCTCACCTTACTTGCCGTAAGTCTGTGTAGTTTATTCGGAATTTAGTTCGCTACATTGGTCATCATGGCAACTGTACACATTCAAATGGCCGACACTCTCACCATCCTGCAGCCTTGATTTCAATGGGAATGTCCCTTCTACTCCTATTCTATTTCTATGGGAAAAACATTCTTTCTTAACTACCTCGAGTGTTACCTAACATTTGGATTTGTCGAGGTTTTGAGATGCCTTCACTGCGATTTCTTCATCCCAACACAATGGAGGTGAATCAATTTTACCTTGCGGGGTTGGAGCACCGACACTTCCTTTAAAAATAAAAAAGCAACATCTCGTAAAAGTCGTATTAAGCCCCAAATACATGCATTTCCATTTTGCAGCTAAAGCAGCCAGTATTTCTGAGCTGGAGCACTACCTGCCTTAGGTTTGCATTTTACTGCTCTCTTGTCATGTCTGTTTCTTCTTCTACTGTTGGCAGGAGAGCACAGGTCTAACCACTGCACACTGGCTGTTTTATCACGGTGCTAATTAGAGAAACGAGGCGTGCTCTACTGTCCCTTGTATGTCCAGTGTTGTGACGTATGTCCTTTTTGGAAAAGTGAAGACTTTTTGTAGCCATCGGTGCAAGGTGAAGAAGAGGCCGATACGTATAACCTGTTCTTCATCTGAGGTCGGCTTATTTGTCCGTACGGTCGTCCCAGAACCTGAGCAGGCAGAGGAACAGAGGAAGTGACAGGATGAGGACGAGCCCCACCTCCACCCATCCCCGCTGCACGTGCACACGTACACACACTGACTCATACTCCCTCCTCACATGGGGAACAACACGGCCTCTCACTAAATCACTGTGTGTGTGTGTGTTAATATTTTGGTGTTCACGGATATGAGGCTTCTAATGATAACTGGGAATCAAAGGCAGTGACGTGCGAAGGCCGAGATCAGATGAGGTCACCAGGCAAAGCGAGCTTGGCGGAGTTTGTCCAGAGCCACAGCTCTGTGAGGAGGTCAGCTGTTTGTGTTTTGTGAGAGGGAGCGGATCCTCTTAGTTATAGCATATGTCACACATTTAGCGTATGAAAAACGCAAAATAGATGTTTTAGATAAATCTGATAAATCCGGTAGTTTGAGCGGGTGGAGATTGGCATTTAATCAGCTTTGTTTCCCCCATGAAGTCGTGCATGTCACTGAAAGTGCACATACAAAATGAGTTGGAGTTAAACCACACAACTTGGCCTCGTGTTTGCGACGGTTGAGCTGCTCTCAGATCGGTTGTGTCCGCTGAGACCGCGTTCAACATCGGTGCTCAAAACCTTCCAGTGGATGGACAGACGGGGAATGCTGTGTTTATTTGAATGTAAATACAAGCCGAGCTCTGCTGTGACTCAACCACATGTGACTCTGTGCTGGGAAACGTCATCGTTCCAGTGACAGCTGAGTGTGTGAGTGTGTGAGTGTGTGAGTGTGTGAGTGAGTGAGTGAGTGAGTGAGTGAGTGAGTGAGTGAGAGAGTGCATGTGCGTGCGTTGTTTTTACAGGAGTGAGGAGCGTGTTACAGACTTGGGGTCATAACTTCTGTCAAAAGTTCTCGTTGTGCTGTTGGGGGAGGGGAGTTATGTAAGCAGGAGAAAGGGATGCATGTTGACATGGCTGCGAGAGAGAGAGAGACAGAAACCGAGGGGGGAGGGAGAAGGAGAGAGGGAGTAAGGAAGCTGTAACTCTAACACACAAGAAACAGATGGAGTATGATGCTTCAGGCAGACCTCAGGGGTCACAGCAAGATGACGAGATATATAAAGAAGATGGGGCATGCTGCATCATGGGAAATATATATCATATAGTGTGGAATGAGTCCATTGAATGGCATTCAACTGAAGGTTCAGGACTCAGTTTGATCATTTTAGCCAAATAGGTGTAATTTTAATACAAATTGAAAGATGGAAAAAAAATCATTCTGATGAAAGTTTGCAAAGTTGAGTCGTATCACTTTGAATGTTAATTTGCAGCATTTGCCAGCTCCAGACAGATCTGATTATTTTGTACCCAAAACTGCAGAAGCATCTTTGTTACTTTTACGGGCCATATTGGTCAAGGAAATGGTCAATTCTAAAATATAGTGTAATTAGAGAGTTATAGAATTTACAACTTTTAGGACCTAATTATTTCAACAAAGGCTATTCTATTCGTACTCTGAAGTTGTTTCATCTAAAAAAATAAATAATAATAATATCTGCTGAGTTACAGACGTCTTTTTCACAATGTAAGACGATGGGAAAAGGTCTTTTAGGGCACAATGGCATAATGTGAAGGACCCAGAAGTTGTAATTCAACCGTTTGGCCTCGTTTGCTAAAAGGCATTTAACCAAAACCCATTGACTGGAGGGATGAGGGAAATGGAACTGCTAACTCATTTGCGGGGAATGTGGTTCGAACAACCTGAATAGATTTTAACGTTTTGTTCTTCCACATTCCAATACGACTCAAATTGTGTAAGTATCATAAACATTTGCCAGCCTGCATAGTATCTGCAATAATCCGAATTCCAATGGTAAAATCCTATTGGCTTTTTGTTCAGGGAACCGGTGCGATGCTAACTTCCAGGTTGGCCTACTTTGAGCTTCTCTGTGCTTTGTTGACATAGCTGGGCCGACCGTGCGTGCTTTTAAATGCATGCACGTGCACACTCGCACAGGTAATCACTGTTAGCTGTGTCAGCACTTTTGCCATTGTGTGTGCCGTCAGCGTTGTCAGCACTGTTATCTAAGAGCCGTTGAGAGGCAACAGATATGCTCCCAATCTTGTATTTAGCACCTTTTTACCGTCACCATTAGGAGACTAGACTGAGGCTACATCCACACGAATACAATCAATAAAACCGTCTCCATCCGCACGGCGTCTCAGCATCGTGTTCTAAATGATCTCCGTCCAGACTAAAACGCCTGAAAACGAATATCACGTGATTATTCACGTACACTGGGTATGCTCAGATCGGTTGCTTAGTTAAAAAAAAAACACGACCGAGTAATAAAGAAGTCTCGAATAATGAAAGGTCGAGTTTGATACTTAAGATCTTCCTCTATAAACTCAAACAGACACATTTCGTGGAAAGTTTTATTTTTCAGACTCAACTTCCAATGAACAGAGCCCCCGCCTCCATTGCTGTATCCAGTTCTCTTTCTACATCCATTGAATGGACCCACAAGCAACAACAAACAACTTCTGGTGAGAGACGATATGTTTACTTCTTATTTTACTGCGATAAAGCCTTGGAATGTTTATCTGCGATGTGCTAGAATGTAGCGTAACTCTAGCACAAGTAGAGAAGAGCCACAGAGTCAACAAACTAACTCAATAATGTCAGTTGCTCAGCAATGTCGAATGTGCTAACAGTATAGCTAACATTAGCTAGTTAGCTGCTGTTTTCATTGCTTGGTTTGAGGACAAAAAGAGGACAATTGTGTTATTTAGTTGTTTTGAAAAGTTAGACAATCTCACTTTTACCGTTTACTTTTACAGCCCTGACATTAATGACGGCATATGTCAAACAGCCAAGCACGTGTCACATGTTGGACATTTACCACCTAGCTTAACACTGATAGCATCAAACCTAATATACATTTTCAATGTAATTAAAGTGAATGGATTGTCTTTTTAAATGTACTCATGGAGACACTGTTAAAACTGAAACAGGGTGTAGAAAGTAGAGGCTGCCCCCCCCCCCCCCCCCTCCACTGACCTTGACCCCATCTTCCAGCCATCCCAGCAGCCATTTCTCTCCATCCTTGTCTCACTCCTCTTGCTACCCGGCCTGCTTTATCTCATCCTCCTCTCCTCCGCTCACCCTCGCACCGCCGATTGTTAGCGTCTATTCCACGAAGGAGAATTTTACGGTTTTCTCATTCCATTTAAGCTCAGCCAGCGCTAACCCATTGTGCTCTGATGCTCCTCTCAGGCAAGAGGTCTAAATCAGGCAGGGGGAGACGGGGGGAGGGGGGGGGGGGGGTGGTAGGGATTTGAGGGAGGGAAGAAATGAGGGCTAGGGTTGAGGAAAGAGGGCAAGGGAGGATAAGAAGGAAGGGTTAGAAGAGAGGGGGAGATAGGCAGAGCGTAAAGCCAAAGTGTGAGAGCAGTGAGGGAGAGGTGTCGAAGAAGCACGAGAGGAAAGAAACGCTAGACATCACAGCCCCATCCATATGCTCATAAACGCACAGCGTGCTAATATTAATACTAGTCTGCGCATGCATGGAGATATAGGAGCTGCATTTGATGTCGGGCAATTTTCTTTAAAGTGGTTTTAACAGGTTGGCAGCAACACTTAGTGCACTGTGTGCGGATTAAACAACGTGTGTGTGTGTGTGTGTGTGTGTGTGTGTGTGTGTGTGTGTGTGTGTGTGTGTGTGTGTGTGTGTGTGTGTGTGTGTGTGTGTGTGTGTGTGTGTGTGTGTGTGTGTGTGTGTGAAAGAGAGTATTATAACAGCACTGCAGTTTGCAGGAAGTGTAGGTATTGCATTGTGGGTAAGAAGGAAAACAGATGTGAAAACCCTTCCTTTATTAACCTTTGTCCGTTAGGGTATTGTCAGGTTGAAACAGGAAAGCGACGTCCCCAGTTGGAAGCACACTGTTGTTTAAAATATCACAGCATGCAGGGACATGTACTGTTCACACTCAATTTCACAACCTATTTCAGCCAATTCTCTGAACATTTAATTTTCGTCTTTCTCACCCTTGATCCACGCATTTTTCTGCTGTGAATTATATTGCCGAGTGTGTCTTCTTAGCAGCCTCTTTTCACACTTTTAATCTTGCCAAGGAACTGTCGTTGAGTATGTTGGTGAGGATGCGCAGGGTGGCCTCATCACGCCGTTCACCCGGTGATGGAAGAGAAGAAGACGGAATGCCGATGATACTTTCCACCGAAGAGACAGTATGCTCTGGTGGATTAGCCAGAGTTATTCTTGGAAGACATGTCGTGATTTTTTTTAAACGTAATTATATCTGTATGGTGTAGTTTGCGTGTTTTTAAACATGTACACAAATCACGTTTCAGACCCAGTTTTACTGCAGCTTTAAATGTCGAGCTCAAAAGTTGAACTGGTCGTCTTTTTCTCCGCTGCGGCGCCATAATATTCAACTCACGAGGAAGCCGGTGACGTTTGCTTGAGGGGGACAGTTGCCATGCTGGCATGCGGTGTAGTTCAACACCTCCCAGACAGCCTGCGGGGCGTCAAACCACCACCCTTGGGGTGACTCGCTTCCCACCGTATGGCGCCAAGCGGCCGCTGTGACCCCACCTGTCCGTTCGATCTCCATTCCAGGGGCCGACGCGGGAAGAAAAAAAACAAAATCTCATGCAAAACGTCAGATCATCCACAAGGCCTCAGACGCTTCCTCCATTTTGTCGTCGAGTGCACGGAGCATTTTTCATTTCTAATGGGATTAACGTGATATTTAGTCATCTCACCAGCTCACACTCTGCTTTCCTTAAAAAAGATATCCCAGCGACTTGCTAATGGTGTCATCTCCGCCTGTGCGAATACAAAAAAAGAAAAAACTCCCTGAATGCGCTTATTGTTTGCTGCAGGGCACATTTGTTTGATGAGTCTAATCCCTTGACTAAAGGAACAAAAGGTGTAACATTCGGCTGCTGAGGATAAGTGTATGTGTGTGTATGTGTGTGCATGTGTGATGGTGTACACATAAAGCCATCTCTCCCAATCCCACACGGGCTCTTAATCCTTAGAAGATCAAGTGTAACCACGCTGGAAGTGTGACTGTGCGGCAGCCAGCGTGATGCTCCCAGCGCGTGTTGACTCACGCCGTGATCCCTCCTCCTGCCTCGCAACAAACCACGGTATGTCGTACTCCTGTCACCTTTTGAGTCAAACATTCCCTTCTCCTTTTCTAAAGGCCAAATGTTTCCCCACCTTGCACGTACATTCTGTTATTTTTCATCATCTGCATCGTTTTTCACCAATGACATTTTGACAGAGCTGGGGGGGGGGAAAAAAGACACTTCTGAAGACTAAGCACAGATGTTTATGCAGTAAGGGAAAGTAACGTGTCCGGTTTGTGTGCAGCCATGCATGGCTTTTACAGTAAACATCTGTGTGCAGGGTTTGCATGCACTTGGCTTCATGTATGCTTAACATATAACTGTTAATTGTCACGGTACAGTAGGCAGTAAAATGAACCAAACAGGAGCCAGGGCGCATACATGAGCATTTATGAATCAGTTAGGCTACAGTCAATTATGTTGTTTCTGTATTTGACTCATTTTACTGCCACATGGTCTGATTTAGCAAATGTAAGAAGTGGACGTAGTCACCATGATGTGGTTGGTTTGTGTTTTTAAAGCCTTCAATTTTGGCATTTTGTCTGTCGCTAAAAACGCTAACATTTTTTGGCAAACTAAAATGTTATAACTTCCATGAATTGAAAACACAGTGGGAAAGGGTTAAAGTTCGAAGATGAAAACACGCTCTGGCCCTACAACGCCCTGGTAGCGACCTGTCAATCACAAGGTAGCCACGCCCTAAAGCGTAACCTGCTGTTTTACTCTAAATGGACCATAATTTACCAAATGAACATCATGTTGTATTGAAGAAGACTTGAAACTAGAGATTGAGACCATAAACTCATGTTTACAATGTTCACTGAGGTAATAAATCAAGTCATAAGTCGGGTCATTTTCTCATAGACTTCTATACAATCTGACTTATTTTTGCAACCAGAAAAGTCGCCCCCTGATGGCCATTAGAATGCCGGTTTAGGCCACTTCCGCATTGGCTTCAGACCCGGAGGTTGCTGCCATTAACAAACAGCTGATTGCGTGTTCTTTTTTTGCAAATGAAGGACTCAAAAATATCATGTTTTGAGGAACAATGTTACTGCTCGCGACAGCGACCGCAAGAGAGTGAGAAGGCAGTCTTGTTTCAGTATCCGATATTGGTGACGTGGCAAATTGTTATGAATACCAACCTGTGTTCACATTTGTGGTCATTATTTGACGGAGGTGCGTTTTCGCAGCACCAAATTGTGTGACGGTCTGCTCGTTGGGTGAGCGCTCCAACGGAAGCCCATGGACATGTTGATTCATGTTTTTGACCCATTGTTCCACCCCGCAGTGGTTATCGGGGCTTTACGTCATAAATCCAGTGAGCCCTCTTGACAGGCGACGCCATTCTCATTTAAAAAGAAGGGGTCAGCTTCAGCTCGAGAAAAGGGACTCTGGTCTCACTCATAAGGCCAACACGACTGTCCTCTGAGGCGCCGCTGCCAGAACATGTCATCATCGTCTTCACTGAAATGCACGAATTTTGCCGTTAAGCCTCTGAGAGAGAGAGAGAGAGTGTGTGTGTGTGTGTGTGTGTGTGTGTGAGAGAGTGTGTGATTCACATAATCTTGGATTCAAACCTCCTGCTGGAGCACCTGTAGTCAGGGCTCAGTGATAATCAGTAAAGCAAAAAAGAAAATAGAAGAAATAGTGAGTGAGACCTGCTCCGGGGGAACAGATCCATGGGTGTGCTTTTATTTAAAAAAAAAAAGATGTAATTTGATGCCGAAACATGCTGGTTAGGCAAATACTTTCTCTTTATTAAATTTCACAGAGATTACAGTTTGGATGTCTTTCACCGCGTTACGTTTCCATCTATTCAGCGGATGGCAGCTTTGAAGTCGGAGGGAGATTTATAAAATGAGGCAGGTACGGGCTAACAGGGCCTCTCTCTAAGCCTGTGACAAAAAAGACACTGAGATGCTCTCTGTCTCTCCTGATCCACAGGGAACCGGGAGGGGGGGGGGGAAGTAGGCCAGGCTTCGGCATCACACTGCTGCGAGAGGATCGGGACGCCGAAGTTGTTGACTTATATTCAAAGTTCCCTTTTCACACTTTGGGTGTCAATAATCTCACAGATGGAAAGAGAGGAGGGATTTAAAATATTCCTCTCACACACCATGTAGGTCATATTTTTAGGCTTTTCCAGCCCGAACACTGCGTCACGCGGTGTCATCCTGAACCACCCAGCCCCCCTCCCCCCCCCTTTTTTTTCATAAATCATCTTTTCCCGGTGATGGAAGTTGAAATATTTACCCGCCTCTATACCCGTCAGAGATGCACAGAAACATGAGAGGGAGTAACACAGAAAAAAAATCCTACAGGAGGCCTAATAAGCGAATGACACTAATATCATAATCTCACTTGTGGGTGCTACAGATATACATGAGTCACGACAGGAGTATTATGGTGATGCAAGTGGAGGCAAACTTTTCTAATTTTAGGATGTCGGCCCCGGCTCCTGAATTGTGAGGGGCGAGGAATATGTGCGAGGGCATTAGATGCGCGTTGGGGCACGAGGTGCGTTTACTTGCGCGCTGCACACGCGCTCCGTCATATCAGTGGGAGTGAGCTTGTTCTTGTGGGCAAACCCTGCTGGGAAGACGCATCATTTGAGACGCATCTGAGTGATTAGACCAACAGACCGGACGCATGCCAGTGGCTTAATTGACAACCATTTGACTCACTTGCAATTAGAAAAGCTGTTGACATCGCAGATGACCCTAAGAGGGGCACGGGCACCAAAACAGCCAGGAGAAAACCGAGTCACGTGCCCCCCCCCTCTCATCTCGTCAGATGGCGAATCACGGGAGCAGCGAAGCGCCGGCGCACGCCATTCAAGCCCGCAGACACAGAGAGACACACACACACACAGTCCGTCAGTGCCTGTTATTGGGCGGAGAGTGTGGTGGCTGCGGACGGAGTTACGGGATTGGTAGAGTTCAGCGCCAAACTTGTTGACTCATAACAGAGCGGGCTCCCTCTCCCATCTCTTCACGGCGCGGAGCTGTCCACGGGCCAGTGGTGCTGAAACTGCCAGCGCCGTTGGAGATTTTAACCCCCCCCCCCCCCCACCCCTATCACGGTTTGATCGCTCCCATCGAGCCTTTTTTTTTTTTTTTTGAAAAGTTACACGCGTGTCGGTTTGAGCGTCACTTGACGGATATTCATCCGCCGCCGCCGCTCTATCCGAAGAGCGCATCGCCTTCAACTTCTCGGCCGATCCAAAAAAATAAGAGGACTCTCCGAGAGGCGCAGCCATGGCTTTCATGGTGAAACACGTGGTGGGGGGGCAGCTGAAGAATCTGACGGGCGGACTGGGGGGGGAGGAGAAACCCGAAGCGGAGAAGACGGACGCCGCCGCGCAGGGGATGACTCAAGAGGAATTTGAACAGTACCAGCAACAGTTAGAGGAGGAAAAGTAAGGCAATGATTGGAGCTTTTTGTGGTTGTTTGAAGTTATGATGAAACAAACAAATAGTGTGCGTGTGTCGGAAGAGCGGGGCATGTTTAAACAGTGCGTTTGTGTGTGTAAATTAGCAGAGGCTCCCAGTGCGCCGCGCGCTCTCTTTTTTACGCATCAATGCAATAACACGAGCGCTCCACACACAGATGCTCCTCTCGCCCAGGGAGCTGTCCGTCTCTGAGCGTCGGCAAATTATGTAGCGCAGTTATTTTTTTTTTTTTATAATTTGGGATTCCTGGAATCATTAGTCCATGGAAATGTCTACAGGGATTGGTGCCTTGGGCGAAACTGTGCGTGCGACTGACTAATGAGCCAGATTGTTTGGTAAATAAAGTGGGGTGAAGTAAAAATGCTATTTGGATGTTATCATTAAGCAAACAGCCCACAAAACTAATATTGTTTTTTTTGTTGTTTGTTAGTCGACTTTTATCATTTATAATTACTACTCAAGATGTTTGCAATTCATTTACATCAAACAAATGTATTGCATCCCTGAACAAGTGGATACATTGAATTTAGAATGGTATGGCCTCTATTATGGCTATATTATGTATTTTAGGTGATTTTTTTTGAATATATATTCACAGCTGTGAGAGCTGTGCAACTTGCTTTTATCGCTGAAGTCTTTGCTCTGTGTCTAACCTGCAGCAGTGAATTCTTCACATGTTAATGTTGCCTGATTTACATAGCTGTCATGGTGTTTTACATCCTCTGGCGCAGGGGGGGGGGGGGGGGCAGGCAGGCAGGCAATGTGAAGTAACAACAAGTTCATTTTGGCAGACAAGAGTTGACCCAGCAGACAGCAACTCACTATTGATTAGCGTGAAGCTTCCCTCAGAGCAGGACACGCATATCAGGCCATCGTTGTCCTGCTCGTAGAATAAACTACCATAGATTAATGAGGTGGAATAAAGAGGTAGGCCTATACAGAAAATAGCCCGGTAGATTCTGGTTATATATTTTCAGCTGTGACGCAAATTGTTGGCGTCCTAAAGCAGCACTGCACTGAGAGGAACATACATTAAAGGAAAGAATTCATCCAACTGTTTCCAATCACCGGCTCCTTCCAATCAACACAGCATGTAGGCATTTAGAGTGGGAAGCGAAGTCCTAACGCGGCATTGACACTCACCTCGGCCCACGGAACTCCACAGGAGGCACGGCGAGATGCTTAACGCTCTGCCGTCATGTGTGACCTTCAGTGGGAGTTAGTTAGTGCGAGGTGCTAAACACGAGCCTATAGATCACCTAAAGCCCATAATGATCCGAGTAAAGCGGAACGAGGCTGGAGCGGAGGAAGTGGAGAGGTGTCGCATGTAGACGTTCTATCGCCCTCAGCAACCCGGGGGCCGCATTCACAACCCAGGTCAGCCGACGCCTTGAGAGGGGGAAGACCTCCGCTCGTTGGCTACAAGCGAGTGCCTCACGGGAACCCGCTCCGGCTCCCCACTCATGTTAACACAAAGTGAACTCGCACGGACAGCGCCGTGAAACGCTGCATCTCCAGATAGACCGACCTTCCTCCTGACACATTGGGTGCCAACACTTCTCAAAAACCATGCCCCTGCCCCCCCCCCCCCCATCCCCCCCATCCCTGCCTTTAGATCATGCTGCTGATACACGTGCAGTGCAACCTCTGCCACCATTTCCTTTTGAAGAATATCATATTGTGTTTATTTTGTTACAAGCATCTTCGTGGACTCTGATGAAATGCGGCCTTTCGTCACCGTACCCGTGCTGTGTTTGGCCCTCGGGCCATACAAGCGAGTTTGCTATGCACTGTGTCACGTTTGTTGACTCGTGATTTTAGAGGCATTCCGGCACATGTGGCAATTTTGGCAATTATGAACTACACTGAAGCCATAAATATTCCAGTGACAGAGTGGAGAGAGCATTGCCAGCAGCTTAAAGTCTGCCCTCTGCTGGAGGCATCACATAATGTAGGCTAGGTGGTGTACAATACTGAGTTTTTAAGGCAATTAAGAAGATGTTTGGAGTCATCTTTCAGTTATTGAATTGTTTTTTTTGCCTTAAACTGCCCGACAGCTGAGAAGCTCTTTTGTGGGTTTCCAGCCCAGAGGGTCAGACATTTAAGTGCAGCTGGGGAGGATGCTGCGCGTGGAGCTTCAAAACAGAAGCAGAACCTCCGTCATTTCACTGCCGCTGCTCTACAAACTGTCACCAGCGTCAAGAGGACACGGTGATGCTAAGCTTCAAGGCCTCCAAGGCTCCAAATCCAGCAGGAGCCTCGCGATGCTCCTAAAGCAGAGGTGCAACTGCACACGGTGGTAATGAACGGGAGATTTTCCTCATTTTCGGATACATTTGTTTGTAACATTTGGGGGGGGGGGGGGGGTGTATTGATTTGAATGAGTGGTTCTTGAAGTTACCATCGCTATTCCGAAGCTTCACACATTCCTTCGCCGGGCTTGTTTGGTAACTGAGTTGGTTTACATTTGTATGTTCAGTGACACTGTTGGTCATTTTTGCCCCAGAACAATACTTTCCTCCTTTCTTGCAGACAAGAACGAGAAGCCAATTTTGCCCAGAAGAAAGCAGAGAGAGCCACCATTAGAAGTCATTTCCGGGATAAGTACAGACTACCAAAGGTAAACGCCTCCAGCTCTGCTTTGGTAAAAGAAAACCGATGCATATTTGGACTGAAGGGCAGATCGTATCACTGCCTTTGTAAAAATCTTCACATGCTCGCAGCCGTGTACTCTACATGTCTCTAAAGTACAACGGGATAGAAAACCTTTTGGTTCTAAACGTCTTGTCCCTCTCTCTCCCCCGTCCTGTTGGGTATCTCTACCCCAGAACGAGATGGACGAGACCCAGATCCAGCAGGCGGGGGACGACGTGGTGCTGCCCACGGAGCTGGCCAAGATGATCGCCGAGGACAACCAGGAGGAGACGCACAAGCAGTCGGTGCTGGGCCAGCTGTCCAACATCCAGAACGTGGACATCGACCAGCTGAAGGACAAAGCCCAGGCCACGCTGGAAGACCTCAAAAAGCAGACGGAGAACTGCAGTCTCATGTGATCCGTCCAGCTCTCAAGTCCCAGGAGATTAGAGTTTTACTTGTGCAAATATTTTTCAGAGGCAGAGCTATACTCTGGAGGCAGACGTGTCCTTGTTGCTTTAAGAGGAGTGTCAGTGAGCAGAGCCACATAGTATTCTGTCGACGGAGACCCTGCAGAAAAGAAAAGGGTTTGTCTTATTAGTTCACTTAGCTTTCCTGTTGGCCTTCAGACTTCTTAACAGTCACGAATGTCATCCGCATTTTTCTTGAAATTAGCCAACTTGCACTCTAAAAGATTTATTCGGCTCTTCCCATCGAGATTTAACCGACGAGATTAATTCTGCCTTCAGAGCAACTCCTCCTCTGAGAAATATGAATCTATTAAATCCTTTGCTCCCTTCATTCCCTAACCTGCCCCTGGCTCTCTGTACCTCACGTGTCCAGTGATAACACAATGGGATTCTAAAGGCAGAGGTTTCAGGTGTGTGTGACACACACACACACACTGTTGTGAGGTGGCCATGCGTGTGTTGTGTTGAATTTGGGAAAAAGTCTTGTGGGGTTTATATTCCACGTACAAAAGCACAAAACCATTTACGAGCAACAACTGAGGCTGATTTTTGTCATAAGTAGCTTACTGATGTTGGCCCCCTGGTGCCCTGATTAAAGCTCCCTGTGAGCTGCAGTAATCTTAATTTTAATATTTTCCTGGACATATCATTCTAAAGTTGTTGTTTTTTTTTTGCCTTTTTCGTACTTCAGCGTGCCTTGGACGTCCGAACAAGGTTGTCTTCTCCAGAGCTCCAACATCTGTCAGCTACTTTTTTACGAGAACGGGCCTTTTTGCTTGTTGCAGTAGATTTCTTACGTGTAGTTTCATTCAGAGCAACACATATTTTGTGAGCAGGCCAAAACTGTGTGCTGCATTTTGTATGTAGTATTTGAATTTACAGTTTAAGTGCGTACAATAACTGTCCTCCCGAGATTGAATTCAGCATCAACAACAAAGGGAGCAAATCTGTGTTTGTGCTGCATCCAGAGGATAAAGGGACAGCTCACCCCAAACATTTAAAAACACGTACCGGTATATATTGCCTCTTACCTGTCGTGTGTCGTCAGTTGAGTTTTTCAAGTGTATGTTTTTTGGCCCTTCAAGCTCCACAAGGCAGACATCTCTACAGCCGATATCTCCAAAACTAGGCAACTCACACCAAAACCATCCAGACTGAAAAATAGCTCCACAAGTAACAGTCAAAGTATGTATTTTTGATATTAGGGTGAATTGTCCCTTCAAAAAAATAAAGCTGCTCAGATGAGAGAGGTGTAAATGCTTTAGAAGTCGTACGGCAAAGCCTTCGTTGAAAACACTTTGATCAACATGAAGGAAAATGGCCCCAAATATGTCCCAACATGTGTAACTGTGGCGTGAGTATCAATCCACATACAAGTATTTATGTTGTGTGAGACGTAAAACGTATATCTGCTGTTTGCCCGTGCCGTGCGGGTCGCTCTTCGCTCCATTCTTTTCCGCCAACCTCCCCGAGGTCTTCACAGTGTTGACCTTCGACCCGTTCCTCCATCTGAGTCCCAGTGGTGCCGTGTTGTGTGCTGGTGGATTCGTGTTGTTTAGCCGATGTGATGCGTCCCGTGGTGTCTTTTGTAACTCGGGATTCTGTCTGTGTTGGTTTCAAACGTGAGCCAAGCAAGAGGGAATGTGTGTGTTGGGGGGGGGGATGGATGTCGTTGATGTTGTGTTACATCCACGTACTCTACATTTTTGTTTTTTATTTTATTGTAGCCGTGGTGCCGGTGGTGATGTCAGCTTCCATGTCAGCTCCTTTGGGTGCTTTATGATTATAAAAGTTTTGCGTCTTAAGTGTGAACTTTTTAATTTGGAGGAAATATGGGCAACAAAAGATGAGCGGTAATTTCCCCGCTGTAGGTGCCACACCACTGCTGAATGAAAGCCGAGGCCAAGCATTTGCCGTCATGTGAAAGATGAACAATATATTCATAACATTTCAATTATATAAAGCGGAGAAAACTTGCAATAACGTCCTTTTATAATAAAGCTGCTGGAATCGTGAGGCAATATCAAACAGGTGGAAGAGAAGCATAAAGAAAACCGTTTTTGCTTTGAGCGCGTGTGTGTGTGGGTGTGACTTGAAATAATAATTCAATAATAATAATAATAAACAAATGTCTTTTTTGTGTGTCATCCTGTGTAAATGTTTTGTTTTCAGAAAATTGCTGCCATGACACGCAGTTTCTTCTCGTTCTTTGTTGACGAAGCATTTCAGTGAATTGTTTTTGTTTTAACTGCATTTAACAGATTTTTAGCATAATTAATCTTGTGATTTTTCCTCGCGCAGGGATTCCACTGTGTTTGGGGACCTGTCTTGACATTTGCAGCAACCGCAACACCAGGTGGAGACAAAATGCAGTGGAGTAGAATTTATGGAAGAGCTTTTTGTATTCAATTGCAATAGATTGTACAAGTGTACCTTAATAAAGTGGCCACTAGATCTACAGGAGATAGACAAAATAATACAATACAGCCCATAAAAACAGGGCTCTGTGACGCTTATAATTGTTGATTTAACTTCATTTGTGGTGTTACATTGGGCTGCATTATATATCCTGGTGTACCTGTTATTTTGTCCACCTGGTGTAAGTACAAGCACCAATTTTTTCTTTTATTTACACATGTAGGTCTAATGCTAATCATATGCATGTTTTAGAGCCATTACACCGAATTTGTACGCTGTAACTTTTCAAAATAAATCCTTAAAAAAATAAATCAAAATAAAAGGTCAATCTCAGGCCGTTCTATTTTATTGACATGGTTTCCAATGGAAGACGGCGCGTACAAGTAACGGGAGTGAGTTGTTCTATCATAGCGTTCGCTGACACGTGAAACGTAGCCACATGACACCAATGCTAACAGCATGACAACACTTAGCACCTTTAAATGGTTCACCAAAACTATCTGTGAAAAACAACACAGTACTGTACATTCAGGTTGACATTGTTAGTCATGCTTATAATATGATCCAAAATATACGAGAGAACTTATAGTCTTTCCTTGGGGCAGACTTGGAAAAAAAATCAAGTTAGTTAGCATTTGAATGCAGGAAAGCGCGAGCTGTTCGGCGGTTCTCAAGTGCGGGGGGGGGGGGGGGGGGCTCGCTGTAAAATATATTGACGCCATTGAGAGGCCGCCCGCGCGAGGACAAATCTCCAGCCCGGGGAGAGACGCTGGCCAAGCTCACACAATTGGGGGTGAAACGGTCCAGAAAATACTACCGCCCCCCCCCCCCCCCCCCCCCATTCTCTTCTATCAATCGGGCTAAAAACCTGCAGAATGAGAGGCAGGGAGGGGGGGGGGGGGGGGAGAGCGACTGTTAACGAGCACTTTTACAATGAAAACTCTCAACGGCCGAGGCACTTTGTGGAGGGGATCCGATTTGTTTTGGGTTTTTTCCGCGCTGAAAATATGGAGCAGTGAAGTTGCAGATGTGAGCTTCTTGCAAAGGAATGCGTTTTGTGCAAGCCCCCCCCCCTTTTAAACTTGTGTTATTGCTGCAAGTGGAGAGGGGACCAAACGCGTCCTGGGTTTCATGCAAGGAACATCCTGAACATTATTTGTTGTGATCCAGGCTGTCTCTTCATGTAGAGGAGCTGTGCTGCTGCTGCACGCATGGAAACGAGTCCCACGGCTGACTCCTCAATGACGACCAATCGGTGGCCAGGATTGTAAATGAGAGAGACAGAGAGAGAGACAGGGAGGGGGGGGGGAAGGAAAACTTTTCTTTCTTTCGGCAGAAGGAGGGGTGTTGTGGGAAAAGTGCTCGGCGGACCGTGAAGCGTAGCAGCGAGAAGAGGGACAAAGACGCACATAGCGGGACAAAATGCGACAGACAGAAACCTCTTCCAGCTAAACAGTTTAAAAAACAACAACGTGGGAATGCGTGGATGGATGTTGGAAGTGACGGAGCTACGGGGAAAAGAGGAGTCGCGACCGGCGATGGCGAGAAAGATGAGTTTGAGTCTACAAACCGAGTCGCGGAGAAAAGCTGCGGTTTACAGAGTGTTGCGGTAACTTTGGATGGTGAGATCTGCGCCGCGGTGGCACGGAGCGAGGGGCTCGGGCTGCAGTTGTGGAGAATGGTCGCCCACTTATGAACGGACGTGTTTTCCCGGAATTACTTTTTCTCTCTCTTTTTTTTTTTGCAGCCACGCGTGGTGATTTCCCCTGAGTCAGATCCTGACTTCCCTCGCTGCAAAGCTCCCCGGGAGGAGGCAAACTTATCTTCTTGATCTTGTGGATCATTAATAACGGACCGAGTGTGCTTTTGTTCGACTGACTTGGTAACGAACCGCTTGCTCGCAGAACGCATCGCGTGTCATGAACTCCAGTCCGTCCGTGTCCGAGTGTGAAGCCCGCGTTGTCCTGGTCCTAATGCGCTGGTGAAGAAAGAGCACGTCGCCGAGCTAGACCTCCATCCCAAGCATGAGATGCTGGTGCGGCGCCCTGGCACTTCTCCCCTGGGTGCTGGTGGCCTTGGATGCCCAGCTCATCTGCTGGCAGGCGCTCCTGCGGTGCCACGAGGAGCCCGAGTGCAACCTCGCGTACGGCCAGTACCTGGCGGCCTGTGAGGGGAACATCAGGGGCACGAGGAGGCAGTGTCCGAGCCACTGCATCAACGCGCTGATCCGGCTCAATCACACCCGCAGCGGGCCGGACCTAGAGACCTGCGACTGCGCGCGGGACATGGAGTGCCTCGGCGCCAAGCGCGCCGTGGAGCCGTGCCTCCCCCGCCGGCACCCGAGCGACGCCGGCGGCATCGGCTGCATGGAGGCCCGGCAGCGCTGCGAGGAGGACGGAGACTGCCACGCCTCCCTCGCGGCCTACCTGTCATACTGCGGGCAGCTGTTCAACGGGCGGAAGTGCTCGTCCAAGTGCAAGGCCACCATCCAGCAGATTGCTGTTCATCCCGAACGGCGCGCTGCTGAACCGCTGCGTTTGCGACGGGGTGGAGAGGCCCTTCTGCGAGGTGGTGAAGGAGAACATGAGCAAACTTTGCTCCATAGGGGACCACATGGTTATTTCAGACCAGCCGGATGTGGAGGACCTGTACGAGGATGAAGACTATGACCCTAAAGGTGACAGAGAGGAGGAGTTTTCCGATCATTCCTCTGCTTCACAGAGGTTGCCCGGCTACATGACGCTCCTGTTTGTTCCTCTAGCAAGGATATTGTACTGAGACAATGAAACATTTATTGGATTCATGAGAGCGAGAGAAACCCCCCTCCTGAGAGCCAAGAGTCCAGCTGGAGTTGGGATGGAATCAGTGACTTGATTTAGAGACGCTTCGGTATGGACTCGAACTCAGGTCTGCCGGATAAGGGAGAGCTATTTTACACACCCTCAAGGCCTCGCTGCCATTCCATTTTAGTTGCAGGGCGACAGTAGTGATTTGCGCGTGCTTCCCATCACCGTATAATTTGAATAGTAATTTGTCTTCGAGCACATCTCCCTCTTAGCGAAAGTGTACTCTTTTTTTTTTTTTTTTTGTCGAAGCCTGTCGGCAAAACAAAGTAGTTCCAGGTGACGATGAGAGGAAGTGAACCACGGCGGACTTTGTTGCTGAGTGGAGTGCCTTTAAGTAGCCTCCCTGTTTGTTTGGTTGGTTTCAATGGTACTTGGGAGTGTGCTTTATTAAGACCTTGGACAAACATTGGACCCGTCCCGGGTCTCTGTTTGCTCTGCTCTCCATTTGAAGGGGGGGGGGGGGGGGGCTCTGCATTGTCGCAGCGACCGCACTTCAAATAATTTGTTGGAGCAGCAGTCGAAGGACGAGGCGAGGGTTGTGGGATCAAGTACTGAAATTAACTGAAGCACCTCTTCCGGGCCACGCCGTCTGGGCCCCCCCCCCCCCCCACGTGACATTGTTTTATTGAACTTTTCCTGAGACAGCCACCCACCCCCTCTTCCTCTTCTCCACCGCCTGCCCCCTTTCACGCCTTCAAAAAGACCCCCGTCTTTATCACTGCTCTCACACTGAAGCTCAGCCAGGAAAAGGCTGACTGCTGCTGGTGCCAAAAGGTCGACATACCTGCTGCTGGTGTTACCCGAGGTCCACACCGATAGCCCAGAGATTCCAACCAGCAGCCTTTCAGCCCCGCTCTTTTCGTCCACTGTTTTAGGCCGATTTGTCAAAAAAGGGAAAGCAAAAACACAAAGTTTTTGTCGGCAACGATCACTTGTGACGAAGCCGCTGATTTGTGTCGTCGCCACTTGAAGTTGTGTCAAAGCGAATGTTTCTCTTGTTTTTGTTCTGTCACGACGTCTCGAAGAATGTTGCTGAACGTTAAATTATGAAGCTAGAATATGAAGCATGTGTACGTGTTTGACAGTTATATGCAGTTATAAGTAAGCCAACGCGGTCACTTCGACGCAGCACGGACACACGAACGTAGCTCCGGGGGTTTTGTGCGCACGCGAAGAAAATGATTTGAGTTTTATAATAAAATGTTTATGAGCTAAAGTGGTGTTGTGATGTGATTCGTCCACAGAGAGAGAGAATCCAGAGAGGAAGTAGAACGATCAGCTGGTTTTCCTCTGAGTGCAGTAATACGTATACCATATTAGATTACTTTGTACGGTCTGATAAACAGTGTCTGAAAGTATCTGGTTACGGTCTGAAAATGTCATTCTCGAGACAAGTGAGCACAGAAGGTCTTCCCGTCTGATGTTTAAGGGATGAGGTCAGTGTAACTGAAACCCGGTGAGGAATTTAAAGTGTCGAGCTCCATCTCCATTGAAGCAAAAAAAGACAATTCAGGATTCTATCAAATGTAGGCTCAAGTTGCAATTAAACTGCCATGATTTTTAGAAGAGGGCAGAGGGAAAGTAAATAAAACTCGTGAGTTGATCCAATTGAGTCGGTGTATCAGAAGGACTTTTTATTTTATTTTTTAGTATTAATGACCAAAAACCTCTCGTGAACCAACTGTTTCAGAGCAAGCAGCCATGTGGGGGCTTGCTCCACACTCACTTTGGTATTTACAAGTCATTAACAAATCGTAAAAAAAAGAGGCATTTAGCATCCAGGTGTGAGGTGTACACCTGCTCTGCGAATGTCACTTTAGTCACGTCCAAAAGGTGCAAACGTGCAGCATCGAGAGTAAAACATTCACGAACCGAGAGAAAAAAGGTGTTTAGCAGGACGAGAAGGAACTAATTCTGTTAAACCTGCCTCCGATGTCAAACTCTTTCCTGTTCCTTGACACAAAACAAAAAGACCCGTTTCTATGACCTCGTATTCATCAGGATGCCCCCCCCCCCCCCCAAATCTCAACATCTCAACATCTTCGAGCCCGGAGATGACTTCCGCACAGCGTCTCCTGATTTTCTCGCTAACCACAGGAATCCTCCGGAGCTTCCAACCGTCCAACTGTGTCGTAAAAAAAAACGAACCGGCGAGATAGAGAAAGACAAAGCGGCCC
>NC_136635.1:22481246-22946246 GCF_949748355.1 Melanostigma gelatinosum
AAAATACTACCGCCCCCCCCCCCCCCCTCATTCTCTTCTATCAATCGGGGCTAAAAACCTGCAGAATGAGAGGCGGGGAGGGGGGGAGAGCGACTGTATAACGAGCACTTTTTACAGTGAAAAACTCTCAACGGCCGAAGGCACTTTGTGGAGGGGATCCGATTTGTTTTGGTTTTTTCCGCGCGCTGAAAATATGGAGCCGTGAAGTTGCAGATGTGAGGCTTCTTGCAAAGGAATGCGTTTTGTGGCAAGCCCCCCCCCCCCCCCCTTTTTAAACTTGTGTTATTGCTGCAAGTGGAGAGGGGACCAAACGCGTCCTGGGTTTCATGCAAGGAACATCCTGAACATTATTTGTTTTGATCCAGTCTATCTCTTCATGTAGAGGAGCTGTGCTGCTGCTGCACGCATGGAAACGAGTCCCACGGCTGACTCCTCAACGACGACCAATCGGTGGCCAGGATTGTTCAATGAGAGAGACAGAGAGAGAGGACAGGGAGGGGGGGGGGGAAGGAAAACTTTTCTTTCTTTCGGCAGAAGGAGGGGTGTTGTGGGGAAAAAGTGCTCGGTGGACCGTGAAGCGTAGCAGCGAGAAGAGGGACAAAGACGCACATAGCGGGACAAAATGCGACAGACAGAAACCTCTTCCAGCTAAACAGTTTAAAAAACAACAACGTGGGAATGCGTGGATGGATGTTGGAAGCTACGAGGAAAAGAGGAGTCGCGACCGGCGATGGCGAGAAAGATGAGTTTGGGTCTACAAACCGAGTCGCGGAGAAAAGCTGCGGTTTAGAGAGTGTTGCGGTAACTTTGGATGGTGAGATCTGCGCCGCGGTGGCACGGAGCGAGGGGCTGCAGTTGTGGAGAATGGTCGCCCACTTATGAACGGACGTGTTTTTCCCGGAATTACTTTTTCTCTCTCCTTTTTTTTTTGCAGCCACGCGTGGTGATTTCCCTGAGTCAGATCCTGACTTCCCTCGCTGCAAAGCTCCCCGGGAGGAGGCAAACTTATCTTCTTGATCTTGTGGATCATTAATAACGGACCGAGTGTGCTTTTGTTCGACTGACTTGGTAACGAACCGCTTGCTCGCAGAACGCATCGCGTGTCATGAACTCCAGTCCGCGTGTCCGAGTGTGAAGCCCGCCTTGTCCCTGTCCTAATGCGCTGGTGGAGAAAGAGCACGTCGCCGAGCTAGACCTCCATCCCAAGCATGAGATGCTGGTGCGGCGCCCTGGCACTTCTCCCCTGGGTGCTGGTGGCCTTGGATGCCCAGCTCATCTGCTGGCAGGCGCTCCTGCGGTGCCACGAGGAGCCCGAGTGGCAACCTCGCGTACGGCCAGTACCTGGCGGCCTGTGAGGGGAACATCAGGGGCACGAGGAGGCAGTGTCCGAGCCACTGCATCAACGCGCTGATCCGGCTCAATCACACCCGCAGCGGGCCGGACCTAGAGACCTGCGACTGCGCGCGGGACATGGAGTGCCTCGGCGCCCAAGCGCGCCGTGGAGCCGTGCCTCCCCCGCCGGCACCCGAGCGGACGCCGGCGGCATCGGCTGCATGGAGGCCCGGCAGCGCTGCGAGGAGGACGGCGACTGCCACGCCTCCCTCGCGGCCTACCTGTCATACTGCGGGCAGCTGTTCAACGGGCGGAATTGCTCGTCCAAGTGCAAGGCCACCATCCAGCAGATGCTGTTCATCCCGAACGGCGCGCCTGCTGAACCGCTGCGTTTGCGACGGGGTGGAGAGGCCCTTCTGCGAGGTGGTGAAGGAGAACATGAGCAAACTTTGCTCCATAGGGGACCACAATGGTTATTTCAGACCAGCCGGATGTGGAGGACCTGTACGAGGATGAAGACTATGACCCTAAAGGTGACAGAGAGGAGGAGTTTTCCGATCATTCCTCTGTTTCACAGAGGTTGCCCGGCTACATGACGCTCCTGTTTGTTCCTCTAGCAAGGATATTGTACTGAGACAATGAAACATTTATTGGATTTATGAGAGCGAGAGAAACCCCCCTCCTGAGAGCCAAGAGTCCAGCTGGAGTTGGGATGGAATCAGTGACTTGATTTAGAGACGCTTCGGTATGGACTCGAACTCAGGTCTGCCGGATAAGGGAGAGCTATTTTACACACCCTCAAGGCCTCGCTGCCATTCCATTTTAGTTGCAGGGCGACAGTAGTGATTTGCGCGTGCTTCCCATCACCGTATAATTTGAATAGTAATTTGTCTTCGAGCACATCTCCCTCTGAGCGAAAGTGTACTCTTTTTTTTTTTTTTTTTTTTTTTTTTGTCGAAGCCTTTCGGCAAAACAAAGTAGTTCCAGGTGACGATGAGAGGAAGTGAACCACGGCGGACCTTGTTGCTGAGTGGAGTGCCTTTAAGTAGCTCCCTGTTTGTTTGGTTGGTTTCAATGGTACTTGGGAGTGTGGCTTTATTAAGACCTTGGACAAACATTGGACCCGTCCCGGGTCTCTGTTTGCTCTGCTCTCCATTTCAAAGGGGGGGGCTCTCTGCATTGTCGCAGCGACCGCACTTCAAATATTTGTTGGAGCAGCAGTCGAAGGACGAGGCGAGGGTTGTGGGATCAAGTACTGAAATGAACTGAAGAACCTCTTCCGGGCCACGCCGTCTGCCCCCCCCCCCCACGTGAGATTGTTTTATTGAACTTTTCCTGAGACAGCCACCTACCCCCTCTTCCTCTTCTCCACCGCCTGCCCGCTTTCACGCCTTCAAAAAGACCCCCGTCTTTATCACTGCTCTCACACTGAAGCTCAGCCAGGAAACAGCTGACTGCTGCTGGTGCCAAAAGGTCGACATACCTGCTGCTGGTGTTACCCGAGGTCCACACCGATAGCCCAGAGATTCCAACCAGCAGCCTTTCAGCCCCGCTCTTTTCGTCCACTGTTTTAGGCCGATTTGTCAAAAAAGGGAACGCAAAAACACAAAGTTTTTGTCGGCAACGATCACTTGTGACGAAGCCGCTGATTTGTGTCGTCGCCACTTGAAGTTGTGTCAAAGCGAATGTTTCTCTTGTTTTTGTTCTGTCACGACGTCTCGAAGAATGTTGCTGAACGTTAAATTATGAAGCTAGAATATGAAGCATGTGTACGTGTTTGACAGTTATATGCAGTTATAAGTAAGCCAACGCAGTCACTTCGACTCAGCACGGACACACAAACGTAGCTCCGGGGGTTTTGTGCGCACGCGAAGAAAATGATTTGCGTTTTATAATAAAATGTTTATGAGCTAAAGTGGTGTTGTGATGTGATTCGTCCACAGAGAGAGAGAGATCCAGAGAGGAAGTAGAAAGATCAGTTGGTTTTCCTCTGAGTGCAGTAATACGTATACCATATTAGATTACTTTGTACGGTCTGATAAACAGTGTCTGAAAGCCTCAAAAGCAGAGGTTACGGTCTGAAAATGTCATTCTCGAGACAAGTGAGCACAGAAGGTCTTCCCGTCTGATGTTTAAGGGATGAGGTCAGTGTAACTGAAACCTGGTGAGGAATTTAAAGTGTCGAGCTCCATCTCCATTGAAGCAAAAAAAGACAATTCAGGATTCTATCAAATTTAGGCTCAAGTTGCAATTAAACTGCCATGATTTTTAGAAGAGGGCAGAGGGAAAGTAAATAAAACTCGTGAGTTGATCCAATTGAGTCGGTGTATCAGAAGGACTTTTTATTTTATTTTTTAGTATTAATGACCAAAACCTCTCGTGAACCAACTGTTTCAGAGCAAGCAGCCATGTGGGGCTTGCTCCACACTCGCTTTGGTATTTACAAGTCATTAACAGATCGTAAAAAAAGAGGCATTTAGCATCCAGGTGTGAGGTGTACACCTGCTCTGCGAATGTCACTTTAGTCACGTCCAAAAGGTGCAAACGTGCAGCATCGAGAGTAAAACATTCACGACCCGAGAGAAAAAAGGTGTTTAGCAGGACGAGAAGGAACTAATTCTGTTAAACCTGCCTCCGATGTCAAACTCTTTCCTGTTCCTTGACACAAAACAAAAAGACCCGTTTCTATGACCTCGTATTCATCAGGATGCCCCCCCCCCCCCCCCAGGATTGCGGGACTAAATAGACCTACACGTGACGGGGGATTACAAGTTTGTGACTTGGGTTACAGGTGCCAAATCTCAACATCTTCGAGCCCGGAGATGACTTCCGCACAGCGTCTCCTGATTTTCTCGCTAACCACAGGAATCCTCCGGAGCTTCCAACCGTCCAACTGTGTCGTAAAAAAACGAACCGGCGAGATAGAGAAAGACAAAGCGGCCCTTGGGCTGCAGTAATAGCAGGACTCCCTCCAGTTTAGTTGGATTGTTGTTTTGGTCCAATCTGTCTTAACCATTGCCATGCATTTTAAAGTCCTCCAACATAATCACCCCCCCCCCCCCCTCTCCCACCCTGATTCTGGGAGCAAAATCAAAACAAACAAGAGTCGAATGTGTGGAGGGAAACACAGAGGCAGCACTGTGCTGGAGCCCATTTTCTAAATTATCTTGATTCAACATGTCTAACAAACCCCCCCGACTACTCCGCCCCCCCCCCCCCCCCCCACACACACTTCGCTCCACCGCTCCAAAGTGGGAGTGACCCGGGGATTTAGGGAGCTCTTGTCCCCCAGTTGGTACAATGTCCCATTCATAATGGTCGCGATCGAGCCGCAGTGAGCGGCTGACCCGCTCTGTGTTTTTTCGGCGCAGGGGGTGCCGGAGTCAAGGGCACCCTGGTTCCCTTCAGGTCTAGAACACAGAGACCCCTCTTTGCTGGGGGCGACGCCGGTGCCAATATGACTCGACCGCTGTCCCATTGACGGCAGCCAGAGAGAGGGAGCCTGGAAGGGGAAAGGGCAATAAGTAGTGTTGATGGAGCTGCAGCGAAATGGAGGCCAATTACAGCCACAATGCCGTAGGTTGTGGTTTTGGAGAGGAGACTGGGGAGGGGGGGGGGGGGGTCTTGGAGGTCCTTCCATTTCTGAATCTCCCTCTCTGGGTTGCAGAGAGTCAGGATTTGTTTTTTTGGGGGGGGGGGGGGAATGTGATTAACCAGCAGGTATGGCAGAAAACATTACTGTGAGTCGTGGGCAGATCTGAAAACCACCGTTTAGACCTCAGGAAACTACAGCCACACGCTTGTAGGAAAACTAGACGTATTTTTTAAAAGTTAGCAATTCATTGATTATTTTCCCAAGATTTTACCTCCAAAAAATTCACTTTTTTGGAGGGGTCCTTAAGAGAGACTTAGTATTGCACTTCCATAAAGCTCAGGGACTCGCATTAAACACTTTATAAAAAGAAAAGAAAAAAGAATGGTCAAAATCATTTGGTTTAAGCCTAACCTGCCCCTACATTCCCCACAATGCAACGAGACAGCATCTTTGAGTCGACGCCCTACCTAGTAACCACCCTCAACTCCACACCTCCAGATCGCAACACAGGCTTTTTGGTGCAATAATTGATAATCAGTGCATAATGTATCATATTATGTCGTATATTTTAGCGCGTGCGAGCGTGCCAAACTGTCCAGCTTAGGGCCGCCGCTCTGCACTCAGTCGGTTCCAGCTGATGATGCCGTTCCTCCAGCTTTCTAAAATGGTTAACTTTCTTTGCTTTTCCGTTTTTCTTACGAGCTTTATTTCCACTTTTCTTTCGAATAAAGTGCAACCAGTAGTAAGAAGAGAATAGATAGAGACGAGCGCAATTAAAGATAATGTACTTGTAACGACTTCTGTGTGTAATTCCCACAGTTCTTCGAGATCTGGGAATTCTTCAAAATCAGTTTCCACAGTTTTGCAGAACCTCCACATGAATCATATGATTATCAAATGTCCCTACTTGGCCTGCCTCCCCCCCCCCCGTGGACACGAGCCAGCTGTTCCTGCAGAGCTGCCTTCCAGATGCTCCCACGGCGGCACATAAATCTCTCCAAAGGCTCTGAAAGACGAGCCTCGACAAAAAGAGCTTGCAGACTATAGAGAGGCTTCGGGGGTTTTATTTTTCCACTGCATTTCTCATGTAATAAATACATACGATATAAAATCACAGCTGTATAAACACTCACATAAAAAAAAACAACAACAACACAGTGGTGTGGAAAATCTCGCCAGCAGCCATATTTAAACGTTTCTCCCTTTGACTCCCGTTCCCACAAAGTAAAGCTCCCTTTTAGGTATTCATGCACTTTACTTTTCTGAAATCAAAACAGTGTGTGAAGACCTACAACAGCGACGGTTAAGCTTTTTCAGAGGCCTAGTTATGAAGGCTTTGCAACCCTGCCGGATCCCTCGCATACCCGGCCAGTGCCAAACCTAAGAAAATGCAAGTCCAGTGTAAATAAGGCAGAGGCCGCACCTCTCCAGCTTTCCCCTCATAGTGGTGGAGAGGGCTCCATCAGCGGGGAGAGCATGGTGAGCCTGTGGTCCACCCACAGCAAAGGCAGTGGGGAAGGGAGGGCGAGGGAGTCTGTGCATGTTTGCAGAGGTCTCCGTATAATATACTTAACATGACGGTCCAGAACCGACGAGATGCTTCTTCACGCCACAGCTTCCATTTGATTGCGTTTATTGCAGGTTTTCACAGTTTTCCCCGGCGCGCCCCGCAAATACTGTTTTTTCTCGTGCGGCAAACAATGCAACAGCCTCTGTTTGACTGGTTTTACCATGACAGTGTGGCCATTGTCACACAAGCTGTCCGGCATTTACATATCAATGGCGTGCCAGGGGGAGGGATTCAAGGGCTAAGCGGTGTAAAGAGCAGGGAACTGGCTTTCACATTCACCAGCGTGCAAATCCAAAACTCTAGAGCTACTTTCAGTATTTTAACAGCCAAACTTGTTGTTTTTTTTCCCTTCCTTCAAAAAGTATAAACACAAGTTCTCAACCTGCCAAATTATCAACTTTCCAGCAACGTCTGAAGCATTGGGCACATTTGGCTGGAAACTGTAATATCCCACCCGGACAGCGTTGGGTGGTGAAGGTGTGACGCAGGTTTAGTTTGGCCCGACAGAAACCTGGTCAGGTGAAGGCTCTGTGTCCCACATGAGCACCGACAGGCAGGCTGATGCTCCGCTTGGGCGTCCCGGCCCAGTTTCCCACGGTGGCCGTCCGGCTTACTGCAAACAGCAAGCTGAGAAAACACAAATGGTTGACGTGTGTTAGGATTCACTTCTTTTTTTTTTTTTTTCTTTTTTTTTCAAGATTACTGCACATCATCAATTCTGAATGTACCACCATGGTTTGAATAATAAAGACGACTCTGTGGGTCAGGAACCACATCCGCAAAATGACAACATAGATGGTACATAAGAAGTGAAGTTGGTCACCATGTTGTAGACCACTGTTTAAGCATTTGGCTTTTTGACAGTTGCCATCTTGTTTTTTTGGCAACCAGAAGTTACACGGGAGAGTGGTATGGCCGAACGCTTGTTAGGCTACCCAATTGTTACTATTCACTTCCATGAAATGAAAACACACTGTGAAAGGGTTAATGTAGTTAGACAAAAACGCAGACAACTCCTAGAATTTGAATTCTAGCATCATTGTGTACAATGTGAACGGTTGGTATGAATTGACATTTTCTCGGTACCCTACTTTCTCTCAACTTCGACTGAAACCCCTAATTTCCTACATTTCCCATCGTACCAGTTTAACACATTTCATTCATCTTCATGATGATGATTTTACGAGCCATGGAAATATGCATGCTGGGGGGGGGGGGCAGCTGTTGTTGGATCAGCGCCAGCTAGTGTGGCTGACTGGTGTGTGGTTTTATTAAAACAGCAGCAGCGGAATAAGACGCCACGTTCTTCGTGAAACTTGAACGGCCTCTAGAGTCATTGGGGGGGCCTTCCCCCATCGCCATTCTTTTGTATTATTTTTTAAAAATTCATAATTCCCCAGGAATTTCTTGCTGAGAACAGGATATTGTCAGGGCTTTAGGTATCCACTATCCATCCAGGAGCGAAGACCCAGAAAATACTGGGAATTAGGCTGTGTATATTAGTTCAAGTTTTGTACATTATTTCATTTAGTAAAATGTAACTTTTGTCAACGATACATTGCTTTCTATATAGTTTAGTAGTTGTTGCTTCTTTAGTGTGCAGACAGGGAAGCTCCCGTATATAAAATGTAACATTATTTAGATTTGATCTGAATGAACACTGATTCTTACAGTATTTAAAACTAATTTGCATGCGAGTATGTGATAGGAATGAAGTGTACATGGCTTTTACAAGAGGGCAGAGTACAGGAGGAGCCCAGGGCTGCCCTGACATGAAATCAAAGAGCCAGACAGTCCTGCGGGGCCGGCCAGCACAGCAAGAGAATGGCTCACATTTTACAAGTGGAAAAAAAGCTTTTCCTCACTTGATCTCCCCCCCCCTCCTCCACCACCACCTTTCCCGTACCAAACCTCCGTGTAGGTGTAGGCTACAGCCGGCTCCTGAAAGACACAGCTCTCGTGAGCAGAGGAGCGGCTCATGCAACGCTGCAGGGAAACTCACAGCTTCTGACGGAGTCCGCGAGATGTTCTCGGTCCAGAGACGCGTCCCTCTGAGTCTCCTGCATCTGATCAACAAACACATACTCGTGATCACCCAAAACTAACAACCAAACACGGACATTGCACACAGATATAGGGACCAAAAGGTTTTCCTTCATTCAACGTTTGCATCAATGTTAAGTAGAAGACATTGTAGTATCCAGAAAGGAGTCCTAATCTTACCCCTAATCTATTTTTAAATTCAAACTAATTGTGTCAAGGAATGCATGCTTACCTTGACATGCTTTTTGAGGTATTCAGCTCTGGTCATGAGGCTTTTAATCTGGTGTGAGACATAAAATTCCCGTAAATGTAATTACAATTTTCACTTCCAATGCAAGTAGTTACTCATGCCTTCATATGCATCAGTCATATGTTTTTGTTGCTTTTCTGTAAAGCATTATGGGTAGTGAGCATCCAGTAACGTCAACATTAATTTGTTATTATTCAGGTTTTTAATTGTAATGAATTGTAATTTTATATTTCCACTAGATTAATGTGACGTTATTCATACGTTGATGCATGCTTTTGTAGATTAGTCTGAATAATTACCTATGCCGGGAGAATCATGGAGCGCAAGTTACAGCTTTGAAAAGCTAAAGAGTGCTCTACAGTACGAACGCACACGGAGGCCAGTCGTGGCAGCATGTGCTCACACACACACACACACACACACACATACACATACACACACATGCTTTCCATTGAGTCCCCCACCCCCGCCACCCTAATGCTGTGTTAGATTATTGCGGCCGCATCTGAATTTACTTAAGACAAGCGCCCATAAAACTTCAAATGGGGAGATCTATGAGGCCTCATTCAAAGCCCCATCACCCTTCTGGGGTTGGTTGGTGAAATACTGGTGTCTGTTGTTGGCTCAACAACAAAGCACAAAACAAGGGATTAGGAGCTTTAACGGCAGACAGGCACAAGTCCTTTGCATGTGTTTCTTTGTCTTTACTGGACCATCAAACCTTTGGCTTTGTATGTAGTCTACAGAAAAAAAGGGTCTTATTGGTGAAACAAGACAAGAGACAGTAAATGGCAGGACTTTGTTGGTTTTCCATTAAAGTTGACTGCTGTTACTAACTTTTATTCAATTAATTGATCAGAACACAAAAGCCGTTTCTCTATAGTTACTTGGCCCCTAAACACAACACCGACACATCATCACCTTTTAAGTCAAAAAGGCAAACTTGTTAGGAAGCAGTTGCTCATTACACATCAGATACATCTGATGAACGGAACATTCAGGTGGTCGCTCTTCCTTTTAGCTCTTCTTGGTTTCCTCGAACTCCTGAGGTAAATATCGGACTGCTGAGCAGCACACGTGATACACTGTGTTCACCAGAGAGTCGCTCACATTCTCTAGATTGGCTGTGGGGCGGTTTCGCAAAAAAAGAAAAAAAGAAGCTGACTGCTGTGGCTGAAAACAACAATAATGAGGGCTGCAACCAAAACAGTAACGTTGTGGGTGGTAAAAACCAAACCAATGAGCTGAAAGACGTTGTAAAACTCTCTAGACTTGGGGCGATAATTGTCTTGGTTGTCACTACGTGCGTCTCTTTTCACAGACAAGTGGCCATGCGATCCATTGGGGATATAAAACAAATTCACTATAGCTGCTTTTAAGTGTTCAATTATAAAGTGGACAGTGATCTGTGCGTGTGTGTGTGCGTGTGTGTGTAACAGTAATCTAGACGATGGATTTGGCCTTTACCACAAACAAAACATGCACATGTGACAGCTGGAAAAGGCTCATGGGTCATGTGATGGCACTGAGTGATCGGCCCAAGAGGCTCGGGTGGAAGTGACGATTAGTTCTTCCGAATCATGAGCGCTCGACCGGTAGGCCACACTCACCTCGCTGTGGAGCAGCTCCCTCCTGCGGCCCTGGGGCTCGCCTGGCTCGCAAAAGAGAGGAAATAAAGGACAGGGAAAAAAAGACAGAGATGAATGAGGAGAGGAAGGGAGGAGAGAGTCCGCTACCTAATCACCTTGTTTGTTCATGAAGAGGTCAACTACTAGATAGGATTTCACTGGCGTAGAGACGGGGGGGGGGGGGCTCAGGGGTGGATTCTAATGTAGGCCGGTGTTTTCACAGTCGGTCCCCGTGGAAGGGGAAGAAGGACAGAGAGGGGAGGAGAACTCTCTGGTGGCAAGGCATGTTGGGAAGCTGCACGACAAAGAGCTCTTAGCCAAACAAAGAGAAAACTGGGTTTTTTTCCATGTAATTCCCGCTGCTCGGGACGGATTGGTCGGACCGGTATATTGCCGATCTGCTGACAAGACGAGGTTGCAGCACCCACAGTCTATCACCTCAAGTCAAAAATTGCTTTTATGAATCCAAGAATCCTCGATAGTTTACGTTCATTAGCGAGATCAAATCTCTTATTTGTTTCCAGCGTGTGATAAAGAGAAGGAAATGAAGTGCGCTGCCTGAACGGAATGGGAAGCAGATGGCCGGGCTCTCGTACCACACACGGGGGTGCTGGCACCGGGTCTCATTTCGGCTCAAAGCCACATCTGGATCACTCTATCCCACCTCTCCCATTAGGCCGATCTTCCAGATGAGCTCACGAGCCCGGGCCTAATGGACACCAGCCCACAGAGAGTCTCTTCTCTGGTGCCTCTGTCTGTCACGTATCAAGTGTCCCCGTCTCTCTCCGAGTCCATTGCTCCAATCCGTCAGTTTGTCTTTTACACTTTCTAAATCACGTCTCAGTTAATTTCCTGAGTCTTATTATACTCCTCGCTGCTGAGCTCTCTCTGTTTCCAGTTCAGTGTCTCTGTATCTTGACTCTCTCTCAAAGTTCTTTTTGTCCCTCTTTTTCAGCCCGTATCATTTTCCCTGTCCAGATACATCTTGGCTCGTGTCATTTTCTGGCTGTACCCTAAACTCTTAATTCATTTCTCTCACAGTCATGTCTCTCAAGTCCGCTTCTCGAATAATTAATGTATGCAAACACACACGGCCGCCTGAGGTCTGAGGGGATGTCTCTGAACGCAGACGTATCAGATTAGGACTTAAACCTTCGCTCCAGTGGAGCGTCTCTGTAGCCAACAGCAGTTAAGTACGATAATTGCGTCAAACCATCTTGCTTGGAAAGAAAAGGGGTTCATCTACCTGCCAGCGCCAACAGTAGTTCTCCTAAACACTGTTGGTACACATCCAGGGCCTCGAGATCATCCACCCCGCTCTCCTCCTATAACGGAAAATTGAAAATGAGGCAATGCACTCGGGCCACCCTGGTGCTGGCATGGATCCGCTATTTCAGTCGGTTAGCTTTGCAAGATGAGTTTATCATTCGTGTTCACAAACAAAAGAAGGCTGTAAACAGCAGAGACACATGAAGGAGATGGTTTTGGTTCACCAATGATTTGGAAAGCGATCTCTGAAAGGGGATTGGTTTGTACCCTGCAGGATTGTTTTTTCTCTCTCTTGTATTACTTCTGCTTCACCCTGCCTTTGTGTGTCTCTCTATAGCAGAGGCATCACCCCCCCCCCCCCCCCCCCCTTCTAACCTTAGCAATGGCAGCGGAGGCCACCTCCAGAGCAGCCAGCAGCCGTGGTTGGCCTCGAGACATTTCTGGAATGAGTGGAGGAAACAGGAAATACTACTTTGAGTCCTACTGTACGTCGATCAATGCATTCTGCTAGAGAATATGCAACACTTTGTAATCAGCATGCCCCTGCAGAATCCTCAGACTCCAGTATTGTGGACTAGAGATACTTCGATTTTTTTGTGAAAGATTCCATAATCTTGACTTTTGGGAAAACATCTGCGCTGAGCAGCAGTTTAATTCAATTACTAAATTAGCATAATTTCAAGATGTACAGACTCACCAGAAAAATCATAAAACATTATCATACAGCGGCCGCCGGCCTCTGCACTGAGATGCGCTCTTTACCTCGGAGGACATCCCTGGAGGTGCGGGCCTCCTCAAAGCTCAGCCTGTTGTCCGAGGCCACCAGGGCCTTCAGCTCCTCGGCTCTGGACACATACTGGCGGACCTGCGGGAAGTCCTCTCACAACTTAATCATGTCAACCACGCCACATGCTCTCCAGCCACACCGTAGGGTATTCAGAGAAGACAGTTCATTCCAAGTGAAAGCCCACCAGAGTGTGGGGAAGAAAAAACAAAAACAAAAAAGGACCAATTGAAAATAGAGCATCATCCAAATGTGAATGCGGGCGTGTTTTCAGGCCTACCTTCTGCCTGATGGCGTCTTTACGTTGTCGGTCCGTCTCGTCTGTGGGGGAGAGAAGAGATGTTTTACGTTTAGCGCATTATGCTCTGCCAGTTTATTGCGCTGGGACAAAAGGCGGTTGCATTGTTGAAGGGCTTCAGCCACGGACAGGATGTGAGAGCAGCTGTTGCTGTGCTTACAGTGAATGGAGGGGACAAAGTGCTCAAGGGCACTGCAGTAAAGAGACAGCGCGGCGGACCTCTCCCCCTGCTGGTCCTTCTGGACGGCCTGCAGGACCAGCTCTTTCTGAAAAGGAAGTAAAACAGGAAACTGGCATCAGCGAATGCAAAACCGGAAAACTTCCCCCCCCCCCCCCTTGCTCATGCACGCCTGCAGGGTCACGCGTGCTCGCGCTCTCCCTCACCGCTTTCACGAGGCTCTCGGCGCTCGGCATGTGCTCCATGTCCACGAAAGGGTGGGCGAAGAACTCGGCGAAGGTGATCCGGGCATCTGGGCTTCTCTCCAGCAGCCGCAGCAGAAGGTCTCTGCAGTCCTTGGATACCCTGGCCCCGGGAGGGAGCTGATGGACAAAACATGACCTTATTATGCTGCGCGCCATCCACAGGAGGGGGGGGGGGGGGGGGCAGAGAACTTTTATAGTCTCACGTCGCCACTTGTGAATCCCCTGGTAATGGGCCGTGTGCTAATGCCGTCCCTTTAGCTCGATGTTTGACACGAGAATTCAAGTGTCCTCTTAAGCCCTCCATCAATAAAAGTGCAGCTCTCCGATACCGTCACTATGGCGATTGACATTTGGTTTGCCAATGCAGCGGGGCAAATCAGGGCGGAGACACGACCATGACTCTTAATTGTCAGCAACCGGTTATTTTTCATGTCCACATGTCGAACTCGAACAATTTAGCATTTTTAAACCAGAGGTACCATTGAAAGACTACTTCATATCTCTTTAAGCTATCTTATTCCCACGTGTATGTATATTTGGATGATTTTATTTCCTTAAAAAAAAGGCTGGTTTACATCCCCATCAGTGTTACTGTAACTGAAGTACCAGCTAGAGGCCCTACGGTCCAGTCAACCTTATACAGGCAATGATGATCTACCCTCCATCATCACATGTCAAATTCAGATTATAAAGTATTTTATCTCCACACATATATTTAAGCAGGATTGCTGACTGTTTCAAGCAATTCACTGATGAGAAGCTCAATCACTGCTCAAAAACTTACCTCGATGGGTTGGTTGCTCCGGATCTTCTCCACCAATTCGGCGTATGACCGTGATGCAAATGGTGCTCGCCCAAACAGTGCCTCTATATGAACACAAGCAATGCTGAGTAGACTATTCCAAAAGGATAATCTGGAAGCTGATGCACCTACTGTAGTAGTAATAATAATAATAATAACAATGAAAAAAACAGAGTGCACGCAGCACTACAAATTAAGATTATCTGAAGCAGTGTGTCATTCATGTTGAGGTTTATTACACATTTAAAAGAGATGAAAGGGTGACCACAAAGTACTCACCATAGAGAATGACTCCGACTGACCAGAGGTCCACCCTGGAGTCGTACTGGCGTCGGCACACCATCTCGGGAGCCATGTAAAGAGGAGAGCCTCTCAGGACACTCTGCTCATCCCATGGTGACATGTACTGGGCGAAACCGAAATCTGGGAACAAATGTGACGGGTATCAGTGGGCGCAAGCCCCTCCTGAAGCTGACGTGTTTATCATGCAAAACGCACAAAAGTTTAAGTGGAGTTTAATAAGCTATATATACAAAAGGAAAGTTGACTTTCCTGCTCTGCAAGCAGAACAGTATAATCGTGTTAGATTCTTGCTGAAATCATCACCTGCTAGTTTTAGGACGGAGCCGCTGAGCAGAATGTTCTGAGGTTTCAAGTCCAGGTGTGAGATGTTTCGCTCATGAAGAAACTGGAGGGCACAGGCTGTTTGTGCAGAGAGACACACACACACAAGTCCTAAAGTTTGTATCGAATAAGAATACATTGAATGCTATTTATAGAGTGAGTTACTGTCGATTTCTTCAAACAATTTACATGGCTTTCAAAACGCAGTAGATTAAAATAACTGGTACGCAAAGGCTCTGTTGACATGGAACCAAATCTGTTGTGGCGATTTTGTTCAAAAAAAAAGTATGACTCACCAATCTGTTGCAGGAAGCGCCGGACCACCCTCTCAGGTATAATCCTGCGGCTGCGTATGAAGCAGGATAGATCTCCACCAGAGCACCACTCCAAGATCAGATAAATATTCTCAGCATCCCACTGATGAAAGAATACATGTATACTTTTTGACCACAGAAGTTGAAACCATCTCTACTGGGAGAGTGGTGGTTTCCTGCTGCACCTTCGAATGACGTCATGACCCTCCTAAATCAACATGTAGCTTGCATGGACAGATGCTCATCATTTTTTAAATATGCAGGGACTAGTTTTATTTGCTCTGAATGGACTTCGTTATTTTTATTCCCTTGTACAAGCTGCAGCACATCTAAAAGACACAAATGAGCTGACCTGAAAGTCTTTCAGCTGGACTATATGTGGGTGGCTCATCGTCTTGAGGATTTCAATCTCTGTGAGCAGGTTTTCAGTCGACGCCCTGTTCAGAGTCTTCTTCTCAACCACCTTCACCGCCACCACCTCTCGACTGTCCCCCTGCAACGTCACAGATGGGAATGAATCTTCAGCTTTCACAACAACAACCACACTGGCCTTATAATATCAGTGTTGACAGTCAATGCAATGAGATTTTTCTGTTTTTTTTGGGACCAGATTGCAAGATCAATATGCTATTTATACCAGACAAATGGCCCGATCGTCACCACATCTATGGTGAGGTCAAGGCCAGTCAGTGTAGTGATGCTTCAAAACAGTGGAGACAAAAAGTGAATTACATGACTACATTTTGACATATATGTGATGTTTCCCCTGACTCACCTTTCTGTAGGCCTTGTAGACTGTAGCATAGGTACCACTGCCCAGCCGCTCTGTGAGGATGAAGTCGGACAGTTTTGGAGGAGCAAAGCTGGAGGTGGAGGCCATGCTGACCACAGCGACATCAAATTCCCCAATCAGTCAGAATAGAGATAATAACCTTTGACCTATTGGGACAAGGAGGGGATGCTTTATAGGACATGGACCTGAACGTTTATCTGACACCATTCCAATTTTAATGTGAATTAATCATTTCACCAATGTGTTTGTCAATCATTTACAGAGATAACTGTAACGGTAGCATTTTTTTCCGATGTAAGGGGCACCATTTAGTCTGATGAACAAGTTCAAAGTTCACTGAATTGTTTTACTGGTTACTGTCGCCACACTTGTTCTGAATACGCGCTGAATTTCAGACAGACAGTCTTAAGCCGTATCCTGGAACACATGTGTCTTCCTAATGAGTAAGGAATCAGCAAAGAGCCAGGTTAGTGAACTGGATTTGTTGTGCACCCGTTTGGGAGCTAGCTAACGTAGCACTCTCTGTGCTGGCAGTGAACAGTTAGCAAGTATGCAGCTGAGGTTGCACAACTACTGCACAGTAGTAAAACCGATCGCCAGAAATAACGGTGAAGTAGGTTTGTAAAACAGACATGCAAATAGCTGACACTTACCTGTAGGCTAACAGCTCCACATCACAAGAATGGGAAGTCAGTGTTTACGTTGCTGTACTGCAGTGGTCAGCTGACATTAACGTGTATTAAGAAATACGTTACTGCCGCCTAGCGTCGGCACTTCATTACTGCAAAATACCTGCCACTATAAAGATGTATCTTAAATAAAATAAACCACAAAAATCAGACCGCAAATGTTACTCCCTTGGGTGTTTAACAATTTAGTAATAATTCATAATTTTAACCAAATGTTTTGTCAAGCAGCTAGTGTTATATTTCTCCTTTCGTCCACAAAAGTGGTAATTGTCATTTGCTTTGATTCGATTTTTAAACTCATATATATATATGTGTGTGTGTGTGTATATATATATATATATATATATATATATGTATCACAAGTTTTATGACAGGGGATACCCGTGTACACATGCTATATATATAACGTGAGCGGTGTTATTTTCAAAAAACCCTCACCGGAAGTGAGGGTGTCACGTTGGGCGTCATTTAAAGATGGCGGAGTGCTTGGCCGCACGCTTGACCGCCCAGGAGGAGCAAATTCGGCTCCTCTCCAAGGAAATCTCCACCTTCCGCGATGGATTGAGCCGCGGTGTGGATGCCGTCGGTGTTGCCTCGGGGGTCTCCCCGGAGCTGGAGAGCCTGCGGACCGAGAACGAGAAGCTCCGGTATCGGCTGCTGCACCTCCGGAGGGGTCTGCAGGCGGAGCTGGGGCTGGAGGAGGCGCAGGGCAAGAAACGACAAGTGAAGCGTGGCAAAGCTCCGGAGAAAAACACCAGCAGTGAGCAGCAGACAAACAACCGAGCTGATAAAAAGGTAATAAAGACTGTGACGGAGCATATTGTCCCAGTTTAAATGTGTAATGATGTGTAATATGATGAGGGGGTGAGTAGTTGTATCGTCAGTGCTGCTCCTGCTCGGCCTCAGTCCAGAGAAGCCAAATGACAAAACACCACCTCATTTCCAGAAATAGCTGCCCCTCTCAATGCCACACGGTGTGCCACGCTTTCAATAGTGAACATGTTAACTGACATAACAGGCTGATAATGTGACTCAGACAGAAATAGTGATAAGAGCTTATTGTATGAGGACACTCACTGGTCTCTGTTTGTGGACAGGTGCAGGTGGCGAACCCGGACACCAAACCAGGGGACAAGAACAAGAAGGCCAAAAAGCAGGAAAAGGGACAAGGAAACGGAGCCGTGAACGAGGTGAAGCACAGAAGGAACACAACCTGTAGGCTACTCCTTCAGTCCATCACCAAAAACAAAGAATCTTTTCAACGATTCAAGGAACTTTAAAAAAAATTGTTTTTATTGTGCAACACAGGGATGCACAACTAAATTCAGATGTAACACAAAAAACACAAGACGAGCAAAACAAAAACAGTCGTGCATGAAACTGACAGATGACGTCGCATGACTCCAATCCTGCCCGACGTCCTCTCATTGCTAATTCAACATGAGGAAAAACATTGTCCATCAACTTCGACTCTCACCATAGCTCTAGTCGTGAAACATGATGGCTCTCGGGGCAAATCTCTGGTCGTGCTTTTCGTTTGTCCTGAGCGAACCGGCGTCTTGGGTTTTGATTGTTGTCTGTAATATTTTTCCACTCTGTAGCAGAAGTCGTTGCCCGGGTACGTCGCAGAGCGCCTCAGCCTCTATGAGGAGCTGAAGAGGGAGAGCGACGCCCTGCTGGCAGAGAGAGCTGCGGCCGGCAAGCCCGTCGCCGTGGAGCTGCCAGACGGACGTACGGTGGCGGGCAAAGCGTGGGTCACCACGCCCTACCAGTTGGCCTGTGACATCAGGTAGGTGGTGCTGAAACACCCGGCCACATCCACTGACTGCAGCATCAATCGATTGCTGCCACAATGATCAGTTAAATTGCCTGACACAAGCAGACGCCTCAGAGGGAGACTTGACTCTCCTGTTTTCCCACGTGTGACTGCACCCCCCATTGTTGTTCCCAACTCATGACGCAGCATTTCTGAGGCCACCTGTCTTGATCTTTCAGCCAGGGCCTGGCCGACAACGCGGTGATTTCTCGGGTGAATGGGGAGCTCTGGGACCTGGACAGACCCCTCGAGCAGAACTGCTCTCTTGAGATCTTGCGCTTTGACGATGAGGATGCTCAGGCTGTGAGTACATTTGAGGTTTTAAAATGGATCAATGCATGGCTGGTGGCTACGGAGGGAAACCTCTGAGATGCGTTCTGTTTTACAGCGGTATGCGATCAGTTGTACCTTAAATGTCCCATGTGTTAAAAATGTCCGAGCCACAATGTACTTGTGCTGTGTCCTAGGTGTATTGGCACTCCAGCGCTCACATCCTGGGGGAGGCAATGGAGCACTTTTATGGCGGCTGTTTGTGTTATGGACCCCCCATTGAGAATGGCTTCTACTACGACATGTTCCTGGATGCACAGAAGTGAGCAAGTATTTTCACTATCACTGTTCAGACATGCATTCTGGTCTAAATACATTTGATACATTCTCAATGCGTCCAATCCTAATCATGAACATCACTGCTTCTCAAACCAATTTTGTTGAGCCAAAAATGTTGTGCGGTTTCCTTGAAAACCACAATAAGCTGAAACACTGTCGAACAGCATTTGGTAGTTAAAGGCACATCGGAGCAACACCGACTGTGAGCACTGGTATTAACTCAACCTGTGTGCTGTTTGCAGGGGGGTGTCCAGCACTGAATTCGGGGACCTGGAGACTCTGTGTAAGGCCGTGGTGAAGGAAAAACAGCCCTTTGAGAGGCTGGAAATCAGCAAGCAGACCCTGTTGAAGATGTTCAAGGTGGCCGAGCCGTTTCAAAAACAAAGAGAAAAGTGTGGTTTCTACATTCTTACATAGTTGTGTAATTATTATATGCATGTATGGAATTTGGTAAAAAAAAAATATATATCTATGAAAGACAAGAAAATCTTCGAACTAACTCTAGATGTTTGCTTCTTTCAGTACAACAAGTTCAAGTGCCGCATTCTGAATGAGAAAGTCAGCACCCCCACCACTACAGTCTACAGGTACGTTGCTTATGAGAAAGAAGAAGAAATATGAATTTGATACTTTTTTATTTTAATGCTTGAGTTGTATTTGGGTCTTGAAGTTAACGGTGGTGTCATTTCCTGAATCCTGGTTAGATGTGGGCCCCTGATCGACCTGTGCAGAGGTCCCCATGTCAGGCATACCGGCAAGATCAAGGCCATGAAGATCTACAAGGTATGTGGAAAGTCCTGTTCCCGGATCATGAATATTTTCAAATGTTGTCATTTCTTACTTTGACATTTTTGTATTTAACAAGTCATTTTAACATTTTTACCAAATTTGCTCGCAGAGTAGATTTCCCAGTGTGTGGCTCCTCTATAACCATGTTCATATTTCTCTGCCATCAGAACTCTTCCACCTACTGGGAGGGCCGCTCCGACATGGAGACTCTACAGAGGATCTATGGGATTTCCTTCCCCGACTCAAAGATGCTGAAGGAGTGGGAACGTTTTCAAGAGGAGGCCAAGAACAGAGACCATCGCAAGATTGGCAAAGTGAGTCACTGTAGGCAGTCCTGTTCAAGCCAAACCCAGCTGGCTGAGGCCCTAAAACCGGAGACTGAAACCCAGTACAAAGTGACATTTGGAATGGTAATTTCATAATATGATGGCTGACTCATCGCCTTTTTGAAGGAGCTTTTTGCGAGAGTGTTTCCTCGTGAGAGTCTCTCTGTTTTGTGTGGATGTGGTGAAACGCCGGAACGAACCCGGATCACAGTTTCCGGGCAAACAATATACAAACAAAATCCAACGGCATGCAGAGGTTAGGAAACGTTAAGTCATCCTTTTTTTTTTATTTTTATTTTTTACAGTTTTGGACAGTTTTTTTTTCCAGTAAATTGTCTGTTGCTGCTTCGTACCAGCTGAGGGCGCTGTGTGTCTTCACATCAGCACGCATGAGGACCACTGTGAGTCATCAGAGCACCCCAGCTGCTTCCCCAGCATGGGAGACGCAGGCGGCAGCACCACCTCAGTCTGCACCGATCGCAACACATGTTCCATATAACCCCCGCCCACACGAGAGTCCAACGGGAGGTGACAAAAGTGACATGTTGTTTTAAAGATGGTGCTCTGTGGCATGATCCCAAAGCCACTCTTCGCTTTTGAGTAGTGCATCATGAAGGCAGTATATTTTGAACATCCAGTTATATTAACCAATAGCATTGAAGGAAAAATAAATCATGTTATGATCAATGATTGGATTAGCATGTTATTCCTCACCGGTTTTGACATGAGACGGCCTGGTGTGTCAGATTACTTAAACAGGATTACTATTAAAACCAGTTTTAGGTAAGTCAGTCCTACGTTACCCTGGAAACCTCTCCTTCCAGACTAGCCTGGTCCTGGTCAGGCTGGTTTTCAGCATAACTGTGCGTTCCTTTACTGTTTAGTATGCCGGGCTGTTTAGTATGCAGGCCAAAAGTACCAGGTGTTACAATCAGCTGTACGGAGGACGGTTCCGCCGTACAGCTGTTTTACAATGTTCTGATAGTCTGTAATGGTGTTTTATTTTTATTTGACATTTCAGTTACAAAAGCCTAATTGGAGTTTTTCTTCAAAATCAAAGTGAATTTGACAAAGCAGCGTCCTAATTATTTACTCTGTTGGAGTGGTGCTGTAAATGGCTGCTGTGATTTGTTTCTGCTGTAGCGCCAGACAGAGAGGTGAGGGGAGGGCCTGTGTAAACTCAGACACCTTGTGTCAATGCTGTTTTAAAAGATGAATACAAGGAAGGTACATAAATCACAGGACCGCAATCCTTTTTATTTATTTTATTTTTTAAGTGGGGAAAGGAATAAGACTACCAGGGCACACCAAACCCATCGCTCTCTGTTTTTCCTCCACTCTCGAGTCCACTGAGCTTGTGGTTTCTTTCCCCGCCGTGTGACGATTGCAGAAGTCTCTCCTGTCCTTGCTACTTGTACCTGCTGCAAGATAATAAGTGACATGTGAAGTCTTTCTTTATCTGCTTCGCAGGATCAGGAGCTGTTCTTCTTCCATGACCTCAGCCCTGGCAGTTGTTTCTTCATGCCACGCGGAGCCCACATCTACAACACACTCACCGAGTTCATCAGGGTAGGAGCGGTGCCTCCCTTACTCAGTGCATTAATGTACATTAATATTCATTTGCTTACATTATCATTACTATAACCAAAATGAGCAAGTGCGGCTCAAGAGATGTGGATGAAGACTTTGAGGTGAAGACTTTGATCACCGTCTGCTGTTTTCTTGTGAATGCTTGTATGTGTCCCATCCTGTGGATGCTTGAGAGGCACTTTAATAGTTTTGTGCCCCTCAACATGGCAGGCTTTGTTGTTTTTCGTGATCCTGAAAAACATGTCTTCTTTATTATAATTTGTTTTTTTTAAACGTCCTCAATGAATGTTCTGTCAAGAGCACTGAAAACCAATGTATTTTAAAGAACATTTATTTCATGAGCATTACAATGGTGCTGAAAAAAACCGATATATATTCATTCCAGAGATGCTGAAACACAAAGCCCCTTAAAACCTCTCTCGTGCACGAGGCTACATAGTGGCTGTCGGCTCATTGACATGCAGACCACGAACTTCTTAACTTCTGTAAAACATGCGATCACTACGGAGCTCAATGATGAATGTTTTAGTTCAGGTCAGTCAGTTCAAACTCTGCTCGACGCCCGAGAGAAGCTCAATTAACACCTGAGCTTTTCACAGAATTGCAGTCAGAAGTGTCGGAACCAAAAAATGTCTCATTCGTCCGATTGGCCTCATGGGAAGGTAAATTTGAAAGTGTTGGGGTTTTTTTTTCTTCTTTACTTCAAAGCCAAGTTTCCACATGTAGTTAATTAGGTTGACCGGTGACTCGAGTGGGCAGAAGTTCTCCCTGTTAAGAGCAGACTTGTCTGAAGTTTTAGTGCGACCGCACAGGAACTGGCCTCTGAAGTCCCCGCGGAGATGTGTTGACATCTTGGAAGACTTTCTCACACAGCACACACTAACACGGAGACCTCGCATACATTGCACAGAAGCGGTGCAAGATCATTATCACGTCACTTCTGTTATCACGGTGTTAAAAAAAAGAAATACATGTGCAATGCATTTCCCTCTACGACATATTGCTAAAATGTTTTTGAGAACATTTCTAAATACTTGAGGGTGGCTTCTAATGACTGCAATGGAAGAGATGCAGTCAGTCGTCACTTAGCGCACGACGTTCAAGTTTTGTATCTCTCTTGTGCTAAATCGTACTGGCATGCGTTGTGTTTTTAAGCTCCTTCCTGATTGAATTCACAGTTACACATATTTGCAGCTGAACTAGACATTAAACTGTTTTGCTTTATGAAAACAAACATAAATAAAAACCCCACAGGATCTGATTTGCACTGCAGTAGCTCGGGATTTGTGCCAGAAGTCATGATTCAGCTCAGCTCTCAGTGAAGAACCTGTGCGTTTTTCAACTGGCCGGTCGAGCTCGTTTACGTGGTTTTGTTTTGTGTTTGTTTTCTAGGACGAGTACTGGAGGAGAGGCTTTCAGGAAGTAGCCTCCCCCAACATCTATAACAGCAAACTGTGGGAGACATCCGGCCACTGGCAACACTACAGCGAGAACATTTTCTCCTTCCCCGTGGAAGACGACATCTTCGCGCTCAAGCCCATGAACTGTCCCGGGCACTGGTAACTTTAGATCGCTCATCTCTCCAAAATGTTGTAAGTCAATCAATCAATTAAAGCGCGTCTCATGTCATTTCGGTGCCTCGCTCTCTGGTCGTCCCCGCAGTCTGATGTTCAGCCACAGGCCTCGCTCGTGGAGGGAGCTTCCCTTGAGGCTGGCAGATTTCGGGGTCCTCCACAGAAACGAGCTGTCGGGAACGCTGACCGGGCTGACCAGAGTGAGGCGTTTCCAGCAGGACGACGCTCACATTTTCTGCATGATGGACCAGGTGACCACATCATTAGACTTCAGCTTTCTTCAAGTTTTTTATGTCTTTGAACATGGGGAAAAACGGTTTTAGAAAAACAAGTTATGAGTAATTTCCTAAGTTCTGAGTCATGTTTGTTTTTGTTTATTTCTACAGATCGGGTCAGAGATGAAGGGCTGCCTGGACTTTCTGCGCTGCGTCTACGACGTGTTCGGGTTCTCCTTCCAGCTTCACCTCTCCACTCGTCCGGAGAAGTATCTGGGCGACATCGCTGTGTGGAACCAGGCAGAGAAGGTAAAACCTGCATCACGCGTCGTTGTGATGATTTGTGGTGGAAAAAGAACTCCGGGTACCTCAGTGAATTCTGACAAATACTCGGCAGAAGAGGTGACTTTGCCTTCCGGGTGCGAGTCATTGCTCTGGTGACATGCATATATGAAATTCAGGGATCAGCTGGAACATGCCTCACCTCAACACTTAAAACCGGGCTGATTTTTGTGTCCACTCTTTAATAAAAACTACATTTATTGTTTGCCTACTTTTCCCACTCAACCGGCCCTGAACTTGGACTTGTTGAACACCACACCACTCTCATTTCTGTCGGTGGTGTGTTTTCATTAGACGACATCGTCGTAAATTGAACAAGTGCATCACTTCTAATGCAAATGTAGAATGGGATTCAGGCAGTGCAAAGCCCAGACTGAACTCGTTAACGTGTTGACTGTGCATCGTGTTTGACAGCAACTGGAGAACAGCCTGAACGAGTTCGGGGAGCCGTGGAAACTCAACCCTGGAGACGGGGCTTTTTACGGACCCAAGGTCGAACATTTGAGATTTCTCCTGCCAAACGCAAAATCATGTTTTTTGTTTGAAGTCCCTGAGGTCTTTAAAGTCCTGCGTTACTTTCTGTGCCGTCGACAGATTGACATCAAGATCAAAGATGCAATCGGACGTTACCACCAGTGTGCAACCATTCAGCTGGACTTCCAGCTGCCCGTCCGCTTCGACCTGACCTTTGTGGGGTGAGTCAGCTGATGAAATCATTGACACACTGCCGTGTCTGTGAGCTCTACTGCACCGAGGGTTTATATGTTAATCCCCCCCCCCCCCAAATAATACGACGATAAACATGAAAGGCTAGGAATACGTCTAGTTTGCATTCATACTGGCGCACTTCCCAGAAAGCCATAATACTCTCCCTCTGATGCAATGTCTTACAGGAAGGATGGGGATGACAAAGCCCGACCAGTCATCATCCATCGCGCCATCTTGGGCTCCGTGGAGAGGATGATCGCCATTCTCACAGAGAACTACGCAGGCAAATGGTGAAGTGCCCTCAAGTCACTCATACATTTCAGAGCTTTCATTTTTTTTTTTTAATCATATTGGATAAAAAGGAAACAATATAGCCAATACAATTGAAAGCCCACTGCTTTCAATTGTCTCAGTGATGTTTCACCGGATGAATCGGATGCCATTATTCTAGATGGCTAGATTTCTTCTTTCTTTTTTTTTTTAACGATGTCTTCTCTCCTTTCAGCATCCCCATACCATAAAGATTTCACCCAGTAGTTCCTTTTGTTTTTTAAGAGAGAAATGTAGGTGGCAAAGCTCTTAACAGCAGCTTCATTAAAAGTCTGTCCGTCCTCCCAACAGGCCTCTCTGGCTCTCTCCCCGTCAGGTGATGTTAGTGCCCGTCAACCCGTCCTGTGAGGATTATGCCAAGAGGGTACGTCTTCCACCACCACCACATCTCGACCACATTCAAGTGCAACCACATGACTGCAGACAATGATTATCTATAATAATGCTGAACCATAAAGGATTGTTTTGTCCACCCTTTCAGGTGTGTAAGCAGTTTACGGAAGCCGGTTTCATGGCAGACGCTGACCTCGACTCCGGCTGTCTTCTCAACAAGAAAATCCGTAACGCTCAGTTGGCCCAATACAACTTCATTCTTGGTGAGATCATTAACTGGCCTAGCTACATTTGGCTACAAGGTTTTGAAAGGTTTTCAAAAAATTATCAACAGAAAGAACATGTGATTTGTATGAAATGAGCTAAACTCCTGCTATGGTCCTTCTTCACAGTGGAGTTGTCGGTAAACTAGAATAACAACAGTAAATTCTTAATTGGTTGTCTATAAAGCAAGTGGGCCTCCGAGCTGGCCGAACACCACAGTTGTTTAATTCAGTGGCGCAAAGTGGGAAACGTGTTAGGGTAGCTGTGTCTCCGTGGTGTGACCTGGCCCATGTCGAGCTGTTGTGTCTTGGCAGTGGTCGGGGAGAAGGAGAAGATGACTGGCGGCGTCAACGTGCGCACGCGGGACAACAAAGTGCACGGAGAGCTGTCGGCGGCCGAGGTGCTGGCTCGCCTGACCCTGCTCAAACAATGCCGCTGTCCAAACGCAGAGGAGGAGTTCTGATCGAGACCAACAGGACGGTTCCGGACCCTCACCTCGGAAATACCTCAACTACAGTCTGATGAGCCGTAAAGGGACGAGTGATGGCTCATGTCGAGCTGGTGCAGTGGTAGTGTAGAGCAGAAATCACAGATGGAGAAAAAACTGATGAGCCGAATGTGATGAATGGTGCTTCGTAACACCTGTAATGTGTTTGTGTACGTGGTGTTAAATGTCTAAGTAAGTTCATCTGAAGGAAAGTTGCGGGATAATGTAAAGAAACGATGTGATCATAATGAAGGTTATGTGAATTCTGCCTCTGTGTTGAACCTCAGAAATAAAATGAATCGAGACACGCAACCGAGCTTGATTGGTTTACTCATTTAAAAGAAATAACATGAAACTGAACGGGTGTTTTCTTTTATTTTTTTAAGGCAGTCGTTTTCTGTGAAGTGCATTGGTTGTTTGTAGTTGTCAACAATGGAAATACCGGTACAAACGTTAATGGTGGCAATGATTTGTCCTACTGAGCAATACAGAGCCACATGCTTCTACATGACAAGATCAAATCAGGAGCAGCTGTTCCCACGTCAGTGCTCTGGTGCGTATGACAGGACAGTAATTTAGTGTCTACAGAAACCATACCTCAAACACCGAATTAAATGTGACAACATTACAGGAGAAACTTTAATGACTGGTTAGCAGTTCATAATGAATGGATGTCAGGATTTCTGTGGGTGGAAGGGCGTTCTGCTTCTGCTGCGTTCACAGTCATGGGAAATATGGCACACAAAGTCTTTTCCGTATATCTTTTCTGTCAGTCTTTTCCACACTACTTTAAAACAAGGGTTTTGGGGACACACTAACATATTTTGCAACATGTATTTTGATGCCACCAGCTGATTATAGCTGTGGTGAACGATATAAAGCATAGAAATAAGTGGGGAAAAATGTAATTAAAGATGGTAGTCACAACAAGTTATAGTTGCAGTTATTATTCTGAAGTTTACTGTAAAGATATTGAGGTTGATGTTTAATTTTGCTGGAAGGTCTATGCTCAAACCCATAGACTGTATATAAGAAAACACCAACTATTCACTTTGCATCAAGGCTATGTGAATGGGTAAGTGTAACAAACGTATTACTGTTTGAGCAATTGTTGTCCACTAAATACATCTGCCATGTCATCCTCTAGGATTTAGCTAAGAGGTCAAACAACCAGAGAAAACATCAACTACTGTATTTGTGAGCACTTGCCTCAGTCTAGCAGAGGATTGCTGACAATCGCTTTTTCTACGTGACCTGAATGTAGCTTTGGGTAGCGCTGCTGCAACAATGGCCACCATCTGTCAGAAATGGAGACCCGACCGAGGTCGCTGCTTCAAAACCTACGGAATCGTTTTCGTGTTGTTTATGGACCTGGTCTTCCAATGTGTTAACGGTAAGGTTACGGTGACGGCTGCAGATGTAAAACCGCGTGACTCGCGCATATGGCTAGCTTACATTTTGTCGTTTTTGTACGAACGTTAGCTTCCTCCCACCGAGTTAGCATTGACGTCAACTGGTTAACGTTAGCCAGCGAGCTAACGCTAGTGCATCTAGCTAGTTAGCTAGCAAACACAGGACGCAATGAGTCGCGTTAATTGAACATTTGCTTGTCTAATACAACAACCACTTTAGTTTATGTATTTTTAATGAACAATAATAAAGAGTTAACAGTTGACTACCCCGCTAATTAGCGTGCAACGCCTCGGTAAAGTTACTGTTGAGCAGGAACGTTAGCTAGCTTAGCTTAGATGCGAACATATAATACTGTATATTTGATCACTAACACATTCACGAGACTTCTAAGTTAACGTTATATATTAACCATACGTTATTGACGTGTCTGATTCGTAACACGCCAATGCATCAACGTTATTGATCATCACTTAACATTTCCACAATCGGCACAATATGAAGGCTGTTGTTTATTGTGACGTTATGTTTCATATCCATGCTGTGGCAGATGAGGGAGTTAAACTGTTCCCTGTGTGGTTGCTTGTCAGGGTACCTGAGCTCCCCTCACGTTGGCCAGGAGCCTCCCTACTCCAGGGACGCCCAGCATGGACCCGTCATCACCAGCCCAGTGGTCCCTGCTGCCGCATCAGGTAAACACATCGGATATTAATCAACATCAATCACACTGACTGGAACCTGGAACATGTTGACATGTCACAGATTTGATTATTTTGAATGTCGGGGTGCGACATAGTAGAAATGAATTATAAACTCCAAATCTGGGCATATTGGTATACTGGTTATGTCACCTCTATAATATAATAAGGTAATTATCTTTCTTCGACTTAATTTGTCCGTGTAATAACTAGGGATGGGTATCGTTAGGATTTTATCGATACTAGTACTATTATTGATACTGCATATCGGTTCGGTTCCTCTTCGATACACTTATCGGTTCTTTTTGATTATTTTGTGAGAGAGAAAAAAAGAAAATTAAAAAGAATCAACAGTGCTTCATTATTCATATGTAAACAAATAGTCTTTATTGAACTGCAAAAGCAGAAATGTTTAAATAACTCACTGTTGTTGACGATACTATTTCAATACCAACAACTAACACGAACTTATAACAACACAGCTGCTCCCCTTTTTAATAACTATGTATCAAACAACTCAATACACACTGACTTATTGTTGTTATAAAAATCCCTTTGACTCCACTGTTGAGAAGGGCTGCAGGCCTTTAAAGGTAAACTGGGTAACAGCCCTCTGACACTCGCCCACCCTCTCCTGTGTCGTCTTCCCTGAGGCGTGAAGGGACCTGGGCTGGGACCGGTGGTAGAGGGAGGGGGGATGGGTCATGGCTGCAGCCTCAGCCCGACAATCTAGAGAAAGTTCCCAAATCCTTAAAATACAGTTGGTGTTTTATTAGCTAAGTGATTAGCTTTCATTGATTATACTGTTCTTATGATCCCTAGTTATACCAAACAAACAAGACCAGAGAAGCAACGGTTTGTTCAGGAATAATTGGTCAACTTTCAAATATATGTTTTAGGTTTTTAATTAAAAAATCTATTCTCTTTTTTACCCGGTATTAGAGAGAATATTGCTCTGATGTTGTCTCGACTTGGAAGAGTTAAATACTTTTCAACAGAGCAAGAACATTTTCTTTTTTTTTGTCTTGCTGGCCAGCAGGCAGCCTTAATGGAGCAATCAGGGATGAATGGCCCTGTTCAATGCCTCTTTGTTGGAGTTATTTTTTGTTTTGTTGTTGAGGACAGAGCGTTAGTCATTTACCTCCAGCAGTGGTACGCACTTACAAGTGCACTGCCACATGAAATTGTGCCAAAGCTTTGTTACATTACGTTGATTATTCTTGCTCGAAGAAAAAAACCCACGTCTGTAACTGAATGTTTTCCAGTGTCTCCTGCAGATGAAGAAAGCTACACTTCCAAGTGTCCTAGTGGGGGTTCGTGTAGTCGCCTGCCAGCTGATTGCATGCACTGCAATTACCAACACAATTACCAACCCAACTGCACCTACAAGAAACCAGCTTCCTTCACCTGTAAACCCAAAAAAGGAGTTCACTGCACAGTGAGTAGCAGTTTTTATCATGCGATAGATCTATGCTGCCTTAAAAAAAAAAGGATTGACAGTAGGGCTGCAACTAACGATTATTTTAATCATCGATTAATCGGGTGATTCTTTTTCCGATTAATCGATGAATCTGATTTTTTTTTTAAAGCATTCATTTCCAACCCTTTATTCAAAAACAGAACTGATCTTCAGAAAGTGCACAAACAGGTTGCTCCTTGAAAATCCCTGAGCTGTTAAAGTAACAATAAAAAATAAATAAAAAAATGGACGAACACAAAAAACATACACGTGCACGAAAATATGTATATTTTTGTTTAAAGGGACCTGAGCTGTCAGAACAATAAATAATTCATAAAAAATAAAGAAAAATACAAATCAGAAAACTTAACAGGATTTGTTTGAACGTCAGAACTTGTTCTCTACACTACACTCAACAGACGCTCACACTCACACAAGTTCACTTGAAGCTTATTCATTAAATTATTACCATCATTGTCGTAAGTGCAAGTTAAGTTAATTTATACACCACATTTAAACACAGCTTAATGACCAAGCGCTATAAAATAACTTTAAAATGAAATAAAAAAGTACAGCACACAAATATATTTGTCAACAATAACTGATATGGGACAAAGCACAGAATATATATACATGACAACAGATTGAAAAATGAATGGGCCAAAAAAGGCAAGTGAATACAAACGTGTCTTTAGTCTTGCAAACTATACCACCCCTGCTTTACTACTGCTATTAACGAGCTAACGCTAACTTGTCATGCTTGTCGAGCTGGATAACGAGTAAACACCAGCACCAGAAGAGCTACTGGAGGGACGTTAGGTTCCTCACTTCAAAACGGAACTAAAGTAGGATGCTGTAGTGATTTACCCTGCTGTTGAACATCCTTCCTCATCAAGGACTCCAACATGTTTACGTTGTTGAATCAGGAAATAAATACTGTAGCCATCTGTGTTCACCCAGAGCTCTAAGATACCTCATTTCAATAGAGACTGGACCAAACTGTGTGTACACGTGTGTGTGTGTGTAAACAATGAATCGACACTGCCGTATGTGGAGCTGCTACAATGTTAGCATAGCCTAGCATGAACACAAATAGTCCCAGGCGAGACTGGCGTTTTGTGTGAACACGGCATGAGGTCGTACTGATTTGTCTGCCTCCGCCATGTGTTGCAGAACAACGTTACGGGTCTTTCCTCTACCGCCGCTGTGCTCCGCTCTTTTTTTATTTTTATACTCAAACATCTCCGCGACTTATTGCGTGGCGTAATAATCGCGCGACACAACGAATCGATTATGCAATTCGATAATCGATAATGAAAAATATTTTAATAATCCATTGTTATCGATTTAATCGATTCTTTGTTGCAGCCCTAGTTGACAGTCAGAGGTCTACACCTTGTTTTGCTCATGGAGTGGTCTCGTGTGACGTCACAGTTTAGCTGTCGGCCATGTTGGAGTACACACAAAGCCACTGGCATGCACGGCTGAGTCGCATAACCTATCGGTGGTGAACTTTTGTGCTGTCTTTGGTTGTGGCAGCAGAGCTGATAGACAAGAAATCATTCTTTCGTTTGCCAGCGGTCATTACACATCAAGGAAATGACACGAAGGAGCTATCCAAGTGACGTCGCGAGAAATGGCTGTTACGCATCTCTCGAGATATAAAGGAATGGAATTTGGCGTACACTAGAGTATGTGCGGATCACTTTATAAGTGGTACGTGATTTTATATACAAATTCGTTTGTGAACAGTATTTAATAAAGGAAATATAAATTAAACTTTGACATGAGAAGGCTACCGAAGCTTCATCGGCCCGTGACAGCAGTCGGTACCAGAGACGTGTGGAGCGTGTACAACAGGCGAAACACAGAGATGCAGCCTCAGCATTGCTTGATACGAGTTTAACGTCAGATCATATATATATATATATATATGTATATATATATATGTATATATATATATATATGTGTGGGGGGGATGAAGTTAGGAGTTAGTTGAAAGTGAATTCCTACACACACGCACACAATGACGTGCACGTACAATGTAAACAAACACACGTGTCTGTTTGCGCTGAGTAAACATTGAATATTGCTAAATATCGGACCAGATCTGTATATATTTACTCTTCCAATGACGAGATGAGAATTGTCGACGACCGTTGCTTTGACGTCTCGGACCCATCCACTGAGAAACTGATTATAAGCGTCGAGCCCTTTGTAGCACTCCAACTCGTCTTTTGTGTAAGGACTGGGGGTGTTCACGAGATACGTGTAGATGTTGGCGTAGTTTACCGATGGAAGATAAGTAGGATCGGCACTGAAACGATCTGCACTCATCGTATAGGGATCCAAGTTACCAATAACCTTCAATTTGGCCAGGTAGCGAACCTTTGATGCACTATCCAGTGATTCAAAGTATTGTATTTTCGCCGCACTTCCTTGTTTACGCGCCGCCATGTAGGATCTGTATGTACTCCAACATGGCCGACCGACCTCGTAACTAAGGAGATCGTGACGTCGGTGAGACCACTCCATTGATAAAAAGGGAAGTGAAACATGACACGAGAAGTGAAGTTGTGCTTTTAGCGTTTGTGTCAGTTGTGAAGATGGAAGTGATCTGAATGCTGCTTGAAGAAAGTATAAATAGGGTTGTCGGGATTAACCGATTTTGTAACCAGACACGTTGTTTGTGTGTGCGGTAAAATCTCATCACGCACAAGTCACTCTATACGTGCGGTTTGTGTCCTGTGTGAGAGAGTCGTGACACTCACCTGAAGAGTTGAGAATGCGACCTGTAAAAATTTCTGAGGGCCCCGACATTCCAGCTTAATTTCTGGGGGGAAAAAACGTGCCTTCAACCGGCATTGTGGGAGCATTTTGTATATCTACAAAATGACCAGGAAGTTGTTGTAGAAAAGTGACGGGAAGGGGTCCAGCACTTCCAATATGTTCCAGCGTCCTCCATCCACCCCCTTTATCCCTGAGTCAAGGTAAAAACTAAAATTCAACGAGCTAATGTAATAAACTGAACCAACACAGTTTAAACTCGGCAGGAAGTTGTCCACAAGCTGTTACTGTTTGCTTCCAGAATCTTGCAGCAATATCATATTACCTTCTGTGCTGAGGGTGGAGCTGTTGTTCTCTCTCTTTGTTTCTCTCTCTCTCTCGTTGTGTATAGTCTATTTCTATACAAGCAGTATAAATGATTTTTAAGTAGCCATAGGTTACACTGTAAAAACTAACTCGTTACATTGATGATGATGAATACTTTAGTTGTTGGCTATGTAATCATGAAACCGTGATATTTCCTTTGAGAATAATCGTGACATCAGTCTCATATCGTGACATCACTATTGACAAATAGTAGTTGTGTGGTGAGAGAATTAGTGATTTTAAGAAACAGCTGTTTTTTGGAATACATGTGTGTTGATGACCTGATGTTTGTTTTTTTTGTATTTTAAGGGAGAGTTGGGACAGCAGCAAACCAACTTCTCCCTCTCCATCAGCTGTCAGTTCTGCTGGCAGCTGGACCCGTCCCAGTACCGCTGCTCAAACTCCACCAACTGCATGACGGTGTCCTGCCCACGCAAGCGCTACAACGCCACCTGTGACGTGTTAGACCACGTGCATTGTTTAGGTATGGCGAAGGCTCCGCTGTAGAGCCTGTTTGGTTGCTTTACCTTTCGTGTCTCAGTCAGGCATTTGCTTTTTCAAGGCGTGAGAGTTTTCCAGATTTTTTTTTCTCCCAGTTAAGATTTTACAAAGTGACCCTTTTGGCTCGAACAATAATGTACATTTTTTAGCCAATTCATGGTTGCCCAAAATGATAATTTGTCTATCAATTACTAAACTTGTGTTACCTTGAATTCTCGAAGATGTCTTTATCTGTCTTGCATGCCTCTGCAGTGAAAGCAGATTCTTATTTTTTTAAACAGAGAAAGGAAGAATTGTTTTGAATCGTAATAGTTATATACGATAATGCATGCGTTTTGTGAGAGGTTGTAAACGGATGTTTTGCCGTTCTTAAACACGGCCCCTATTTACTTCAAAGACGAGTTTTCTTCAAGAGCTCAAGGTAACACGGGATTGATGAAGTATTCCTTTAAAGTCTCCTATGCAGGGTTAGGCTCTCTGTTAGGTGATACTTAGTGTGATCTAAAAATAATACTGTTGAGTAATTATGGATCTTGATCTCATCAGGTACACAATTACAGTCTGTGAACCCACAATAGTTCATACAATAATAGGGTCAAGCATTTTGAAATGTTTTCCACAGATATTGTAATTTAGGAAAATGTGTTTCAGTCGTGCTAATTTGTTTCACCAACATTTTATTTGTGGTTTTAGTGTTCTTCATTTGTGTGGGAAATTTTTGTTTCCGCTAAATCTATTTTTTTTTGTCTGCAGGTAATAGACATTTTCAGAAACGTTTATTTTGTAACTGGACGGGTGGATACAAATGGTCAACGGCATTAGCACTCAGGTAAACCTGCCACTAGCATCAATAGTTATGACCGGCTTAGACGCTGCAAACACTCAACAAAAATCACCGTGGATCCAGATGTGTGCTCTAACAGTGTCTTTGTCCCGTGTCTTCTCTCATGTCTTTCCGTAGCATTACGCTTGGTGGTTTTGGGGCCGACCGGTTTTATCTGGGCCAGTGGAGAGAGGGTCTGGGCAAGCTGTTCAGCTTCGGGGGCTTGGGCATTTGGACTTTGATAGACGTTCTTCTGATAGGGGTCGGTTATGTGGGACCTGCCGACGGCTCGCTCTACATCTGAGGCGGAAGTCCCGTGACACGTGGTTTCGTGCCCCCCCCCCCCTTCACACCGCTCCACCCTCAAAGATAGAAGATCTGAGATGCTGTGTGCACGCTCCGAGCTCGCTGCGCAACACGTCCCCATCCCATCTGCTAACTGGCAGGAAGTGTTTTGCTCATTACGCCAGCCACGAGTCTACCCACACAGCCCATCAGGTCGATCCCAATCACTCGCCGTCCGTCTCCTGCTGAGATCCTGCGGCTGGATCTGTGCGCGGGGATGAGGAGCCGGTCATTATGTCTTTCTGGTTGGTTTGACTTAACCGGTGGTCAGGCTGATGTAGAGATCGGTTCGCTTTCCCGTGGAGCAGCGCTTTCACCGACATCCTGCCACCTTGGAGTCATGTGTTGCTCCGCCCCTATTGCAAGGTCAATGCCATGGTAACCATGTTGTTACCATGGCAATACCATGGTAACATCACACAAAATAGACTAGCTAAAAAGGTAGTATATGTATGCCCTGAAAGAAAGCATTAAATATGCAGAAGGGAGTTTGTCCAGGTGTTTGTATTTCCAGCAGACAGTTGGTCTTGTGGATGAGTTCAACGGTTATTTTAAAGTTGTTCTTTTGTTTTTATAAATTTTGTTTCCTAACATTGAGTCAGGCCACAACTGTATAAAACATCGCCTCAAGGGATAGATAAATGATACCGATGCTTTTCTTTAGCCCAAATAATGTAACGTTTATTATTAAAGTTCATATGTAGTAAAAAAAACGAATGCGTAAGAGTTACTGTATATTCAAGCTGCAACTGGTAGAGAACCAGAAAGAAGTGCGGCGGCAACAACTCATTTCTGTCATGACTCGCAGCAACGTGTAGTCACATATTTCTTTTTGGGAAAGGCAGAGATAAGAATCTCAACCGTGTCTGTCTACGTATTGAAACCCTTGAAATGTGTTGCACTAGAAAACTGCAGTCGCTTGTGGTTTCCCGTGTTGGAGATATATATATATATCAGAGATATCCAGTGCATTCAGCTGGTGTTTTACTTCCTCACTCATTATCGTTCTTCACATTGTAGAAAGGGTTCTGTGTACTAACAGCGTAAGATTCTTTGCTCGAGGCCGCGTGGCACACAATGGGCTCATCCTCTCACTTCATGTAAATATGTTTTTCTGTTTTCAGTGTCTGGTCAACTGTTTCACACTGTAAATTACGTTCTTTTTTTTAAGTTATGTTAATAAAATTGTGAAATATGACACGTGTTGACCCAATTGTACTCTCAGCACTAGCAGGTTGTCTGTTGTGATTCACTCGTTGGTTTATGGTGGCGTTTGATGGGGGAATGAGAAGTGGATTAAGAAACAAAACACTGAAAGCTAAACTATTTCAATTCTGAAATGCAGGATTGCAGAAATTAAATTTAGAACTTTTGAATTTGCAGTAAGCGAGCAGCGTTGTTTCCCATCCTGGACAAAGTGACGCTCAATACTTTGAGGTCAGAGGTCAGCCTCATTTCACTTTTAGGGAACAGCACAGATGTTTACGGTGGGACATGAGCTCGGGCCTTCTACGTCAATGCTGTTGGAATTCAGGACTCTTCATTAGCTCGGGTCATTTACACACGTCTGTGCCTTTTCTCACATTAAACACAGAAAGGGGTGTGTCCCTCACGGGTGTGTGACAGAGAGGGGGGGGGGTGCTTTCCTAACTACTTAAACATGAACAGAGTTATAGTGAACCAGTTATGTCAAGTTTTTACAACCGCACTATTGTACTCAACAATCCATGTAGAAACCCCTGTGCTCATGTTACATAATGTGAGGTTGAAAAAAAAGAAAAAAGTCACAGGGATGGTGGGCTTCATTTCCTTTCTCGTAACTTCTTGGTTTTCTGTGTCGACTTTTCCAATTGGCTGTTGTAAATAGACTCCACCCTAATGCTAGCTCCTCAAATGTTTCACCGCCCACTCACAGCTTCCTCCCACAGACTGATGCAAGCGTGTGTCACACACACTCCGAGTTGAAGTGGAGACGTGAAACGCTCGCATACATTCTGTTGGGTTTTTTTCTCCCCTTTTGGAAATGTTGACAAAAGGCTTCCACAGCATGCTCCCTATACGACTCAGATTTAAGCTTCATACCACAAATCTGCTTCCTTCAAATTAGAACCATCTCCAAAAATCAAACCCATCCTCTCACCCGCTGTTAAATCTCTTCTTAAAACCCATTTTTACAGACTGACTTTTATGAGATTTGTTTTTACTACTTTATTGTATTTCATTTATTTAATTCAGTTTATGGTATCGATTAGTTTTGTTTCATCGGTTGTGCCGTTTTATCAGGGTTTAACTTTTACCTGAGTTTGTCTTGCTTTGTTGGTCTTCGTCTGTCAAAGCAATTTGTAAACTCGTTTTTTAAAACTATAAAAATAAAGTTTGGATGTTTGCTGCTGTCTGCTCTAGTATGCTGTGGGTTTATACCCGTCACTGATTTATCCATCTGCGTGTATGCATGAAAGTATGGGTAAATTATTGTATTGTACGTGCATTTAAAACTAATAATGAATATACTTTAGTATAAGACAATGTGCTTAATGCACAATGTCGTGAAATGAACTTCCACAATACTGAACTCAAACAAAGGTTCTACTCTATAACACATGTAATCTGATCATCTTAAACGGTAAAAAGTAATGCACTAGATAACTTTTCATATATACATCAATGGCTACCGTCCAATTACAAATAATGACCAGAGTGGTATTTAGGTTTGCCATTATCCCTCTTTGTGGTATCCCCATTTGCTGTGATTATAACAAACCCTCCTTAGAGGTAATTATAGTTTGTCTCATAAGGATAACAGCGTAATTTTGCCGTACTTATCCCAAACAGTCTTTATTCGCACCGTTAGAATGAACAGCCATCGAGAGGCCGGACAAAAATCACGATGTCCTGATTTTGAATTGCTGATCATGCGACGAGGCGAACAAAAGTATTCATCCGTCTCTTACGCAATGCCACTTCGCTCTGAATGTCGGAGAACATTGAACATGAAAAAGATCCCACCCCTTGGACTTTTCTTTCATCCAATTTATTTTTGCAACACCATTGAATCAGTGATGTAATTAATTAGTTTGACACTAACCAGCACATATTATTTAATGACAGAGCTATCTAAATTAAGAACGAATATAAAACAAAATAACTGACTGCGTAAGTGCTCACGCCCACGCAAATCATTGCTAGTGAGGCCAATACTGTTTTAAAAGGCACATCATTAGTCGAGTGGAAATCACCTGTATGTAACCAAGCGATATTAGGATCAACGCGCCTGTATCTGAACAGCTGGTTCGTCATTAGGGCAAGTGGAAGTAAGTGGAAGGATGCTGGAAAATTTGCTAAATATCCCTCAAAAGGCTTTCCGAATACTAAAACATACTAAAGTCAAACATGAGCAGAACGCCTCCCATCCGCAGCATGAAGCCTCTGGTGGCAGCATGATGCTGTGGGGATGCGCCTCAGCAGCAGGCACTAAAAAATGCTGAGATTAAGGAAAGGTTAAACACAAATGCCGCAAAAATACAGAGAAATCATAGAGCATGTGTTGTAGTCTCTGGGCGATGACTTATTTTCCGGCAAGACAACACAAAACAAAGCCAAAGCCAGACAGGAACGCACTGCATCCAAAACAACAATCATACTCTCCCAATTCAGAATCCAAACCTCAATCACAAATATGTGGCGAGACTTGATAACTGCTGTTCACTCCCGTCTCCATACAACGTGATTGAGCTTGGACAACGGATGAATGGGGTTTGTCCAGATGTGCCTACCTATCCACTTAGACTTCAAATTGCTGTTAAAAAAGGGGCCTCTGCTACGACATGTTGACTGGAGGTGGTGAACACTTGCGCCACCAGTTATGTTGTGATACATACTTCAATCTTGATCATTTGTAGACAGTGACATTAAGGTTTTCCTGTTGACGTGTCAAAAAAAAAAGCCTAATCACAGTCAACAATGTAAAACATGAAGAGTAGAGACTACTTCTCGCATTGCAAATACCAAGACACATGGAATGGGAATAAATGACTTGTGCAACTGGTCTGCTAGGTTTGTGGAGGGTTGATATAATCTAGCATCTCTCTTACACCCCATCTGTGTAATCCATTCAAAAAAAAAACAACCACCAGTGTGCCAATTCTGCTTTCCAAGTGTTGAGACGCCTCGACAGTCTTGGCACTGCAACAATGTCTCACTCAAAACTCACTTACATATTGAAATAAAAACAAAGAAATAAGATTGGATCATGGGTGTGTCAGACCATCATGACCGCCTTGAAATGTGCCATAAAAAAAAGGAAATAGAGAAAGTCTGGTCAATTGCAATTTTAGTGATTTATTTGTACAATAGGAATTGCACTGTACAAATGCCCCAGCTCAGATGTAAAGGCAAGAACATCACGCATTTTTTTCCCTTCTGCCTGACCCCAACATCCCTCAAACCTCAGCGTGAGCTCGGACTGATAGTAGCTAGATTCAGAGAAACGTATAAAATAAAGCTAAAAAAATAAATAAAGCAGCTCCCTGCCGGACAAATCAACATTTACAGGGCGAGAAGAGACCCTTCCCAACTTACTGCCAAAGCGTACGGAAAATACTGAAATAAAAAAAGGAAAAATAAAAAAAACATGTCCAGATTTAGCTGTCCAACCTTTATGGCAGTGGAGCGATTATGGCCTCAGTTTAAATAGTATGTATAAAAAAAAAAATTTAAAAAAGGGAAACTCACAGTAGACAAATACAGAAAAGGCATATGGTGATGTCTCTATCACGTCCATGTGCCTATACCACTTATACATTTATACACCATCCACAGACACTGTTGTGAGCTTTTACACACAAGACAGAGGACACGTTTCAATTAAAACAAAAACAAAAAAGTGGAATTCCCTCTCCAACCCGCCCCATGTAGAACAAGTTTAGACGGTAATGGGGGTGACATGGTCCATTTCAAAGCAATATCAATTTACATTCACTCAAATCCCCATTAGTAAATCACTAATGTTACGTTATGGTAACTCATAACTTCGTATAAAAATATAATCAAAGAAAAAAACAAAAAAAACCCAATGAACAAAAATATATCTACACAGTCTCGAATGCGGGGTGGGGACTGAGAGCTACTGCCAAGAACAGCTCGAATAGATCATTTTTATTTAATTTTTTTTGTGGGGGGGCAGGTTAAAGGAATGCGTAAGGATGCTCCACATATCAAGTCTGAGTAGCCGCAGTCTTTCCCCTCTCAGCAACAGAGACACAGTGAAAGCCGCGGGTTCCGTCGGGACCCCTGGGCAGCCTCGTTACCCCCAGTGGCAGGCCGTCGGCGTTCTGGATCTTCCGACCCATCATCGGACTGCCGACCGGGCTGCTCTCCTGCGACGCCACCTGCTTGCGCCGCTGAACCCACGGGCTCCCCGAAGGGGTGAGGCTACTGTCCGAGGAGTAGTCTGCCCAGCGGCGCCCGGAATCCGGGCTCAGTCTGCCCTCGCTGGCTAAGGGAGACTTGTGGGAATGGGGGGATTTGCGCTGAGGACAGGGGCTGGCGCGGGGGCTCGTCCAGGGACTGTTGCGCGGGGACATACTGGGGCTGAGGTGATTGTTCTGGACGTTGAGGCCCGCAGTGGTGGGGCTGAGCTTGTTGCAGGACTGGGACTTCCTGGCTAGCCTCGGGGACGTAGGGTTGCTCTCAGTGTCCGAGGAGCTGCAAGCCGAGTCGTCCCCGTGGTACTGAAGCTCTCGCACCCTGCTGTTGAGCGAGCGACTTTTGCGCATCCCTCCTTCCTCCCGCGGCCTTTCCTTGGTTACCTTCTTCTTGGGCGGCTTGGTGCCGATCAGGACTACTTTCAACCCCAGCGAACCGGCGCCTCCATCCTCGCTCCCCACGGCTTCGTTGGCTTTGACAGAGGCCTCCACCTCTTCGAACTCCACAATGGCACATTCCTCAGTGCCCAGCTGAGTGTAGCGGCCGCTCAGCCTCTTCAGGTCGGCCGGCAGGTCCTTCCCAGGCTTCAGCACTCGGACGGAGGCGATGGCGCCGTATGCACCGAACTCCTTCAGCAACAGCTTCATCAGCTGCTCCTGCTGAGTCGCTCCTGCCTCGCCGCCGCCTCCATTTTCCTTAGTGAGAGCTGCCAGCTCCGGCCACCTCTGCAGATCACTTAGCAGCAGCATGCGGCTGGGCAACGACTCGCTGGCAAAGACCGGCACTGCGGATTTGCGCCGCACCTTGCGCCCCTCTTCGTTTAGCTCGAGTATACCGGAGTGTCTCAGAGCGTAAGCGGTTGTTCTCCAGTCTCGAGTCAAGTGTTTCACCTGCAAAAGAGACAAAGCCCGTGTTACATGGGATGCCAAGTAGTCCAAGAGGGCCTTCTCATAACCATCAGGGCACCTATTGATCCCCGGCAATCGCTTCTCTGAGAGAGTTATAAGGCCCATCAGCCGGATCAGTCAGCAGCGCGCACTGCCCTCCTTCCAGTCATGCTCCCTGAATCAATATCTCTACCAAACATCCTGGCCTCACCGCATTACTCAATTCACCGCTGCGTGAGCGTTGCTCAGGTGTAGAATGCGTCACCTCAAGTGTCTTCAAGCTCATATAAGAGTGTCCTTGTTTATATTAAAAATGAGTGCGTGCGTGGTGCCTCGGATTATTGGTGCCATAAATAGAAGTTTAAAAAAAAAATCAAACTACCAAACAAATCTGCATGCATGGGCCTAAAGAAGCACCAGCTGGTGTGAATCCATGTGAGAAAAGCATTATTTACACAGCCTGTACGTCACTGGGAATTTAAAAAATGACAAATGCTCTGCCCAGGTTCCTCTTTTAACCGCCTCCGCCTTGCTGTAAACTTCCATTTGTACATTTTGGCCAGTGTGCATATATCCAGTTGCCAATCGCTGCAGGAATATTAATAGACAACATGAAAAGAACATAATGACGACTATTAAAGCATGCGACGCGTAGGCTACAATTTGTGGACATGGAATTCCAATTATTTCCTATTGTGTTTCCCCATTCTACCCACGAGCATTGCAACCATGGTTACCTTTTTGAACGAAGTGAGCAACTTGACACTGACAAAGCCCAGTTTGTTGCGTCTGACGTGCTTAAGGAGGAAGGCGTCGTGCTCCAGGTTCTCATCGGACAGGTAGTACTCGATCTGAGCGACCAGCTTCTGGGTGAGCTCTGAATCCGGCGGCTGCCAGCTCTCCTCCTCCAACTCGCCTCCGCTGGTGCCGGCACCGCTGTGTGTGTGTGTGTGTGGGGAAGACAAAATGCAAACGTGAGTCTAAAACACCACCGCAACGGTTACACACCTCACTTTCATTAATACAATGAGCCAGAGGCTTACAAGTCATTTGGCAGGAAAACACCCTCATCCTGAAATCTCCCTCTGAAGTGGACAAGCTGTGTGCAGTCACCATGCCTCATGATGCCAGACCTCGGCAACCGTGCCCCACCAATCCTCAATAACTACCAAGACTTCTCCATCTGAAGGGCACCAGAGTCACAGGCTCTCCCTCCCACACAGAATATGGTAGCCTAACCAATAAACTCCTCCTCCTCCTCCTCCTCCTCCTCCTCCTCCTCCTCCTCCTCCTCCTCCTCCTCCTCCTCCTCCTCCTCCTCCTCCTCCTCCTCCTCCTCCTCCTCCTCCTCCTCCTCCTCCTCCTCCTCCTCCTCCTCCTCCTCCTCCTCCTCCTCCTCCTCCTCCTCCTCCTCAACTTATTGAGTGGCGTAATAATCGCGCGACACAACGAATCGATAATGAAATTCGTTGCCAACTCTTTTAATAATCGATTTTCATCGATTCATTGTTGCAGCCCTACAGACAATTGGAACAGCAGCTTACTTGATGACATCACTACCTCAGCTGGTCTCATGAGTTTAATCAGTTTTTCTTTCTGTAAAGTATTTTTACAATCAAACTAAATATGACAACCCTGCTGTTTTCATTTTCATTTAAAATCAAAAATGATATTATTATTTACCCTATATATACATACATACAATTATATCTGTATATATACACATATATACATACATACACATATATATGTATGTGGATCAGATCCCGCTAGCAACACCTCACATCTCCGAAATAGTCAGAGCAGATTTTTTAAATCGGCTGAATCTTAACAAACCGACCACAGACTGTGCTTGGCTCGACGTGAACTTTGAATTGGAACAGTACTTGGGCTGAGACTGATTACGTTCCACAAGTCCAGGATTTTACAAGTACAGAGAAGTACGTTGTCACTTGTTGGAAATTCTCTTTATGGGTTGTTGCATCTCCTGTCCACCCGCTGTGATAGTTTTAATGTCGGCACACAGACAACATGCTATCTCATCACTTCGACTTTCTATCTCATAATTTCGACCATGGGGATATTTTTATTTTCACATCTAACTTTTAATTTTTGTAAAAAAAATAAAAAAAGAAACTATTTTAATTTTATTTTTTTTGCTGGCGGATTCGCGGGCCACATAAAATGACGTGGCGGGCCGGATCCGGCCCGCGGGCCGTATGTTTGACACCCCTGCCTTAAGGTGTGACCTGCAGAACAAACTGAGAGGCATGGTATGGTCGGAACCCACGGATTTGCCCCCCCGTTGAACTTTCTATTACTGACTCACTCCTCGCGCACGCATTTCGGGGGGGGGGGGGGGGGGGGGGGGGGATACAAATAGCGTGGCCATAACGCAGGGGAATTAGGTTAAAGTGCAGAATATCATCCCTTTATCTCTCAGGTGTCTCTGGTTCTGCAGCGCCGGCGCGCGACCGACAGGTGGTTTAAACACTCTTTGACCAGTTAAATAACCCTCGAGTGTGTCCGTGGGTGAGCGTTGACGCCTCCCAGATTGTAAGCATCTATTGTCCCCGCACATTTGTGGCGTTGTTCTGTTGTCACCGCAATACACCTGTCGGGATTGCGCTTCTATATTTGCACAGCATTTTTTCTTTTCTCCTTCAACACGCTTGGCATTCTTTCAGTGAACGAAAACAGTCCCAGCTGTACCCACGCTGGTCATGTGCCGGAGTTCCAATATAACCTTGATAGCAAGAGGAAAAACCTGTCATTCACTCTCTGACCTAAACGGAACCGGGTCTGCCATGAGGACTAGTCTGCTCCCATTTATGAACGAAACAAGTGCACTAAAGTAAGTCAGTCAAGGCCAGGAATTCAGTTTTTGGTCACCAAGTGATGTATATAATTGACTACAATTTACCACAAGCATCACTGACTAAGACAATAAAAAAAGTAGCAAATAAGTCCAACCTGGATTTGTCGTGTCTTCCGATGTCGTCCTCACTACAGCTGCCTCCGAGGAAGTCAATAATATTGGCGGACACTTCCTCGGGCTCCTCGTCCTCCGCCGCCTGAATGGCCACCGTGATCGTCACCGTCCCCATCTCCTGCGTGTGCTGATCCACGGTGATTACCTCATCGATGCTGCGCTCCGCTGACGCATCCGAGACGCGCTCCTCCGGGCTCAAATCGGGGCTCCCCGCGGACTCGCTCATGTTCGCCGAACACGTCGAGGTGCCTCCACCCGCTCCCTTCCCTTCCGCGGCTGTAGCAGCTGCAGCAGCGGCAGCAGCAGCGGCAGCGCCTCCCTGGTCGCTTCGAATCTTGCTCAACGCGAAGGCACAGACAGGATACGGGGCGCGTAAAGCCGCTCGACGCTTCTTCTTCGGGCACCAGTGATGGCGGAGGAGGACCCAGGGGGCTCCGAGGACGCGCTCCACGGCTCGCCAGAGGCCCCCGATCCAGATCCGACCCGACGGAGGGCCCTGAGGAGCAGCGGGGCTCGTAGCAGCCGGCGAGACGCAGCCTGGTGGACCTGGCGAGACCGACGGGCTGGAGCCTCCTTGGTCTACCGCTGCTAGTGCTGCCACTTCCTCATATGTAAGAAGCTTTCTGCTTTTGAAACGAGCTCTGGGATTGGGCCGCGGCGGCAGCGTCTCCTCGCACTCATTCCCAGCCCACAAGCAAAAGCCGACACAAAGCCAAGAGGGAGGCAAGAGGAAGGAGAGGCAGCGCATGAAGGCGTTCACCAACGCGTGCATATTCCTCGTTCTCTTTTTTTGGTTTTTGCTTTCATACACAGGGGTTGTATTTGTTTTGGGGGTTGTTTTTTTGGACACACAGAGTGTTGTCTCTTGCTGGGAAGACACGAATGACGCGATGGCCCGGCGCTAAGTAGGGGAGCAAATGCACGTGTTCCCCTCTAATTGGGAAGTAGCCGTGTCAAGGACAACCCCTTCTCTAACGCCGCTAATTGGATAATAGGCTCCAGCGTCTGGTGTATGGCACACGAGCCAAGTATGCAAAGTAGCCTGTAGCCTGCCTAAAGGAAGGGAGGAAACACGGAAGTCAATCGTGGGTATTCATGGCAGTCAAAATCACAGAGCAGCAAACCATTAGGGTATCACAACTACAGAATAAGGAGTTTAAAAAAACTAAAGGCATAAGTCTTCCTCTCTGTTGGAATTTGGACCCCCCTCCCTCCAGAATAAGACAAAAAGTAAATTCTATTTTCAACAAAATTGTATTTACTCCACATTTTATACTGTTGTTCGGTCATATTTTCTGCAAAGGTAATCTCCATACACAATGGTCTGCATACCATTATCTATTTTCATTTGTTTTCATTTGTTTTACGGAAAAAGTGTGAATACAACTATATATATATATTTAAATTTATATACACCATGCGAAATAGCCTACTCTCATTTATGAACAAAACAAGTTGGAAAACAGTTTTTGGCGACTAAATGATATCATTTACGAGTTAGACTTTACCACTAGCATCAGTCACTATAAGACAAAAGTAGAAAACAACTCAAACCTTGATTGATCTTCAGATTTCGTCCTCACTACAGCTGCAGAGGAAGTCAATATTTTTGGATGATACATATTTATCAAATTGTGTAGGGAGATTAATTTGGCAGAAAATATAACCGAACAACAGCAATAAAATGTGGAACAAATACAATTTTGATGAAAACAGTATTGACCGAAGAATGATTGAAGGATATTGAGTCCACAAAACACAATATTGTGTTATGCAAACTCACCCTCAAATCTAAAAAAAACTCCCCAAATTCCCAGAGACAGTTGGCTTACTGAGGCCATGACCTTAGTGTTCTTAATGCTATGTGGCCCTGCTGCTCTTGGCCTATGGGGCCAGTGAACCCTCCCTAAAATCAAAGTGAACTCTGATTCATTTGTTTGGTCTCAGAGATCCACTGGGACTTTAAAAGTAGGCGTAGGTGTTTCGGTGAGAGTATAATTATTATTATTACAGTCAACCTGAATGTGTCTTATACCCCAGCCTGCTTTTCTTTGCTTGTTGTTGGCCTCATTCCTAATAGCCTTGTAAATCACACACACCAGTGTTGTCGGCTGTTGCCTGCCCTGCACGAAATATCTTTAATTCCTCCCCACTGGCAAGCCAGGCTCACAGCTGGCGGGCAGTCTGACTCATTCCCTGCACCACATGCCATACAACTCTCCAGTTTGTGTACAATGCAACATGGGGGGAAAGAGCGACAGAGACAATGAGTGATAGAAAGAGGGAGGAGAGTGGTTTGAGGAAGAGATTGGCATCAAATAAACGGAGGCATTTAGTTTCTTGTTGAGGACTTACAGTATATTCTCAGAAGAAGCTTTGCCATCGGGGTCATTTCAACTGTTTTCAATACAATTCCTGAACCCCCAGAATTGAGATGAAGATTGATGTGAAAGCTGTGAGTCCAGGAAGTGATGTCAGGACTGCACTGTAAGCACCCGTAAACTGCACCGCAGATCACTTCCTCTTTTCAGGCGAGGTTGTCCCAGTTTGGCATAGCCTCCTCATACGAGTACCGCGATCCACACAAAAAATGTCCGTTGAAAGATGTGTCTACTATTTTGTCACGAGGCGTGAACAAAGAAACAGAGGCCCCTTTAAGTACAATGCATTTCAGCAGCACCACCAACTACAGCCTATCAACACCTCTCTCAAAGACGTATTACAGGGCTGTTTTATTGGCACTAATTAAAATGCTTCTAGGTGTACTAATAAGCTGGAAACTCACTGCCATTCTGAAGTCCCTCTCTGGGCTTTTCCCCTCTAATTTGCATCATAACCATTTCTGGCTACTATTGCGTCACCAACACCCCCAAGGAGAATCTCTCTTTGAATTGCCTCTCCTAAGGATTCTTCTCCAGAGGATTTCACGTTTCCTTCCTCTTTATTTTCCTTTCTCTTGTCCCTTTACTTCTTCTTATCGTAACCAGAGTGGAACTGAAGCCTCTCAGATGAGTCTCATAGGCTTTCACTGCAGTATGTCTATATCCTGGAAGTCTGACAGTCTTCGTATAACTTGTGACTGTCTGACATTCCTAATGTTTGACTGTGCAGTTTAAGGACCCTTATTTGCAGAGGACAAATGCAACCATGTAAAATGAAGATTCATGAATCTACTGGTAGTACAAAAAAGTAAATGAATTATAATATCTCAAATGCTGAGACAAATCATGATGTGTCATCCCTAATGGGTCAGAGTCAGGTCCGCCACTTTGGTCCAGACTGAAATATCTCAACAACTGTTTTTTCACAACATTTGGTACAGATGTTCAAGAGCCACTGACTTTTCCTCAAGCACCACCTTGAGATTTACATTTGTGGTTTTGACTGAAATGTCTTCAAGGGGCCCTCCACCGATTGCACACGTGAACACAACATCGCTTGTCATGAGGAGTACTCAACCTGTGAAAAGAGTTGTGTACGTCCTATGTGGTGTGGCTCTGAATGGAGCTCTCTAAAGTCTGAGATAATACTCAGATGATGTCATCAAGTTTATTTCCACCCAATGATGTAATCAGGGTCAATGTAAGATGCCATTGAGTTGCATCATGGGAATTCTAGAGTCCCTTGTTTTAGTTTTTTTTATATTCTTTTAAGCTTTCGTCATATTACCAACTAAGTCCATTTATCTGTTTCAGTTTTGAGCATGCGTAATGTGGTTATAGTTTTAATTTGTCCAATAGGCCTACTATGGTTCATGTCCAAATACAGGAAAAACCAAGCCTCAGCTGAACTTTGTGTTTAACGCCAATTGGCAAATGTTACTAAGCCAACACGCCAAACTAAGATGGTGAACATGTTAAATGTTCTACCTGCTAAACATCAGCATGTTAGCATACTGTTGTTAGCAGTTAGTTCTAAGCATTACTGTGCCGGAGTAGAGCTGCTAGCATTAGGACAGAGGTTTAAGTGAAACAGATCCGTACCTTCACCCAGTAGGATGATTGAAGCCTTGGGTGAACAGCACATGCATTTCCCTTTGAGGTTGTCACTCTAGGTGGATGCTGTTGTCAAAACCTGCCTTACCACTCGCGTAGTTGAAGCCATTGTTGTTGTGAGCATGAGGTAAAAGTAGCTAAGGACAGGAGGGAATTTGCTGACATGAGGCGTGTGAACTTTTAACAAAGATTTCAAAAAAAAATGTAGCTCACTGAAAACAATTGTTGTTTATTCCCACTCGCTGAAGCCCTCCTCTCTTTGCTAAGCTTGATATTATTGACACGGTGTGACCCGGCAGATGGAAGGGGGCTTTGGAATCCGATCTGTTTTCCTTTTTTTTCTCTACTTCCATGTCTGAGGGACACTGCAATAAATGGGGGATGGTTGTCAAGGCTGCAAGGAAACACTTGCAACCCCCTTCTCTGGCAGCCAAACCGAGGGCGATTTAGGCATGTGAGTTTGTAATTACCACAGATGTCATCGATTACAACTAAAGAGAGATCTTACATTAATTTCATCAAAATAAGAAAATAAATGAAAAAGGAACAAGTCTCTTCATTGTCCTTCTCTTGTCTTGTGTACACTCTAGGTTACTGGGGAAGTGGGTTGCTGAGGACCATGTAAGCAAACAATAAAACTGTTCCTGGACCTGTTATTCTTTGCGTGTACACTTACACATAAGCCAGTGTTTCGACCGTGCTGGTTTCTCCTGAAGTATCTTACACGCACAGCGTGTTACATGAATGAAGAACTGAAGCTCGAATTCCTTAACCCAGGGTAATCCATTTTTCCATAAATCTTTTCAGTTGGTCTGGTTTAACAAGAAATAAAAATGAGAATATGTTTTCAAATAACGTTTCTGTTTTGACATCTACAGGTCCTCGATCAGTGAAGGCAGGAGTCACGCTGTGCTGCAGCCAACAAATCAGCGCTGCTGATGCAATTACCCCATGTTTATTTCTTCATTTTCTGTTCTAAAAAAACGCCAATGTGCATGTTTTTCCAACAACCAACAATATATATCATTTTTGCTGTGCTGTACATCAGACTGAGACTGAATGTGTATACTTTTCTGCAGCCGCCATGTCCAGTTTAAAACAAACAATCTAATTTTCACTCCTGCATGTATCCATCTCTGCGGCATGCCATTTGGCAAAGCTTTAAAAGTACTGTAGATAAAGCTACACATAACTGGAATTGACTGTACATTGTACTTTTTTTTCAATATGGCCTGTCATACAAACTGTTGATGCTCACCTCCCATAATATGTGTCAGCCTGTGCCTCGTGAATAGATTGTGACAGACAGTGTGTGGGATGGCCCTTTGATGAATCTGGACTTGTGTTCTCTGAGCAACCGCTCATTACTGCCAGAGTAAAAATGCTGAAAATACACAAACGCAATCTATTTCATCAAATGTGGTGTTCTGTGGTGTTACTGTCTGAGATTAAACGGGTAGTCACCTGAATTATTTTGTAAATAGAGCAAACAAAGAGCATCAAAACTGTGGCTCAAGACAGAGCCATCCATGGCATGTCAAATAATTTATATATGTGTAAATATACATATATATATATATATGACTATAGATTAACCTACAGTCAAATGCACCAAGAATCGCAATCAGGGTAGATTTTGAGCTATATTTTGACCAGAGGCTAATAACTAATGGCGAGAATGAATCAGCAAAGAACTCCAATTCCAAGGTATCTGAGAAATGCGAGTGACTCACTGCCATGGCTTTGCCGACACACCTAACTGGAACAGCGCCCCCATTCGTGTAATTTGTGGCCCCTGTAGCGTTTTCCTTTCATGACAAACATTTCACTGTGAGAAGAGGTCCGTTGTCAATGTTCTTGTGGTCATTATCAGAGCAATCTCTTGCCTCAGCGTTACATCAATTTAATCTGGACTGCAAAATAGGAGCCAAGTCAAAATGAAATGTTCACAGGAGCAGGTACTAAGTAACTGGTTGCTTTTTGAGGTGTTCCCTTTTAATTATGTTTAGAATTAGGATGGAAAAAAAGGCCTACGCAATAATATTGTTTGTAATTAGCATCACTACTAACATAGTACTGTTTTACAACCCCAGTTCAGAAATGTTGTCAAAAACACCAACAATTTGCCCACGTGCCTAATTTATTCTAATTGTGAGATGATTACTCTCGTTTATCTGTGTTGCTGGAAAGATTGTTTTTCACTGCACCCACACCTCAAAGGTAAATGTGACTGACCATAGCAGAGGCTACTAGTGTTAACTTAGGCCACTGTGTACATCAGACCATTTCTTTATTCTGTAGTATCCGGTGGGGCGTGTGCGATTGGCTGCTAGGCCTTTTTACCCTTGACCTGTTTAATTGAGAATCATCCTCAGTGTGATGTATATTGACAGCAAGATTTAAGGCTTAATAAACATGGCCAGCTTAACCCGGTAGGGGGCCCTAGTGTTATGAGCTGTGGGCCCCATCTGACCCCTGTTCTGCCCACTCTCTGTACTTGATGCAAGTAGGCCTCCTCAGTCAGGTACAGTCCGCACAGCAAACTACATTAGCAGCTTAGAACCAGAAGACCAGAGGTGCTCATATAGTTTCCCTACGGAGTGCTTTTTAGTGACACCGGAAGTGAGCGTAACTAAGCAACGCCGATGTTGGCGTGGCAACAGGGCTTGTCTCCCCCAAGAAGTTTGTTGTGCCTGAAGTAAAGATGAATATCGATTTTGGACAAACTAACATTTGCTCTTAAAGTGTCTTATTGTGGCAAATGAGTTCACTTATTTCGTTAAAATATTCATGAGGGTAAAGTCAGTATCGCTGCTGAAATAGAGCGTGTGTTCGGTTGGTTTTAGCAAACATTAACGTTAGCTAACATAAATGGAGTCGGAGCGAACTGGGGGCAAAACGATGCGAGCTCAGAAACACAACAGTGTCAACGAGAGATGGGTGTTTCTCGCCCCCACGGTAAATACCAATTTTAATCGTCTTTTAACATTGCTTCGAAGTATAATGGGCTAACCAATAAAAGTTTAAGCGTCAGGCTCAGTGGAGAAAATAGTCTGTTGTCGTTAGTTGAAGTTAGTAGCCTAGCTTAACTAGCAAACTAACATGCTAATGTTCGAATTAGTAAAAAATGTTTTTGCAGGTCAACAGCTGCAAGTTGCACCTTACAAGTGCCAAATCACTGGTGCCGGAGAGAGCCCAGAGGATGGTGAGTCATGACAAAGAACACTGTGAGACGAGATATGTGGTTAATAGCCTACACTCTCCCCCAATAAGTGCTTCTCAATCTATCATGTTTAAATACAGACTGTCTCTCAAGAAGAAAAAAACACGACTCAGTACAACCCAGGTAAGCTTTAACCAGTCCATTTGTACACTTTTTTTGGTGTGTGATTTAGCATTGTATTGTATATTCATAAATGGCTAAGGTATGTACATGATCTTACTGTTTGCACACTTTGTTCTACCATACATCTGTGTAGAAAAAAGGTTGCATGCTTGCAGAGGACTTGCCCAGACACCTTTTGTGCCATCATTTGCCAGTGACTCTACAGATCCCCCTGTACACAATCTAGTGCCAGAATGTGGTGCCCATAGCGGTTTGGATGTAGTATCACATGGTTCACAAGATACAAGAGACAAATCTAGGAGACCATCCCACAGTGCAGGGGCCACTTACTACCGGAATACCTTAAGCCTTGCTCAGCAGGCAGGTAAATACGGCAATGTCACTTGGAAAATATGATGGAATTGGGAAACTAGTTTCGTTGATGAATTTTAGATTTAGAGTTTGTAGTCTACAGCTAAGATTGTTGATTTGTATGCAATACGCTGTGTTATTTAGTGTCTCCTGAAGTCAGTGTTTAATGTCTGTATCAGGTGGTTCTGGAGGATTTAGATACAATGCAGTCCCTGGTTTTCCCTTCCCTCCATCGCTCTGTGACAGTTTTGCATCCAGTTTTCAACGAATCGACATGGACAGGTACGTCTGGTTTCTTTTTAAAGAACAATTCTAACAGGTTAGACTTCTATTTGTGTAATAAAGTACATTTTAGATTAGCTGCCACTGTAATCTGGACGTTTGATTGACATGTCATGCGCCACGGCAGTTCTACCTGTCTTTACTTGCATTGTTCATTCTCTTCAGTCATTGTTGGTTTTATGGAGTCATGCTTGTCACAGTATTTACAGTAGAAATGATAGCACTTTCACTTCAAATGGCACGTGCTCCAGATTGCCACCAGGGAGCAGCAAAGTCCCTTTAAATACCCACCCCTCCTCTCAAGGATATGTGTTTGCTGACAAATTGGTGACAGAGCAGATATAAGTCAATCTATATACCGGTATGTAGAGTGAGATGTCAACCATAAAAAGGCTAAATCATGCAAAAACTGTTCTTTATAATTTCCCAGGCGCTGTCTGGAGGAATGCCCCCAGCTGGGCATTATGGATGAACTACAGTTTCTCAACCTCCAGCACAATCTAATCACAGGGATCCAGCATCTGTCACATCTGCAGAAGCTCGTTTTCCTGAACCTGTACGACAATCACATCTCCCAAATGACTGGCATTGAATCTCTGAGCTCTCTCAGGATCCTGATGCTGGGGAAGAACAGGTGAGATGTCATCGTTGGATTCAAAAGAAAAAACGAACGCAAGAATTTGAACAGAGTTGCCTCTGTTACACAGGTAGTATTGTACAGTTCATATTTAAGCTAGTAAAGCAAATGTTGCAGAGTGGGTGACAATGCAAAGACATCAAATTGCATATTGTTCTTTAACATCTGGAGATCTGTGGTTTAATGTAAAATATATAAAAGTTGCTTTTAGGTTATACTAGACATCCTGTTTGCATTTATGGCCGGCAGGAAGGAAGATTCAGTTCATACATCATTGTAAAAGACATCAAGATCTTTCAGACAAACTCGTGGCATTTGTTTAACTCTCTGTAGGACGTGACAATTATCTGTTCATCTTCTCTGACCTCCCTCCGCAGCCGTATGTGGTTCTTGCAGAGTAAAGAATGCCACTGATTTATGTTTCCATCGGGATTCTTCGAGACGATCCAGCCTTTCATCCTTCAGTGTAATTTGACAGACACTCCTGAACATTCAGCCATTCAGCATGTTCGGTTTCTGGGAATGTAACCTTTTAATACGCTTACTGTCCTCCGCTCGGTACCTGTTCAATAGACACCTGGTACATTTAAGAAGGGGCAAAACAAATGTGTTATTGATTGCTGACATTGTGACAAATTGAATTTACGTGTACCGGTACATTTCTTAAGTCATATTTTCCAATTTATGTCCCTTCTCAGAATCCGTAAGATATGCTGCTTGCAGAGCCTGTCCAAACTGAACATCCTGGATTTGCATGACAATCAGGTACTGTCCATTCAGTACACTCCCATCTACACTCCAAGTGTGTTCGGTCTTGGTCACTTAGCTGCGCATGCTGTAACTGCAGATCATGATTTTTAGCTGAAAAGTTCAGCAGAAGTGAATCATCAGGCGTGACAATCAATGCACTGTGGTAGTGCAGCTCTATTTTGTAGATTGATTGAACAAAAAAGGTCCCTCTCTGTTTGACATTGCGTTGTTTTTTTAAACTCTGGTGGGTGTTCTGATCAGCCGTTCACCTGCCTCCATTTTTAGGGACTTCCCTTCAGCATTAGTTTTAGCACTGTTGAGAACAAAGGATTGAACACCATCAGAACCCACAGGTTCTCGTCAAGTGTCTACTCCCGCATTCATTTCCTCAGCGGCCCAAGCATAAGTTATCCAACAGGCACAACTGTTTCCTTGTTTTCTCCATCAGCGAATGGTGATGAACTGAAGCCGATTATATTGCTCTTCAATTCATTTGAGTCTGAAACTGTTGTTGAGGGGCTGTTTGTTCAGCCTCCGCGATAGAACCTTGGCTCGCTCATGTTACCTAAAACCTGGGAAACAAAAGGATGTGATGTCGGATGAGGATTTTAATAGCTCCTGGAAAAGAAAGATAGAATGAAAGGCTTCCCTTGGACAAATTAGTGTTTTGCCAGCATGCCGCCCACACCTCTCCTCAGAGAGCTGCTCCAGAGACCTGGTAAGACTCCCCTCCCGCTCTGATGTTGGCTGCTCTTTACATAAGCGTCCCGCTCACTATCCAAAGACCGCTTACAGCGTTGGTTTTTTTCCCCGACAGAGGACGCTTCGTTGCCTCAAATTTCTGTCCACTTGTTGTGTTACCTAACTACAGCTCTACAGTTAATTTAAACAATTGTGATAAGGAGTGAATCAGTAAATCGTGACATATCTTTTTGTACTGGCTTTGTTGGGAATGAGAGCACATTGCATTCAGAGGTAGCCATTTGTTGGCAGGAGCCTGATGGGGAGCAGATGATAAATCTATCGTTCCGACCAGGACTGGTTGCTTTTCACTCACTGACCTCAAAACCTCCTGTTTTGTGCATTTAAATAACTGTTCAATAACCTTTGCGCAACGTTTTCCAAACTCACTGGAGACCCGACCACCCAAACGTGTTGTGAATCACTGTAATTAAAGTATTAAAGTAATATTGTGGTTTAGTCGTAGAACACCAGCTGCTCGTCCGATTTCCTTTTGTGTTCTCGCTTTAACCGCAAGCAGTACATCACTGTCATCCTCTCTTCCTCCCATCTTCTAGCAGTGAGGCTCACATCCCCCCCCCCCCCTCCCAACCACCTCTTTTCACCCCTCATTTCCATAACAGGATGTCGTTTCATTTCCAGCATTCAAAAGGAGATATTCTCTTTGCGAGCGTGCATCCAACGCACACTTGGCCCTCAGTGACCAAGTGTCGGGGTTACGATGTGACCTGACAACGTTGGATATCCAATCTCTAGTTCGGCGGTGGTGTGTTTTCACTCGAGCAGTTTGACTGGAGCACCCGCAGAAGACAGTGGAGAATGCCCTACGGGGTGTGTAAAACGAAGTGAAAGAATCACAGAGTTGTGGAGGTTTGTCAAGCCCATGTCCGTAGTGGAAATAATTACATCCCTCCTGCAAATCCAGACATGATTTAGTTTGACTTCATCCGTCATGTGTGGTAAGCATAGCACTTTGAGTTAGGGTGAAGCTGGAACACTCCCCACAAGCACGCTCTGCGACGCCTTGCTGTCATTCACGACGCCTCTAACACGAGGTTTTGGCACATTCTCAAGAGTTTTCTACGAATGTTTAAAGGGACAGTTCACCCGCAAATCCAAACTATATTCTCACTCTTCAGTGCTATTTATCAATCTGGATTGTTTTGGTGTGAGTTGCTTAGTTTTGGAGATATCAGCCGGAGAGATCTTCTTCCTTTCTCCCATATAATGGGGCTTTATGGCACTCTGCTTGTGGGACTCAATGCACCAAAAAAATTGAAAAACTCGAACAGGAATGTCTCTTTCCAGAAATCATGACCCGGTTACCCAAGATAACCCACACACCTTGTTGTGAGCAGTTTCACATATGGTCGAAAAAAACGAGTTCCTCCATATAACTGTAGTTAGGTCTGTCCGGGATGCTGACGTCTGGGCCTGAGATAATTCATTTATTGATAATAATGTTAACCTTAAGACCATAATCTACGTTTGGAAGGCTCACTAAGCGTGCAGCTGTGTGCCATCCACCGGCTGCTTTACGTTCATGCATTTTACCGTCCTGATATGTGGACCACACAAGCCTTCCTCTCTTACCTCTTCGGTGCCTTTGTCCTGTTAGTGTGTGATGACAGAAAGCATTCAGCTGTGACGCCACAATACAACCGCTGTGAAGGTCTTTCAATGCAGCGGGATGATCTCACTCTGCTGTACCCGTCGGCAGACTTGACCATGCAGGTTGACTTGATGCGCTATTGTGTATTATCATCCACCTGTATGTGCACTGTCAGCACACTTGTTCATGCATCTAAAATAAATGACAGTAGCGGTCGGACCTCCCTGGTTTGTGATTCTGAACATTTGAATCTTTTTTATGAACGTTGCCGGAATGTGTTCATTTCTCATTCGAGCCAGTTTTCAAAAACTGCTGAGCGCTGTTATCTCTATTGTAATGTCTGCCTGTCTGAACTCCCTCAAACAAGAAATAGATCAACTTCAATTCATCCGCTGACTAGGACCAGATAAAAGGCACATATAGTGGTTCTCTGTTTGTGTACTTCTTGTTTTTAAATCTTCTTTAGTTGTTTCGCGTATGGACCATCTGGGAGTGCTGTACTAACTTGTCCAAAGCCCAGAAACTTTTGCACGGCCTACTTTCCAAAACACTTCTTTTTGAGCTGATACATAATACATTTTGATTCTCATAGTCATCTTTATTACTCATTTTAACAACGTTTCATTATCTAATTTGTTTGCAAAATTTCTATTCCAATCAACCTACCGTATTTAACATTTCAACTGATGGTTGGGTATTGCATTGAGACAGAATCCTTGATCACCTAATGATGAAGTCTCTTCATGACAGGGGCCCTGAAGTACTCTCCCATACAGAGGAGCGGGGAGAACTGTGCACCGACCCTCAGCTGCTTGTTTGTTCTCGCGGTTTGGGAGGTCAAACAGCAGTCACGACTCCATGTGACTGGCTGCATACCAGCCATTCAAGGTGTTCACAAGTGATACAGACCGTTGCCGTGAAGTGGTTGACTCTAGGGTAAATGAGGGGAGTGGAAAGGTGAAGCCTCAGGCATCGCCAAGAAAATGGAGCACACTGCGTTTTGGCCCCCCATTGCACCCAAAAACATTTATAGCTGTGTGCGGGCTGAAGAACTCCAAATAAATGTGAACCTTCTTTTCCTTTGCGTCACGCTCTGCCAGCCCTGCCTCCCTCTGTCTGTCTCTCTGTACGTAGAATATCAGTATCTATCAATGCCAGGCCACGTTGTTTTACGGTGTGCAATATCTTCGTCTCGCTTGTGCGTCCATCCAGATCTGCAGGATAGAAAACATGTCTCACCTGAGCGAGCTGCAAGCGTTGAACCTGGCGGGAAACGACATCTCCAGACTGGAAAACCTGCAGGGCCTGGACTGTTTGACTGAACTCAACCTGCGACACAACTGCGTCTCTGCTGTGGTGAGGGGGGCCTCTTTCTCAATTAGCGGCAGCTTAAAAAGCTTTTTATTCACTGCATGCTCACTATTCTACTCCTTCATACGCAGGAAAAGACACCAACTATCCACACAATCTCATTTTCAACCAAGACTGTAGCTTCCGCTGCCCTTTTACCTTCATGGGCCTTCTGTTTTCTTTCATTTGTAAGTGCAAGTAGGTGTTGGAAATATTATGTGTCAAACTAATGTGTTGTGTACATGCACCCTGACAACTGTTCCTTCCGAGAATGTTCTTCATAGGATGAAAGAACGAGTAGCGCGCCCCCGTCTTCATGTCATTCCTTTGGCCCGTGTCCTCTGCGTGGTTCCTGTTTCCCCTGTTATGGGATCACATGTAGCATTTTTCTTTGTCTCACAAAATAACAGACACGACATCAATAGCATCTTTGTAAGAAAGTCTGCGGTGAAATGTATCTCCGTGCTGTTACCTAGGGAGACGTAGGTTGTTACCCGCAACCTCCCTCTGACTTTCTGGCGCGGTGAAAGAGAAACTGGATCTTCTTAACGCGAAGATTCGCTCCCCTCGATTCCTTTACTTTTAATCTGATAAACAGAACAGTGCATGCCAAAACAGGCCCCTTCATTTGTATGCAAATCCCCTCAGCCCTTTCCTGCTTCTTGGGGGTAGGAAATAAGGAATCCAACATTGTGTTGTATAAAAAACCTCTTCCCATCACTCACCCTGTCCTCCGCCTGAAAGATCTGATCAAGAACCACTTCCAGTCCTAATTATCAGATGCAATGTTTCATTTGACGCACAGGAGAGGAAGAATGCTACGCCTCAGCAGATTCTCCAGCCTCTGTCATTAGTGGTGTTTGCTGCCAAGTGCTTGTATCACACACGAAGTAAATAAACCTCCTCCAGGTGTCCAGGTGTCCCCGTTCATTCAAGGCACATGAAAAGTGGAATTCTCGGCTTGAAAATAAAAAGCTGTGAGGGACTTGGAATAAGTACGTTGAAAACTTGCTTAGATGTAAGGCGCAGTCATCCAATACATACATTATAAGCATTATATGTTTTAAATGCATACTTTATCTTCAAGTGAATATTTTTGCATTTCGAAACATTAACACAATTAATATTCAGGTCAGGTTTTGATGCATCTCTCCTAATGTTGTCATCCAAACTTTTTTCCATAATTTCTACCATATTTATACTTAAATCCATAACATTGTCATAGAAACGACAACACAATAGCTTATAACGCAGTGGTGATTTAAGGCAAAACCTTTGCTGTTTACACCCAGGCGGCAACCTCCGCTTCTGAGAAGTGAAGCCAATGTGGAAGTGCCTTAAACCCCATTTCGAGTCCAATAGACCATAAAGCAGGGTATGCTTTAGGGCGGGGCTACTGTGATTGACCGCTACCACGGCGTTGTCCGGTCTGGGAGTTGTCCGTGTTTTCGTCTTACAACTTCAACCCTATCACAGTGGGTTTTCACTTCATGAAAGTTAATCATTAAAATGTCTTATTCAGCCTTCGGGTGTACACTGCTGGTTGCAAAAAAAAAAGATGGACGACGGCCAAAATACTGAACTCGAGGCTTCACAAGCCGATGGGTGACGTCACGGTGACTACATCCACTTATTATATACAGTCTATAGTTTACACTTGCTGACCCATCACGATCACTGAAAATGCACAAAAAATGTACAATGCCGTTTGAAAGCTCCATCATAGAATAGTCAGCTCTAGTGTGTGTGTGTGTGTGTGTGTGTGTGTGTGTGTGTGTGTGTGTGTGTGTGTGTGTGTGTGTGTGTGTGTGTGTGTGTGTGTGTGATTGATGGGGTCATAAATAAATCACTCTGAATACGCTCTATTACATAATTTCCCCGTTGCTAACATAGCTGAGTTCTACCTTTTTGATTTACTTTTTAAATTTGAAACTGAGGGGATCATCAAATCAGCATTCTGGTTCACATTGCTGTGGAAAGTATTAACATTCAAACTTGAATTATTAAAGACAGGGTCAATATTACGGCAAAAAATGAGGGCGAAGAGCATATAAAAACTGTAATTGAAAAAAAAGCAAAGTTAACTTTTGCAAATAACAATCCAAACTATTAATTAATAAAACAAAGGCAGTGCAAAAACAACACAACGATAATCACTTAACACCAGATTGTCGTCTCAACAGTTGCACGTGCATAACGCACAGCGTCCAGCGCACTTGAGGCCAGATGTGTGCCGGCTAAACTCACACCTCAAGTCTGTGCAAATCAAAGAGAAGCAACAAAAAAACCAACAACAACCCCCCCCCCCCCCCCCTTTGGCATCCACGTCGTGCTGTGTTTGTGGAGTAATGCCTCTGCCAGAGCTCAGTGTGAGAACCGAACACACGCAAGCTGTCAGCCAGAAGAGGGTGGAGCCGGGAGGAAGAGGGGAACGCGCAGCCACACAGATACACACCCGCAGGCTGACACACGCACAGCAACGCGCTCGTACCCAACCTCACATCGGATCCTGTCATACGATTGGCTCTGATCAAACTGGATTCAAAAAAAAAGAAGAAGGGAGAAGGAGAGACCACATTGGTGGGCGATTGTTATACAGCACATCAGCTCAGTGATGACATCATTCTGTCTGAGACAGGGCTGCTATATTTAGTCTCAGACAGCGATGGCGCTTCCCCAGCATCCACACAGGGACTGGACTGAGCCACTGGGAGTGCGGTGGAGGGTTAGATTCAGCTAGCATGACGAGCAGTTGTTATTTTTAAAAGAAGGAAAGAGAACACCCCTGTACTGCTGAGATGCACAGTAAAACATTACACAATCTAATGCAACAAAAAAATCCCGACACATTCTTGGTCTGAATGCAAATCATGTTCAACATGCTGTTGGCACAAGAAGCATAATTTGGCTCTCATATATCATTATATATTCAGCAACACAATCTCAAGTCACCTGACAAACGTTAATTTGGCTCAATAATGAAGGAATTTCCCAAAATACAGAGCACAGACTTTCCATGATGCTGAAAACACGCACAAAATAACTGCCACATTTAGAGCACTTACTTTTTACAAAAGGATGGAGCGTTTTGTTTTATAACTTTCAAGCACTTTCTTGTATAACAAAAGAGTGCAATATTGTGTTACGTCCAATTTTTTTAAATATGTAAAACTCTTTCAATTTTATTGGACACTTTTTCCGATGACGAAATGTGCTTGAATCGTAAAACACGACATTACTAAAAAACGGAGATATGGAACTTGGGAAAAAAACACAACAGGTGCACAAGTGTGGGTGTGTTTTTTGTGCTTCAGAACGTAACGGCGAAAACAATCAGAAAACAGCGCTTTATTTCTCTGATTCACTACTTTGTTCACGTCATGAATTGAGTTTTAATTCTGGGAAAACAACAGATCCCTGTATTATAACAGTCATATTGTCAGGTAACTATTTCAGCCTCATCAGGTATTACGTGCAAACAGTACTTTTCTTTTTCAGTGTGTGATAATGTAGAAAGCTGAGCAGAGAACAATACAATACTGGAAAACAGTTTTCAACAAAACAGACCGTAAGTCTACAGCCTTAGTAAGCGGAGGCATGTGCAGCAAATGTTTCAAATGTTGCAGGTTATTTTGATGTGTCGGTCTGTATGGGCCTCCTTATTCCTTACGCTTATTCTCATTGTGTGCCAGCGTGTTGTAAAAACCTCACTGCTCAGATATAACTAGATGAAACCGATCCATACGGGGGAGATGATTTCATTATATTAACGCCTATGGAGCACAACAGCCGCACACAAAACCATTACAAAACAAGCTCTCCCTCTCCAGCATTGCCCCCTGATGTTGCTCGCTGTACTGTGGTGGGCGTTTCGGTGCGTTGCAATAACAGAAACTAGGATGAGTAATTGTTGTGCTATATTTAAAAGGGTTGTGCGGACGGAGGTGGTGGGGAATCTTCTGAACGACCAGGCTGTGTGCTGCAGTGTTGCACCGTTTTCTGCTTGAGAAGCTGGCGTAGCCTGAACGCTGATCTCTCGTTTGAATGGAGACCGGCAAGAGTTCTGGAGGCGGTGGCTGCAGTATGGGGCGGACTGCTGACGCAGCTCATTCGGACTGCTCCTGGGTCTGGGAGCGTCTTCAAGCCTTGTGCAACGCTGGCCATCCATCCACACACACACACACACACACACACACCTACACACACACACACACACGCACACACGCACACACTCAGCATCTGATTAGCTGAAGTAATTGTGGTTTTGACATTACCCAGGTCCCTGTGTATCCTCTGTGAACATCTTGCCAGCTAGCCAGCTGCTGCTCGTTACCCCGCCCCCCTCACTCAATTCTGCATTGATTTACTTAGCCTGCCTGATGAAGAAACAGCCTCCACCCCCAGTCAGTTACCGCTGTATGTACCCAAGCTGCTGTTCTTCCATAACGAGGTACAGTGTGTGTCCGCACGCGACTGGATGTATATGTGTTCTAGTGGCATTTCGAGTTCGCCCTCCTGCAGCAGGGGATCTCTGCATTATTGCAGCGCACACTCTCTCTCCCCTCCCCCCTTTCCTCCTGATGCTCTCTCTCTCTTTTTCTCTCTCTCTCTCTTTTTCTCTCTCTCCCTGCCCCTCCTCTCCATGTGCAGACAAAGTGGTGTACTGTGTGTGTATATGTGTGTGTGTGTGTGTGTGTATGTGTGTGTGTGTGTGTGTGTGTGTGTGTGTATGCGTGCGCAGGATTGGATGGGGATGCTGTGTGCCGGAGCCGAGAGCTGCAAGGTGACTGAGGAAATGGAGAGGGATACAGAGCTCTGACGACAGCGACGATGCAGTGCCCTCTTCCCGAGCGCCGTCTCCTCCTCACATCCCTCCGTCTCTCACTCTCCCCTCTCCCGCTTTCTCTTTCTCCCTCTAGACCGAGGTGGACCGCCTGCCCCGCTTGCAGCGCCTCTTTCTCAGCTGCAACAACATCAGCAGGTAAGCTCTCGTGCCACTTAACTCCCTCCCCTTCCTCCCCGCGGGGCAGGGACGGGGATGGTGGCCGGTACAGTTTCACGTCCGCCCCCCCCCCCCCCCCCCCCCTCGGCTCTTGGCAGGGCCCGGACCGAGAAGCTGCAGGCAGAATACACACCGCGGGGGCCAGTTACTGTAACCGAGAAAAACATAACCCAGATGTGTTCTTATTGTCAGCAATTAGCTGTTATCTAAGAAGAAGGGTGTGCCAACACTTTAAAGTTATTCAGGCAGCAGTGAAGCAGGCTAAGAGAGGGCAGCAGGGGGGCTGAGAGGTGTCTTTTGTTGCTTAGCGCAAACGTCAACCTGCTTTACACACTTTTTCCAATATCTGTGATCCGTTTCTTTTTCTGTCTCATGCTTCTCCCTGTCCGAACCCAGCAGTAAAGATGTCCCAGAGTTCACTTGATAACGCGAGCATAGCCCTCCCACTGAATACGGCCGCTTAAGGAGGGGCCTGTGTGTGGGATTCAGGGCGGGACATGTTTGATTAGCATCCTCGACCATAGTCACCTTGTGGCGTGATAGATCTGACCTGACGTCTCGAGACGGCCCGTCTCCTCTAGTGTCTGCATGAATCTGTGTCTGACACAGGGCTTCAGAGAGGGTCATGACGAAGAAAGAGGCAGCAAATAAAAAATTGTTTATATTTGTGAACTCCTTTATCACACGATAGAGTGACACTGTAAGTATAGCGTGATTGCTGAGGTACATTTATTTTACACATTTGTTTCTTCTTCTACATGACACCATTATGACCTTTTTTTTTTAATGGATGCTCACCATGACATTGTGGAAACGGTGCGTGTTGAGAAAGTGTTCAGTGCTGATACAGCTGTGCTCTGTTGCTAGGTAGAGGTTTGTCTGCTTGGTGCAGTCAGTGGAGGATGTTGGAGCCTCTTGAATGTTTGCAATTATTACTTCACGTGTCATGATGTTGCATTTTTGTTTTTACTTTTCCCTGCCTGAATTATGATAATGTACCTTATTTTTTCCCCTTGGGAAACTTCATTTTTCATTTTTTATTACATCAGCCACCTCTTAAATCCGGTGTTACAGACAGAAATAACAATGAGAAGTCAGTAAAGAAATGGGTGCATGAGTTGTCGTTAAACCACACCCCACTCTGCGCACACAATATTCATATTTGACCTTTGATTGCAACCAGGGATTGCATGTATACTTTTCAATGAATGAAATGTAGTCAGTGTTTCCGGGCAAACGATTCATCAAGGTTATTGTCAGAAATTAGCGATGATGGAATCTCCACCGCTTTACTAAGCACGTCTTTGTTTGCCACATGGTAATATCAGCAGCGTGGTGGATTTTTCTTTCTTTTCATTGCCCCCCTGAGTAATGTCGAGCTGCCAGTGTGCCTGCTAAATTACCGATATTTTCACGTCTTGTTTCAGCTTAGCTCCATTCTGTCAATACAGATTCAAATTATAGAGAATCATAGAATCAAAACATAGGTTTGGGGAAAGTTGGATGACTCGTACATTCGTATTTTTGTGCAACTTTGACTCTCGAGCTCTTTCAAAAGACTGTTTTTTTCCTTTGTGTCTAGTTTGGATCGGCTAGCCTGCCTTGGAGAGTCGCGCTCCCTATCCGAGCTCACCCTGGATGGGAATCCTGTAGCCCTGGAGACATGGTACAAGCAGGCCGTCCTGCGCTGTGTGCTTCATCTGAAACAGCTGGACATGAAGCGCATCACAGTAAGGCCGAAATGTTTAACTGTGTGTGTGTGTGTGTGTGTGTTTGTTTGTTTGTTTACCAGAGGGAAACCTGGCCCCATGCCAAATAACTGTGGCTGTAATTGTTGGAATGCTGTTAAGCATTCCAACAACTACGATCTTTAGAGGTCTTTCCCCCCTCCTCCACCCCCCCCCCCACACACACACACACACGCCATTTTAAAATAAAAGCCCCACAGAATGAATCCTAACTGAAATGCTTGTGATGAGCCTGTCATTTAATAACCGGTTTGTGTTTATCTAACATTATGATTCTGTCTCCTCTCCCCTTCTCCCCCACACCCCATTTCAAAATAAAAGCCCCAGAGAGTGAATTCTAACTGAACTGCTTGTGATGAAGCCTGTCATTTAATAACCTCTGTTTATGTGTCAAACATTATGATTATGTCTCCTCTCCCCCTCCCTCCCCCACCCAGCCCCACCCTTTCAAAATAAAAGCCCCATGGATGAACTGTATTTAAACGTTTAGCTCAAAATTAGGCTTTTTTGTTGAAATAATGAATGCTCTTACTAATACTGCGACAACTACTACTACTGCTAATATTTCTAGTATTACTACTACTACTACTACTACTTCAACTTTTGCTGTTGCTACTATTACTACTACTGCTACTGCTATTACTGCTACCATAAATATTATTACCACCACTACTGCTATTACTACCACTACTATTATTACTTATACCACAACTGCTAATACTGCTATTCCTGCTACTACCAGTACTAATACTACTACAGCTATTAGTACGACTGCTACTAGTACTACTACTACTGCTACTTCAAATACTGCCATTACTTTTACTACTACTACTACTGTTATATTAAATACTACGACCACTACTACAGCTATCACGACGACTGATACTAGGCTACTACTTCTTCAAAATACTAATACTTCTTCGAAATACTAATACTTCTACTACTAATGATAATTCTACTACAACTACGACTTCTACTACTACTACAATTAAAAATATCACTACTGCTACTACTACTACTCATTCTAATGCTACTAATAATTCTACTACTAATAATACTTCTACTTCAACTACAACTTCTACTACTATTACTACAAATATCACTGCTTCTGAAATTTGTTTAAGCTACAGAAATTGTTTAAATATCAAAATGTTCAGCTCTTTCAGGAGAGGGGTGCTTTGACTTTTCATATTTGTAATCTTTAAACTTTTTGAATTAAGCTTTTTGCAATTTTCTTTTGAATGAGATCTCTATGGAGAAAATCTTCAAATCCTGTTATACTTCAACTTTCAAAACCTTCTTCTTCCTCATACTTTCAGCTACAGACACCATAGTAAGACATTTCAACTAGAAGGTTTTTCAGCAGTGCAGTTTAAATGCTTTTGGGCTTCAACATTTTTCTCCCATTTCTTAATTTTCAGCAATTTTTTCACAATTAAACATTCCAACGCATTTTCAGCAGGAAATGCATTTTCTAGTTTTAGCTTATTGTCCCTTTTTAATTATCTTTTTATTTTTATTTCTACTACATTCTACATTGTTTCGGCAATTGTTTTCTTTTTTCAAACATAATAGACAGCCAGGAGGATGTAGTGTTATGACGAACTTAAAGCTATAAAACCCTCACAACTCGTGGTTCATCAGACGGTCATGTTCAGCCAATGGCCATAACCTTTATGCGCCGCACATGCTGAGTCTTGACATAAACTTTATTATGATTTTACTGTTCAAAATAAACTTACGGTGACCCGTTCATAGGCAGTCTCCTATTCACTGTCTGCGGGGGCATCTCCTAGAGACACTCATTAGTCTTTGTTTTATGCAACAGTCATACTTTCCCCCGGTTGCCTTTTTAGAGTCAAACCTGCATCGGCGACTAAACTATGACTTGAAGCTAAGCGTTTACAACACACGCTACGTTTCCCGTGAAACAAAACAATGATTATCCTCGAGCATGAACATGAAGTCATTGCATTTATATAGCATGCCAGCAAAGTGCTCCAGTGAAATATCAGCATGCTTTTTAGAGGCTGTCAAGCAGGGAGCACCCAGGTCTCAGCTTGCACTTTAAAAGGAATCTGTAAGTACCACACACCTTGCGCCCAGAACATACAGCTGATAAATAACAAAAATAGAAAAAAACTCGTCACAATTCAACAATTTTCATGTTTTCACTTGAATTGTAAGGTACATGTGCTCCTTGACAGGTCTAGCAAATTTCACGACCTCCAGGGCCCATCAACCCCTTCAACAAACTACCGTCTGTAGCTGTCAAATCCTGAAAACAGGGAAGGTGTTTTATTTCCATGGAGATGCAAAGTTTTGATTATTTGACATCAACAAAGTCGGCCGAGGACTAGAGTTTACATCTTTTCAAACTGTGTCATGATGACATTACTGGGGGCAGACTTGGTTGTAGTCACTGAAGATTTATATTTTCCCCTTTAACCGTTTTGCAAAGAACTTGCCCCCAGAGCACGATGCTGTCAGCAGGCAGATCAGATTATTTGAGATAAAAATCTATGCCTGACAGCTGGCAAAGTGGATTTATGAATGAAATGACAGTTAATACTGCAAATGAGGAGATACAGTACTACTTTTGAGCTTTCGGGAAAAATGAATAAATGCTGTTTCTCTGTTTCCAGGGAGGAAATCTGAGCCAGAAGTCAATTGTCTTAGTCATTACATTTTATTGAGTGATAAAACATATAATCCAACTCTGATTATTATATTTACCTGGGAATCATTTAAATATAGAAAATAAAGCCGAAATGACAAATAGATTAAAATGTTTGAATTAGTATTACATTGAATGGAAATATAGTAGTTGACTGAGGCCTTAACAGTCAAATAATCAGCCGAATAGACTACGTGTAGGCTGCCCAAACAAAGACATTGTTATTGCTGAAGAAATAGCACTTTAGTGTAAAGTAGTGACATAATGGCTTCACATCTTTAATCTGCCTCTACCAGCTGACTGCCAGTGAGGCTCGAGTTTTGCCACCATTGATCCGGCTGAAGCGTCGTCTCTGCTAGCTCGTCAGACAGCTGAATATCCCCCAGCTCTCGGCTGGCACGCTCAGATTGTGTTGGCAGCTTTGCATTCTGGGAATTTTGGCCAAACAGCTGGGACCGGTTGATCCGAGACTGAAAATCAGACAGATAATCCCGTGATGCAGCCAGCTGGTGTGAGAGTCTTCTCCCATCCTCCACCGCGGTCCGGTTCCCCCCCCCCCCAGCTCTGTAGAGGACAAGCCTTTTCCTGGTGGTGTCCTTTGTGCCCCCCCCCCCCCCCCCCCTCCCCTCTTTCCTGAATAATTCCGAACTCATGAATGGAGCGACACTCTGATTGCACGAGCTATCTTTTTCAGGACGAGGATCGGCGCATGGCTGGTGTACAGGCTCGAAAAGAGGAGGAGAAGAAGAAGGAGAGCCACAAGCAAACCATTCATAAGGTACCGGTCTGTTCTGATTAGCTCCTGTTGCCGAGCATGTTGTTGCCGACCAATTTGGACAATAACAACCACTTTGGCCTCTTAATGGTGCTTTTTACCCATCAAAACACATTCGATGAGAAAGCTCTAAACAGTTTGGGTCATGCTCAGGATTTGTCGTTACTTTTCCCCTCTTCTTAGGTGTCTTCCAACGTATGTGTCTTTTGATCCTTGAGGCCGTGCGGCCCATTAAATACACTTTTTGGATGCTGACATGGCCTTTCATCTTTTCAAATGTATTCACAGCATCAGCATCACACAATAGAAGTACCCTTTAGGAACATCCTCAGTGCTACAGTATCTGTGAACTATGTTTCTTTAAATGATCTAAGATGTTCCGTCTTGCACGGGCATCTGTTTTGCAGTAAGCTGCGTTCGTGTGTGTGTGCAGAAGTACACATGGATGGTGCTTCTGCCGTGTCTGCCCTGCAGTGGTGTCTTTTCGCTGAGAGACGGTCTCTGTGCGGAACGCATTGTCTCTCAGTAACCTAACTCCTGTTAATCCCTGGTGTTGAGAAAATGTTATGCTGAATGCCGCAGCCAAGAGTTCGTAAGGGTGAAGGATGCGCCATGATTGATACTGACTCACCCGTCCGTCGGGGAGTGGCACATTCCGTAACCGAGCGCATCGAAACTACAGCTTGGCCAGGAGAGAACAATTGAAAGACCGCAAAGGAGCAGAAATAATCTCTCTTGCAGGGTTGAGATGTCACTTTTATTGCTGCAACTGCAATTAAATGAAAATGCTGCTGTAACAAGAGCTTAGAAATTGGACCAACACATGCATATACAATTTCAGATTTTACTTTAATAAGGGGTGATATCTGCCAGTAAGGCCAGTAAACACTTTTCAGCAACATACCTCAGAGACAAGCAAGGCAGGAGGTACATGTTTGCCTGTAATTATGTCAAGATAAATGGAGTGGTTCCATTAGCTTAGTATCAGCCCTCTGTGTTCTGCATAAGAGAAATGTCACTTGAAACCTCCTGTGTGTGTGTGTGTGTGTGTGTGTGTGTGTGTGTGTGTGTGTGTGTGTGTGTGTGTGTGTGTGTGTGTGTGTGTGTGTGTGTGTGTGTGTGTGTGTGTGTGTGTGTGTGTGTGTGTGTGTGTGTGTGTGTGTGTGTGTGTGTGTGTGTGTGTTGCGTCCCTCAAGGAGAAGCGGCGTCTGGTGATCCGTAATGCAGCGCAGCAGTGGGAGGGCGTCAGGGCCTGCCTGGAGCTGCCACCAACAAATGGTGCTAAAGAAGAAGTCAGTCCGGAGAACAGCCCCGCCCACAGCCCCGCCCAGACCAATGGCCTCGCACAGGAGCCCTCTCCAGATGAACCCAGGTACGCACCACTTCAGCAGACGATTGAGGCACGTTTCTAGAGCTAAAAGAGGGACGATTCGCGCTCAAGGTACCAGTGAGTGTGTGACTCTTGAGTGCACTATGACTGGTTAGACTGTACATAATGTAGCTCAGATGAGAACATAAAACCATAAGGGATCAATGAACGCTGGGTTTAGATTACCAGCAGGTTTGACTTGATATACAGTACTCATGAGTTTCCTCGGTTGGAGGAGAATTCTGATCTGGGGCCATGGTGCTGATGTGGAGCATGGATTATCTGTTTTCAAATAAAACTAACACTTTAGAGCTGTTGGCAGACACATCTGGGGCACGCTGATCATTCCAAACCAGAATGCAGAAATCTGAACCATTATGTCAGTGCCTTCTGAATCGAAACACAACAGTCAATGAGAATGTGATTCAGCTGATTAAAAAAGTATATTATGAGCATGGCTTTACAGGCTTGCTTCCAATTTATCTAAGAAGGTTCTGAAAATAATAGTTTGCTGTGTTGCTCAGTTTTTTTTTTAATTGATTTTTTTATCAGACGGGTAAGCCCAGGTTCAGGACCAGAGCGGCCATCAGCGGGAACTGAGAACAGACTTCGCACCAACAGCCGCCCAAACAGCCCACGAGATCCCAAGTAAGACAAACATGCGTGAGTGTGTACACTGTAGAGTGTATGAAATATGGACCTAGTCTCCGTCTCGTCACCCGTTTGGTTTCTGAAGAGTCGTTGTGAAGTTCAAAGTGGGTGCCTCCGGCCGTCACCAACTTCCTTCTAATTCATATATGAAAGAGGTGGATCATCGGTGTAGCTAAGGCAGGTCTGAGCAAGCGACATGGGCCGGCACCCACCTGTCACTCAAAGCGACCATGCCCTCAATCATGCCTCACTTTAAGCATTGATATAAGTTAAACGGGTGAGTTGTATTGAAATTAACAGGGAATTTAGCTATAGAGACCAAAAGCGTTTTTTTTTTGTACCAGGCTGTAAATGTGTTTATTTACTGCTGTGAAGCCTTTTAACATTGGGGTCTATTGGGATTGACTAGCTTTTGGAGCCAGCCTTAAGTTGCCATTTGAGGAACTCAAAGTTCCGGAACTTGCCGATTGGTGTACACCCGCCCTGAAGGAAGTAATCTGAAGAAAGCCAACAATAACCCTCACCTGTCCGGGTTCTAAAATAGTCTCAATAGATTAGTTAAGCTGTCCGTACTGACCAGTAACTGTATGGGACACAAACTGATATTTTCTGATGGGATCTAGATGTATTGTACACTTGAGTAAAGGATCACTTCACTCAAATGGCAAAACAAAACACATCTTACCTTCTGGCATCTAGCCCTGCAGAACGTTCTGGTTTTATTTGCCAATGGTTTGAGGAATCAGCCATTGTTACGCCTCCTTTGTGTCAGTAGAATAGAAGTTCCCTTCATGCAATGGGACACGAAATAACACTGAAATTAAGATTGCTGGTTGGCTGCTCCTACCTACCTGACCTCCTTGTCATTGAAATTTTCCATGCAGTGTTTCTAGCAGCTGCAGTACTCTTTTTGTTCTTTACTCATGGGTTGGCAGAATAGCGTTAATAGAACATGTAGAGAAATCATCCCGGTGACAGATCCGATCCCTGCAACAGCTGGTGCATCAAACCCCTCTTGAAATAGTCTTGAGCCACAAAGTGACCCCTTAGCTTCCTCCGGGTGTGTGTGGGTCTTGGCTGCTCCTGAGCTCTGTGAGCTCTCCGGTATAATCAGTCCATGTACGTCTAAGATGTCTGACGGTAGTTTTCTTCTTCCACTGTTTATAACGTGATGCTGGAGGTGCTCTAAATCAGAAGTCTCTGGAGAGTTAATGTGAGCACCGGGCGCTGATATATTATCCTGCACACTGTGATCCCGGTCTGGATGAGTTATGGGGGAGGAGGACTGGGATGCATTACATGTTTCAAAGACAGCTTTTCCTTCCTGCACCAGGATATGAAAATGACCTTTACAGGCTCTAGTATAATTTCAATCATGTGGCTTAACAGGTTCTGGTGACGAACAGCAGCTAACGCGATCCAATCTGCCGGGTTTTGTTGAGATGGAATTTGTGTATTGAACAACAGAATAACAAGGGCTCATACAAACCACGGCACCACCAGTTACTTGAACGAGAAGCAAGATCTATAACTAAAAAGCCAAGAGGTAAAAATTTAAAAATACCTGGGAATGTGTACAGGTGGTGGGAAATTTAAAAGCTATAAAGCCCACACATTGAAGCCCAGGCTACGTCAGATAGTTGTTCTAGATGACGGTAAAAAAATACATCATCCTCCCCATGTGTGGAGCACATGGGGGGCAGATGATGGATGGACTCGTTTCATATTTCTGAGGCCTGTGAGTCGACACTCTTGCCTCACCGGTGCATGACATCACTGATCAGGTCCATGGGTGGTGTGAATTCCCAGAAATCCCAACAGTAGGAGGAGGTTTATTCTTTTGCACCCTGAAGAAACAGCGCACCGCTGCGTCACAGGTTATCCATAATCCTGCTGCTCCAGAATCTCAACGGATTCTTGGTTTCCCGTGTAGGTCGGGGGCTGCACCTGGCACACCTGGATCTGCTCAGTGACAGGCTGGGGAGCGGAGCAACCTCTTAGTGCATGTGTGTTTGTCACACTGGAGACTATCTTCTGTTTCTTTACCTCCAAGCCTGCTGCTGAGAACTATCATCTCAATTAGACACAATTTAAACAAAAAAAGGATTAAGTTGTTGAGAGATGACAGATGTCCCTTTTTAAAAACTTGTGTAGGATTAAGTGAGATAGCCTTAATTGAATGAGAGTCTTAATAGGCCAGAGCAGGATCCATGTAACTGTGATCAACTCTTCATATGCTCTTCCGCTCCTCGATCGCTTTGCCTCTCGGCGCTAGCGGCTGGTCACAAGGGGGACTCGGGGGGCCAGCTGGCAGCCTTTTTTTAGCTGTGATTATGGGGGAACAGTACATGACGCAGTGCAGAGTGTGTTGGTGGCACGCGTCCAGGCGCACAGAACTTACTTACTCACTTCTTTACTGTCTGTCTGTCTGTCTGTCTGTCTGTCTGTCTGTCTGTCTGTCTGTCTGTCTGTCTGTCTGTCTGTCTGTCTAAAACTGACTGAACTCTAGGGCAGCCTTTGAGTTATGTCGCACTGTACACTTACTTAAACAGTATCGACACCTACAAGTGGACCACAGATCTCTCCTCTTTTCTCTTTTCTCCATGTTGTTTTTGCTTTAGCGGTCCAGGTAAAGGTATTTATTTGGGTCAGGACTACAATCTACTCCTGCATACCTTTTGTTTTACAGTTACTTTACTCCGGCAAAGAGAGGAGTCACCTCCTGGGCGGATGAGTCTTGCTGTGCCTGCAACAAACAAAGAGGCTTCGGTCACGGCAAAGCTTCATTTTGTTTCCTTATGTATTCATGTTTGCCATCCTTTTCCTTTCTCTGTCACTGACTCTCACTCCCACACACTTCTCAAACACACACTTTCTAAAAAGAATCGGTCTCAACAAGAATCTTGGATTGGAGTTCTGTAATCAGAGGATTAGTCTTCTGGCTTTCTAGATTGGAAGGGTGTGAAATATGAATAGGGCTGAACACAAAGTGATCAGCGTCTGGTAGGGTGCGGCGAGAAGCCATCTGATGCCCCCGCTATGCTGAGAAGGCCCCCTCGAGTGTCGGCAGACCCAGAGGGCTGAGCGCCGGGCTCGGGCGGGGAGATTATGTCTCCTTGAGACTCGCCCAGATCCTCCACTCTCACGGCTCTCTTATCACGGAAGGGCACTTCAACTGTCGTAAAGGAGAATAGAAAGCAATTAGGCGAGACAAATAGGACATTTACGAGACCGCCGCGCACTCAGCAGAAATGTAGCTTTTCCCTTCTTTTGGCAGCACTTTTTGCCCCAAGATATCCTTCAAATTCTTTGCGTTCAGCGTATCAAGACTGGTTTACAATGTGTTTTTGTGTGTGTGTGTTTATTTTGCAGGCTTTTGGAGGCAGGGAGCGGCAGCGTTCAGAGCTTGTCCCTCTCCGACAGCCACCTGGCGGAGCTGGACGGAGACACCCTGCGTTTATTCGGACCCGGAGCCCTGGAGGCCCTGGAGAGGGGCTGGGGTGTTCAGACCGCCAGCGCCGTCACCGCAATCGCCTTCCGCTACATCAGCTTCGACGCCATTGTACCAACACTGCCGCGAATAAGGGTCAAGTTCCCCAATATGTCGGTGAGGGCACTGGCCACGTTGGTTGTAGTAAATGATTGAGTGTCATCGAACACCAAACTGCCTTTGGCCCATTATCCACTGGACCATTTTCTACATTGGGCAATGATAACTAAAGGTGTTGGATATCCAGTTGTGGTCATTCTGACCCTCCTGCACAAAAACATACATTTCTTCTTGGTGCACATTTTTGGGGGCAGAACGGCTCCCAGCGTAATTTGTCATCACTACAAAATGGTCAGAGTGCTGTGGTAAAGAGAGCACTGGTTCCAAAGACAAAAGGAATAGTTAATTGTTCATGGTGAGCGCTACAACAAGGGCCTACCTCATCTGATATGTATATATTTATTTTACAACCCCACTTACCTACTCACTTACCTGCAGACTAATCAGAAAATATATATTTACTTTCACGCAGAGAAACAAAAGAAAAGGGAAATTTAGAGAGAAATTTAGATTGTCTTTGAATTGAACCAAAAATGTTGGTCTACGGGCGCTTTCATAAGCCGTCGTCCGTTTGGCTCGTCCAAATCAGAGTGAAGTTGGTACTTTGCGGTTTGTTTTCTTTTTGGTCTGGTTCGGTTTCACAGTGCACAAACTGAAGCAGACCAAAATAAAGTAAATGTATTTGCCGAGGCGGCGTGTACAAAGAAACTTTCAGAGAAGTTATTTCACTTTGACTCGGCACTGATGTGCTGTGCACTCGACTGCCTTTCTCCAGTTTATCTCGATTTACTTTATAAATGTCACTATTTTTGTGGACTTCGTGTGGCATATTCTGCATGATCCTGTCGACCCAGATGTCGAGCAAACATCAGACTTCTGCACAAGTTCAAGTGTCCATCTCAACTAATGTATCATCAATATAAATCGATTCTCCTGAGGGGATTAGAACTCCTTAACAGTTCAGTCTTTTCCATGATCAACTAAGTTAGTTACAGGCATGAATGAATATACAGCAGCTATATAGTTTTACCTTCTTTTTTTTAACTAACTTGTTACTTTTGCTGCAGCACCTGATCTTCTTGGAAACCAACTTCAGCCGTCTGCCCCAGCTGGCGGCCCTGGCTCAGGTGAGACGTCTGGACCAGCTGACCATCCACCCGGAGGCCAACCCAGTGGTCAGTCTGGCTCTGTGGCGCTCCTTCGCCGTCTACCGCCTCCACCACCTCAACCTGCAGAGGATCAATGGCCAGGAGGTGAGCTTGTTAATGCCTTCTTCCTGCTGCGTAAAGGTGGCGTCTCCTGCTGACTTTGTAAGACACAAAACCAGCAACAATGACGAGGCGTTAAATGGAGTATGTGTTACGCAAAATGAAATAGAATGTGTTTGATATGCCATTTCAGAATCACAATATTGTAAAAATGGAGATAAGAAGATTGCTACCGCCCTCAAGTCTGTTCGTTAAATGTAAGGCTACTTCCAGCAGCTTGTTAGCTTAGCTTAGCACAAAGACTGGAAATCAGCTAGCCTTTCTCTGTCCAGCACCTCTGAGGATCACTAATTAACACGTCATATTTTGTTTTCTTAATCTGTAAAAATTCTTCTCATCTACCTCCTCGGCCGGAAAGCAAATAAGCCTATTTCACAAAATGTCTCAAATCTTTTCCTTTACTCTTACCAGCCTTAAATTATGGGCTCCTTGTCTCCTGGAATCATCTACACTACAGCACCTGAGGATTTAGCCTCTAAATCATCTTTTAAGATATCCTGTTACACAGTGCAGAGTTGTGATTAATGGTTGTAGCTTTTGACACAATGGTTTAACCCAGGGCTGGCCAATCAGTCCAGCATAAAGAGCCCCCCCCCCAAAAAAAATGTAATAAAAATAAAAACACACGTCATTGCAAAGAGCAGCACAACACAACACTACATCAGCAGCATTGACTTATAGGCCTAATGACATAACACAGGTCTGACACTGAACATTTCAAACTCTCAGTTTCGGGAGAGAGGCTAGCAACAGCATCTCTGAGGCATTTGTAGCATGAGCAGAGGCAGCCATGCCGGCTGATATGATACTAATGTGACTGTCCCTGAATGCTTCATTCATTTTCGTAAAATACAAAACAGAGTCTGCTTGTCTGAATGACACGTCAGCGCGTTTACCTTGTGCTTGCAACATTCTGTGCCTTTTGGGAAACCAAACGTCCTCCCATTCAGATGACAATGTCCTGTGCTCATCTTCATAATTTGCATTTAGTTTTTACGCTCTCCTGACTCTGCCGTAGCTATTCAGTCAGTTGCCTAGCCTGGTAGATTTTCCAACCAACTTCTGTGAAAGTGCGAGTGCTGTATGTTTAAGTTTAGACAGCTAGTTGGCTACGTACATGAGGTTTTTGTGGGTAAATCCCATCACGCTCAACTCATGAACTCATTAACTTCACGGTCAGGCTCCGGCTTATGTAGCTGATCTACTTCGCCCCTATTCACCCGCCCGCACTCTCAGGTCAAACGCTCTAGGTCTTCTGTCAGTCCCACGCACACGATTTAAGACCCGTGGTGACCGAGCTTTTGAGGCAGTGGCCCCGAGGCTCTGGAATGCTCTGCCTGCAACTCTGCGCCTCGCAGATACTGTGGATACTTTTAAAAGCCAGCTCAAAACCCACCTGTTTAGGCTGCCGTTTGTGTAAAAGTAAACCCATGTCCTAGACCTGCTCTTAAAATATGTTTTATTTTATTTTTTATTTTTCTCTGTGTATGTAATTTATTGACCCTAGGGTCACATTGTGTTTTTATGCTTTTAAATGTCTGCTCTGTTAAGCACTTTGTGATGTTATGTCTGTGAAAAGCGCTCTATAAATAAAATTCATTCATTCATTAAAAAAAATAATATTATTGTGAATAAAAGAGCTGCGAGCCTCACAGGAGCAGGCATGGAGCCACAGGTTTCGGCAACAACCCATGACAAAGCTGTAACTCTTACTTTTGTCTTTTCACATTTCGATGCACACAAAGTAACAAATCAATCACGTATCCTCTGCTGTGTGCAAAATTCTGGTTTGTATTGTCTGCCTTAGGTAACCATGAACGATGTGATCGCTGCAGAGCGCGTGTTCGGCACACTGGGTCACATAGCAGCCACCGAAACTCCACGTTGCCGGCTCCTCCTGCTGCTGGAGGAGTCCAGGTGAGAACTTGATCTCGCGCAGTTAACCACAGCATAACAGTAACTGCAACTTAATGACAGGTGTGCGCCGTGTCCTGTGTCTGTTGTGCGTTTGAATATGTCAAGAATGTGTGGATTATTAACGTGTGTATGCGTGTATACATTTGTGTGTGTGTGTGTGTTTGTGTGAGACAGCGAGACGGAGCCTGGCACCGAGGAGCCTGGGGAATTAGACTGTGTGTCTCAGGGTAAAAGGGTGGGTACTTGGCACTTTGACACAAACATTCTTCTCTCCCCAGCCAAAAGCTCTCGAGGTCTGTCACTACTAATAAAAAAACATCGTCGCGAAGCAGAAATCTGCTGAATTTGTCACGCACAAGAACTTAAAAAAAAAAAATGGTTTCCTATCATCTGGTTAGTTATGGGAAGCCTAAAAGTCAAAAGCAAAGCTGCGCACAGTATCACTGCTCCTCTCAAAGATTGGAAAATTGCCAGATTGAATCATCTGACTCTGGAAGAAATCTGTATTACGTGTCGCTCTCTAAACAATCTGGTGTGTGACAGAAACACACAAATGGGTTTTGGGACACACACACACACACACACACACACTGATTCATGCATAGATAATGATAACATCTGTGGATAGATAGTACACAACAGCCCGAAGCCGGAGATTATTTTCGCATCATCACTGAAATCTTAATCACTGCATGCAGTCATTACCCCTTGAGTCAATATTTCCATTTATTTCACTAAATGCTGTTAGATTTGTCCTCTTATCTAACACAACCCTCCTGCTGTATGCTGGATGTCACATAAAGTGCTTTTTCTGGATACAAAAATACTGGAAAAGGGAAATGAGATAACAACTATAACATCTGCAGAAAACACAATAGAGTGTAAGTTTCATTTGCTCACGTTAATGCACGTCACGTGTTCTGTGTCAACAATCACTTTAACCGACACTTCCTTATTCCTGATCTCATTACACTAAATTCTTTCACACATTAATTGAGTAGATTGGGTCTAATTTTGCAGCATAAGAAACAAGTAGGATAAAAGGTATCTGAAAACAATTCAATTTGACCCAGATGTGATATCTAATATTTTTATCATAATTTATTATGCTGCTTGTAATCCATAGCTGTAGGATTGTGTTCACAGTTTGCTGTGGCTCCTGTAAAATGAATCATTTGGCCAGGTTTTTCATGGCAAACTGAAGGAAAAAAAGTTATAGTGTCACTCTTCTCCGCCGAATGGGGCTATTTGTAGTCATCACTACCCTGCTAGTGTTGCTAAGCTAATGCTAACTTGCTAACATCTCAATTCCACGCAAAATTTTAGATTTTTCAATGGTGGCAATGCCCAAAATGGCCGGATGAATGGTATTTTCACTGTAAAGAAAGACGGGCCTTTCACTAGAAAAGGTTTGTTCGATCTGTTGGTTGTTTGATTTCTATCTCAGTTGACCTTTGACCTTGTTGAGAACGAGGAAAGTTCACTTCTTCTACTTAACACACTTCATCACTAGGGGTCTCACTGAAAGGAACATATCGAGAATGAATGTGGAATGAATGTACACGCTATACTGCTTAATGCTCATGTTGCATATGATCTTATTCGTCAGCATGGTGTGTGACAGAAACACACAAATGTGTTTTGGGACACACACACACACTCACACTTCACAAACCCATATGATCCGATATGGAATTTTTGCCTCCAGCCTACTCTGAAAAGACTATTTCAGCACCCTGGCACTGGCCCGTGGAACATGTTGGTGCAGTAGTGCAAGACATGAGATTTCATACTGATAGACAGCTACATTTCATGTAGTTTACATCACGTTTAAAGCACTTAAAAACACTGACATTCAAATTTGAGAGTTTGATTCCAAGGTGAGAAAGTGATATTTGATTGACGCAAGAACATATTTTTTGTAACTTGGTGTTACTCCCTTTTCTGTATCACCCCCAGGTGTCTGTGTGTGTCCTCGCTCTGTGTCTGACTCACTCTTCTCTCTTCACCCCGTAGGAAGCGCCAGCTGCAATTCCTGTTGGAGGGGCGTGGCCGGCGGGCAGGACTGAGTCCGGAGGAGCTGCGAGACAATGGGAAGCTCGTGGGAGAAGGCCTGAGCAGAGCGCTGTTCAACTACCCAAGCAGAGACTGCAGTGCAGAGAGCCTTGAGGTCAGATCTGTTTTGTTTTACCAGTGGTTTGAGAGACTGCAACAACAGTCAGTTAGTTAGTTAAGCTCGGGTCCCACATTAATCCATTTGTCTACCAAAAGCCACCATGGCATTGTTGAGTTGTACAGTGACTAACCTAACCCCCACCAGGACTCAACACCAACTTTTAAAAGTGGTTGCCAGGCTGGAGGCATCAGCTTTTGGTTGCCAAAATACCAAAATACGGTTGCCATTTTTAGCCACCATATATTTTGAGTAATTAGGATGCTATGCAGTAATACGTTAACTTAATAATGAAAATCTTTGTGAATGGCGGCGTTCATCATGGTGAGTGTGCCAGCTCTTGCAGCTTCCACCTCATTACGTCATCGTGCCCGTGTTGCTTCGACCTCCCGTGTTGCTCGTCTGGCTCCGTGGTTCTGCAGGATGTGCTGCCTAGTGACTAGTGACGGGTTAGTCAAACTTTTCACCCTGCAAACAACTTTATTTGCTTAGCCATTGTCTCTAAAATAGATGCCGGTGCGCACGCGGATAAACCTGTGTTGGTTGCCAGTTCCAGTTCCACAAAAGTGTTGCTAATTGCAACCTGACAACCCTTACTGACGAACCCTGCCCACTATATGTCAGATGCACGTCTCTTTAACATCGGTTCAACCAATAAAGAGGATTTGATGTTGCGTTGCTAGGTGAGCTTTCACAAAGAAGTCTAGAAGCCACTAACTCAGGAACGTGTTTCCCAGCTTACCAGTATTCATATGTAAAAGGCGTCAATATACGCCAAATCAAGCGCACCATGAGACGGAATCAACACACGCCACCACCCTGCATAATTTGTGTGAACGGGCATATCACTTTGGCAACCTGCAATCGCAGATGTACCCTGAATGCACTATTTCGTCACTGCATCTCTTTCTCTTTCAGTGCCATTGTGTTGTGGTTTAAAGCCCCAAAAATATCTCCATCTTCATTTCCAACACAATAAATAATCAGGATTTGGGACACCAGCCCACTCGGCAGTCGAGAAGGTTTTATTCGATCTGCGAACAATGACAAGAATTTAAAGCAATCCAATTTAATACAATCTCAACCTGCATTCAAACCAAGAGAGCATACAGTGGTGCTTCAGGGGTTGTGTTTGTGCAGATCGAGCGCGACAGGACAATTTGGGTCGTGGTTTTGGAATGACATTGCTTGTGCTTTAAGCCCTTTCAACACCATAAATCAACATGAGCGATGTTCTCTTCGTTTTCCTCGCAGGAGGGCACCGTGGAGTCGTCGGACCGCGCCGCCATGGTAGAGCAGTACCTCCAGGAGTTGGTCCGAAGGGCGTCTGACACCAATCTGAAGGGCGAGGCCCTGCACAAGCTCTGGCCTTCCATGTTTGCAGAGATGGTGAGGGACAGCGTGTTGGAGATGAGGGACCGGGCAGCCTTCCGCCAAGCCAGCCTCGCGAAGCTCTCTGAGACCAAGTGAAGAGGACCGAAGGTTCACACTTAAGACCGCACACACACCAACACACATGGACATAGCTTTTCCCGGGGCGCCATCACAAACTCATTTATTTAACACGTCATCACTCAGTAACTTATCACCGACTATCAGCTGTGATCGTCGGTGGAAACGGAAAGGTTTATTTCCCCGACGAGTGTGTATCTCTTTAATTAAGAAGGATGCAGACTGATTTAGACAAAGAATGTAGATTTCCACTAAAAACAATCCGTTCGATTCTTCAATGCTTGGAGCTGTGATATACTTGGAGAGAGTGAAAGGGGACGTGTCGGGTCACAGTGCATCGTGGTCCCCTACGGAGCAAGCTGCACTTTAAAAGCTTTCTGAATGACCCCTCTTCACCGTAACTGTCATCAGCTGAAAATGAACCGAGTCTCTTTTGTCGAGACTATCGAGTGATTTTTCCGTGTCTTAAATAATGTTTCATGCATCGCTCGCTCACTTTCTCCTGTCTGACGTATAAAAGGAGGGCACAAACAAGGACTTTGTCTTTGTTTACCACTGATTTTCTGTATTGTACTGATTAGTATTAAACGATTCTGTATTAACACTATTGCTCTCTCTGGAAACCTTTTTTTATTTTTATTTTTTTATTATTTCTTTTTTAACAGGAGTGAAGAAGTCAAGTGGGTTCTGTGTGTGTGTGTGTGTGTGTGTGTGTGTGTGTGTGTGTGTGTGTGTGTGTGTGTGTGTGTGTGTGTGTGTGTGTGTGTGTGTGTGTGTGTGTGTGTGTGTGTGTGTGTGTGTGTGTGTGTGTGTGTGTGTGTGTGTGTGTGTGTGTGCGCGCGCGCGTTAGTGCTAGTGCTAGCAGGTCCAGCAACCACGAAGCCCTTGGTGGTGTGAACTCAGATTGGAATGTCCCCAAAGGCGTAGAGGCTTCACCAGTTTATCACCACCTGTTCCAGGCTCCCTTACTCAAACCGTCCCACCAAGAATTCTTTTAACCCCTTATTTAATCACGCATGTTAGAGGGGAGCGCAGCACCGACATGGAGTGTCACATTTTAGACCGTTGACAAAAGTGATCAGTTTACCCAGCCTCATCAGCCAATAGAAGCATCAACCGAAAAGTGCTTTCTCCCTTTTCTTAATTTTTGTGATTTGAACTGACTCTTTAATCCTGCTGAATTTCAATTTTGTATATAACAGAGTTTATTTGTGTGATTGCTGTTATACTTGTTGTTTAGAATGTGGTAGAGTTTAGTAAACACCATGCACATGTTGAAGTCAGTGCTAAACATAAGAGGAATACATTTACTGGCCTCTTTCCTGTCCGGGGGTTAAACCATTACAGAGTATCCAAACTGGTTAACGTGACCACAATGCGTGCAGATGACCAATTTCAGGAAAAAAAGAAGTCGCATATGTGCCCTGGTGTCTACCAACAGGGGCGCGTGGTGCAGCTTTTTGAGCTTTGGCTTCACTTCAGCGATTTGGACGTTTCAGTGTGAGAGGAAGAGATGCCAGAGAGTATGTTTCTTCCACACACAGACAGCATGTAAGCGCGCCACTCAAGGAGTGGGAGAAGGAGACACACACACACACACACACACATATTTACATGGCGCACATACACACGCAAAGAGAGCGAGAGAGAGAGAGCGCGCCTATTGCGGCGGAGGGCGCAGAAGAGGGTTGTTTTCTTTTTCTGCCGTGTCCGTTTTTTCCAACTTTCTGTCATTCAGTGGCTTTGCGCGTAAAAAAGCAAGCATAAGCGCTGGAATCACCAAGGATGACCAAGGTCCGGAGTTTCTCCTGCGCCAGGATCTGATTCGCTGCTCCACATACGGATTTGTTCATTTAAATGGTTTAGCACAAAGTTTCTGGAGAGAAAACCCCGAATATCCGCCTGGATTAATGTTCCAACACATGAGGATACCTGCTCCTGGAAGTGAATCACCTGTGATCGCTACAGTGTAGGATACAGCAGTTAGAAAGTACAGTGGAGTGGACGCGATGAGACGCGGGCTGTCAATGTTGATTGTTCATGACTTCTTTAATTCAAAATGTAATGCTATGGGGAGTTTTCTTTATTCCCTACAATAATCGCATACCGTGTAGTCTGTATGTTTTCGTGTGGTTTGGACGCTATTAAGTGTGCAGGACTTTTTGACCACCCTGTCTGGTTCAATGAGCTGAATTTAGACAAGCGGGGCTGAGTTATATGGTCTGGGGTGAGAGGCGAAGGTCCCGCTCGAACTGCATCCCAAGACCTGCTGTTTTGCAGTTTTTCAGCAGGGGGTGCTGCCTCCTTAGGAGTCAGAGGTCCGAGAAGGTCAACTCACATGGTCAAGTGGGTCGAAGTCGTTTCTTCCCCCCCCCCCACCCCCACCCCGAGTCAGTGTCTTGAGGCAGAGGGATAGTGGCAGGATGTTGACATTGGTGGGATAGTTATGGCACACAGGGACAGTAATATTTACATTTTGATACCATTCACATCTTGATGCTCTAAACAACTAAAAAGATGAATTATATGTAGATGGATGGTGTTTAGCTCCAGTGCCTCTTTACTGCAGGATCCCACAGACAGCGTTTGTGCCGGAAATGTCGGGACCCGTCAGGGGTGCTAATTTAAACTTCTCTATTTCACATTTTAAGTGTCCAACTTAAAGAATTCAGGAGCTATGCAGGCAGCCTGCGTCTGGATTGCCAGGTAATGTCAAAGTGTTTCAATTACGGATTTCGTAGTTCTTTAAAAGCTTGTTTCTTTTTAGTAATTTGTATTTAAATGCAGATGAATGTTTTTATGTAACTGTCTCATTCTCTGATGGGCCATTTAATCTCTCAATTTAGCAATATTGTGTTAGCATCACAGTGCTACGTACAGTACATTCTTGATTGTGTCAGTAAACAGTCTGTTTTTCTCTAGAGCTTCTGTCCTCTGGCTGTTGCTGTCAGACCTCCTGGACTGCCAGCGCTCAACAGACCAAAGAAGGGTGAGCAGCAGTTGCTTATGAAAATCAATAAATCTGTGAGCTTTTTGACACCCTCGTGCACGCGTTGCCAGACCTCCCTCGGATGTTTCCAGGAATTTTTTATGTTGTTTAATCAACCCGTCTGAACGCATGGTTGGCGCAGGCTGGTGGAACGCTCCTCCGCTTGGAGATGGCATGCATGATCGTGTCTCGTTGGCATAGCCAAACGCCGCCCTAAGTGATAGACTTTCACTCCTGCTTCCTCTGTCCCAGTGTGTGCAAGTCCCCCCCCCCCCCCACAGGGAACCTGACCAGGGTGCTAATCTGTTAAGTTGTAATGGGAGCATGAGAGGAAAGCTCTGTTGATTGCGGTGGAAACGAGAGGGCTTGTGTCAGCTGTCAGAGAGCCATCTCTTGACTTCTGGAGACTCAAGAACCACACGGAAGAAAACCAGTGGAATGCGCCTCGTCGATGAAGCTGACTGACAGATCGACTACCCAATCGGGTTAGAAGGGGGTGCAAGTCGGTGCAAGTCGGCTCAATGTGTTTCCGCTGGGGAGTCCAGCTGTGTGACCCACGGCTGACCCCGGGAGATGACAGTGGCGTTGAGTTACAAAGGCTGAGGGAGGGTAGGTCTGAATAGCTGCACAGGCTGATTGACACAAGAGGAACTTCCTGCCAACTGTCCCCAATGCGTCTGTATTCTCTCTCCATTTGCTAAAAGTCAAAGGCAGCTGAGCTTTTTAGTACGGCCATGTGTTTGCCCAGAGGTTGCTGTGAATGGAGACAAAGTGCTCCCTTAAAGAGTGGGATTTCCAAGCTGCTCGGCGGATAAAGCCGCCTTGGCACGAGGCTTCCCCCTGGCTGGTTCCTCAAACAGAGAGTGCAGTGATCGACGCTAATATGTCCCTGGCAAAGATGCACAGAGAGTTAGAGTCAACAGTGAGAAACACAGGTAGCCAATAGGGGAAAGGCCTTTAACAGACACCCACTAATCAGCCAAATCGGGGCTTTATAACCGTGAACAGAGGTCTGTTTCATGGACAGTGGTGGAGGCGGAGGGGCAGGATAGTCATGTTGATGAGATGAGGTCACTGACTTGAGCCTTGACACAACGCCATGATCCGGGGAGATTAAAGTCTTGTTGATGGAGGCTTTCCATCAGTCCCTGGCACGCACTTTGCGTGACGCTTTCCGGTGTCCTTAATCTCAGTTGTTTCATCTCCATGCAGGTTCCTGAGAGGGCAGCGCCCCAAGAGGAGTTCAGGGCAGAGCAGGGAGAAATTCAGGGCTCTTGGGGCGCCTGGGGGCCCTGGTCGACCTGCTCCCGGACCTGTGGAGGAGGGGTGCAGGAGCAGAGCAGGCCCTGCCTGCCTGTTTACACTCCGTCACAGTACCCCTCCAGGAGAGCCGGTGTTCACCCCCAGCAACCAGGCCACGTCATTTCAGCCCTGCGGCCAACGGTTCCTCTGCACCGCGACGCAGGCAGGTACTACAACAGCAGCAGTGGTGGCGATCTGAGGAAGGAGAAGGAGACCCGGCCCGGTGGACGGAGGTACTGTGTCGTCCTGCACTAAGTGAGATGTTTAAATCAGTGTGCTTACAACTGGTATTTTACCAAGTCTGGGATTGTTTTTATCTAATTAGAGGAAGTGTTTGGATTCAGATGGGTGACAAAAGAAAAAAAAACCAGATCAAATGAATGAAGAAACATTACAAATGCAGACGCTTCCAGACAGGACACGAGGAGTCAATACTTGATGAGTAACATTTATGGTATTGATATGCTTAGACCTTCACCCTCACCAGATTCCAAGCCAGTTGAACACCAATAAGAGATTTTGGAGCTGTGTTAGATGGCGCTCTCCACCACTACCATCAGCATTTCATTTTAACTTGTCACTTATCAGTAGCTAAAGACACAAGGTGCTGTGCAAATTGTCGCAAAAGAGTTTGTAATTATTGTGTATTTTATTTGGGTTCATATTCATTTATTTAACCTGAGTGGTAAACGAACGAAGTACTAAACTAACTGTCTATTGGAAGTAATTTCACGATCATGATGGTCAACGAGGAAGTCTTTTTCAGTCGTTCGTGTCTTTGTCAATATCTGCAATTCTTAAAAGAGCCTGTGCGGCTGTGCTGCATGCTGAGCAGCTCTGGTCTAAAAGTGACTCTTTGGAGCCATCGCTGTGGGCCGTCTAACTGCCATTCAGTGTGAAGCTAGTGTTTTATGGATGTCGTCAAAGGCTCGGCTTGTGCTTGGCAGCTTTGTGACCCCCTTCCTGTTGTGCTTGCCTTTAAACAAATAGCACTGACAGCTGAGTAATGGGGAATGGGGGGGGGGGCTGTTTGAGTTGGAATCTAAGGAGCCAAGCTACGACAAAAGCTCCCAGATCGTGACGCTTCTCCGATTTCCTTGTTTCGGATGAAGAACCGTGACAGTTTCCTCAGCCAAAGAAGAAACTTTGCTAAAAGATCAATTAAAAAGGTGTGGATCCAAATATGCTGCATGGCCTTTGTTGTACAATCTCTGGTTGGTTTTACGAGGTTTGATACTTTAATTTGACAGACGAAGGGGAACTGGATTCAATTCTAGTTAGCAGGGACGTGTGTGGGTCTAGAGATGGTGGTGACAACTGGCACAGGATTGGTCGAGTTGGTGATGTCATCATGTCTGTGTCCTCAGGAGGGTCACTCAGATCACCCCGGGGAGGTATGGCTACGGGAGAGCTCCTTACGTCACTCCATTGCAGACGGACACGGGCCAGACCCCTGGGACGGCTCGCCCCCACAGACAGAGACGCTCTGCTGCAGCTGACGCCCGCCAGTCCGCCGCTAGAGGCCACGGCAGCCACAGGTCAAACAACCTGGACCCCGCCAACACCTTCCATCGCCACAGCAGACCCAGGGCACAGCAGCCCAAACATAACCAAGTGTGGGCACCTCTCTACCAGCCTGGTTCGGTCAACCAGGTTCAGGTCCAGCAAGAGCCGCAGTCAAGCAGCCAGACGTCTGGTCGCCAGCAACACCAGGAGAGACCCTACAACCCCCTACCGAGTTCCTTCTGCACAGGGGAGCATGCTCACTACAGGATCTGCATCAGTAATGTATGCAAATCTGCACCGTCTTATTAATATTCCCAGCATGTTGGCTAGACATGGGAATTAAACAGATAAATAACATTACTGAGTTTTGTCATTGCTCTGATTTGTTTTCGATTCCTTTAATTCGTTTGTTGATAAAGCTGTGAGTGGAAGAAAATACTACATATTGATTTTGTAGAATTTATTTACAAAAAAAAGTGAGTGCAATTAAATAAAGAAGATGAGAGCAGGAGATAGAAGTGTAAGACTTACACAGACGGACCACTTATCGCAAGCTCGGTTTTTTCCACAGTGCCGGACGATGATAAAGACCCACTGTAGGTGGCGCAACTCAGCACTGAGCAAGGCATTGTGGGATTCCAGGAGCAAGATATTTGCTGGCTTGCGAGCATTGACACGCCCACCGCGACATGCTGGAAGGTGGTGGAGGCCGATATGTTAGCTTCTCACATAACCTCTGCAAAACAAACATTTGTTCGAGTTTAAAGCATGTAATACTGACACTAAATATTTAATGTTAATGCGATGACCCAGATATTATGCAAAGTAAAGCAGACCAGGGGCTTGTTTCGACAAAGGAGATACGGGGGGATGTCAGGGAGTTTGAGTTACACTGGCGAGCCTTCATCCAACTACTTTGGCAAGAGCTGCAAGCACAGGGTTAAAACTGGAGGTTGTCTGCAGCAGTCAACCAATGGCTGCAGAGCGTGACAATGAGAAATGTGAGCTTGCTGTGGTTACAAAAGGATTCACCTGTCTTTGTGTAAAATAAATGTATGTGTGTCTGATGTTTACGTGTGTTTCTGGTCCATCCTCAGGCCTGTCCTCCATCCAGCAGACACATCAGGGCTGTTCAGTGTTCTTCATACAACAACCGACCTTTCATGGGCAGATTGTACGAGTGGGAACCTTTCAATGAGGGTAGGTCATATGCAGCTCTAAGGACAGTTATGTATTTCCACTTTCAATTTTTGGAGACGAATAAAATTGCTTTGGTCATTTCTTTCCTCTGTGGCCCCCGGGGAGAGTAGTGTTCGCTGTTGTGCTGGCAACAGCTAATGGGGCTTCAGAAACGCCTCGTAAACATTTATATAAAAACTCTAATTTATGGTAAACAGTGAGGCTGTAATCATAACCATGTAGCTATAGTTACTTGAAAAACAACAAGGCCCTACATAACTGCCCTACATAATCATCCTCACAGTTCAAATAGTCAGATGTTAATGCTCAGCAGGTGATAGTTTGGAGCATCCTAACATTTGCTAATTAGCGCCAAACACAAATTGCAGAGTAGGCTGATGGGAATAGCATTCGTTTAGCTGATATTTTGTCATAAACGAAAGTACTGGACTGATTGAAATGTTGACCTGATGATGGTTACTGTCTCCAGAGTTGTTGAAGCCGTCCTTAGTGGGACATAAATGTGTGTACAGAGCAGTTTTGCCAGAGCAGATTGACAGTTTTCCATCCCAATCACAACTTAAAACCCAACCAATCGGCGCATATCCTAACCCTGCCACGAATCCTTGTCAGACCATAAAACCACAACATGTGCAATAGGAAACAAATCATAAGCATACAAAGCTTCACATCTTCACATCATATCCAAATGTTAAAAGAAGGCATCCCCAAATTTCATCTACCAGCCCAACGCTATTTTAATCAAAAGTAACCCGAACACTGGAACCGAATTTCATGACGATCCAATGAAACTACCAATGGCAAGCTCATGGTGGCGCGATAGTACAAGTCTGACTAACAGACCAACATTGCACGAGTTTAATAGAGGGTGAAAAGACAAATAGAAGAACAAGAAAGTAAGACCATACAGTCTGTCTATGAAAATATATACACAGTATGTCCTGCTGGTAAGTCTGAGGACGCTAGCCTAAAAAGTGCTCCAGGCTGCACAATCTTATGGTCTCACACAATTCACAATGAATCACATCTCCTCTGTCAGTCACATCTTCAGCTGCCCGACCTATGACCTACTATATGAACTAAGGTGTGTTGTGATGTAAGCGCTGCAGTGTGTCTGTTCGCTCACTGACAAATGTTCACCCATGCAAACCATCTGACCTCACTCACCTGAGGTATCCGGGCAACAGTCAAAACACCTCCTGCAATGTAATTCATCTGAGAACACAAATGGAACTCGCAGGCTCCAGATTAATATCCTGCCAAACGCGTGTGTATTTTGAGATCTGGTCTTTGTTTCGCAGACCTTGACTGACGGGTACTGCAGATGTAAAGATGAAATAACCTCAGCTAAATGTATGAGGTTGAGACTGGATTACTTGTCGCCCATCTTGAACAGTGCTTAAACGTGCTCTGGTACATCTGTTTAAGAAATACCTCACTTTTGGGCTTACAGTGTATCTAATTGATAAAGCACCTGAACAAAATGTAAAGAACAGGGATCGGGATCCTTTGTGGTCGCTCGCCGCTGTTTTTGTGTCACCAAATGAAACGTGGGATCTTCAGTTAAAATCACAGAGCTGGTTTCATACAAATGGGATCATTTGTAGGATGCGTTTTATTGTTTGTTTCGTCTAACTTTTGTGCTGACGTTAGCTGTGGGATATTATGAATTTGTACTCTCATGTAATTTAATAACTTATCAGACACTTTCCGAATCATTCTGAATTTGTAAACCCCATGTATCTGCTACTTTAGGGCACTTAAACACACATTATTTCTAAACTGTCGCCATGTTGCCGTACACTGCAGTTTTAAAGCAGCAGCCGAGGCACAAAGCAGGCATAACATTTTTTAATTTTTTGTCTAATCAATTGTTTTAGCGCTTTGACTGACTGGGATTAAAGTTAATTAAAAATAGTAGGCTTGTGTATTGGTTGCATTCGTACCATCGTGACATAATGTGGCCCTATGCACTGCACTTTTCACATCTCCAGTCTTTTGGGAATTTAAGAATTTGATTTGATTCATGGGATTACGTGACACCGCTATTCATCATACATCTTCGGGGCCTTACATTTACAAAGCATGTAGAAAAAAAAAGATAAACCTCAAATAGTTAAGTGTTGAATTGAATGTTAATATGTGACGTTCTTTTATTTATTGAGACACGGGATGAAAGTATTCTATTGACACAATAGATGTTAGGATGTAGAGTGATTTGTATTATGTGCTGTCAATCAAATGTCATTCATTGTCTTTTTTGCACTTATATCCCAAATAATATGTCATCAAAGTTTTCACAGTCTCCTAAATCTTTGCTTTCAGTTCCTGGGGATCAGCATTGTGAACTCAACTGCCGGGCCATCGGGTTCAGGTTCTATGTGCGACAGTCGGAGAGGGTGATCGATGGGACGCCATGTGGGCTGAATGATACTTCCCTCTGCGTGGTGGGGAAATGTTCGGTAGGCCGGTGTCTTTGCTTCCTTTCTCCTATGACTCTCCCCATGTCTACCAGATCCATGCGCTTTGCGAAGATATGTTGTGGAAAGCAATACATTTGCGTGTTGCTCATGCTAACATTAGCCTCCCATAAGCTTACTTTTTACAAGTTGACATTGTTGTTGGATCCGAACGTCCTTTACATTTTAATATCTGCCAACCAAAGTACAGTTAATAAGAGGACATGAATATATGAAGATCCTGGAAGTTTACTTTGCTCGCCAGCCAATAATTGAACAGGTGGTAGAAGTGTTTTGGCCAATATTTGGATGTTCTGTTACACTTTTTGGATAGTCCATGCTGCAACCTTGGAATATGGTTCATGCACATACAACTAAATCTGAAGGTTTAATCCAACCCACACATTTTAACTCTGTTCTCATTTAAATGAGATCATAATGACGTTGTAGTCACTTGATTTTAAATGGTGTATAAGAACTGGAGAATTAATCTCTGCTATGACCAAAATGTATCACACTTCAGGCAGTAGCTCGGGTGTAGTAACGGCTGTGACCACCAGAGGGCAGCATGGCATCAGAGTGAGAGGTCTTTGTGTGTGATGTGGAGGTTTCCACCCAAAGCAAGTGTGGGCCTTCTTATGGCTGGCTATGTAGGTGTGCTGGATTCACTTTGACGTTCTTTTAATCAAGGTTTAACTGGAAGAAATATGTTGGACAAAGAGCTAATTTCCAGTTGGTTTTTCCTTCTTTGCTCTGTCGACCCTGTGTATTTCCATTTGCCCGTAATCCGCCGACAATCTCAAGATGAAGGTTTAATCGACATGGAAAGCCCTCTGATCTCTTATTTTGGCTTTGATCACATTTCTACTGTTGACACACACACACACACACACACGACATGGTGATCCTCCGGAAGGGCTGAATTATTATTTCTAATAAGGGAAACTTAATTTGCATTTATAATCAAGCAATTACAGATCTGCAATAGATTAACCATTTACTCTCCTTCCTCAGACCACTGGCTGATTATTTGATGATTCAAACTCATCAGCAGTCTTTCAGGGAGATTTTTCAGAAGACATTTTTTCTCATCACTCTCTCCCCACTGGGATTTTCACAGCTGTTCCAGTCACTTGAACAGGAGATTTGCCCGGCTACAAGCCGAGAGATAAAACAACTGGGTCATTTTATTGAAATCATAACGTCGCTCATCATTGAAATGATACATTATTGTTGGAATTTGCTCTACTCTCCCCTCCAGTGGTAAGAGCACCCAACACAAACATGCCATGACATGTGGAATATACACTCTACATCGTGCTCAAAGCAAGAGATGCCATTGCACCCCGCTCTAGCAGATGTTTGAAGTGTCGGCCATCATGGGTGCCGGTTTGAATCAGCTGACGGTCAGCTGGTTTGTTGCACTCTGCTTGACCTGACATGATACTTTATGACTTGTTGAAATACTATAATAAATGAGGGTAAAAAATAAATGAACTAAACTTTTAAATGTAGCCTGATTAAAATCCAATTCTTGATCTCCAGATCACCACTTACTAAGGTGATCCTCTCTTGCGCCATCATGAAATTGATCTTCAGGTTTCAGGGAGAGATGTCTTCTATTGAGTGACACATATTGGATGGAATGCTGTAGTATTTGCGTAAGATATTCATGGTCCTTAGAGGATGAATTCTAAAACTTAGGTGATCGATTATCTTTTTCTACATGGCCACCAGCAGGTCTGAATACCAAGCTGTCAAATTCTTTGGTTTATGACCAGATAATTGCAAAGCTAATGACATTCCCTTCAGCCTCAACTGTACTTTGTAATAACTAATGACCAAATGTTAGCATGCTAACGGGCTAAACTAAGATGGTGAACCTTATACCTATTAGCATTCTGACATTAGCTTTTTTGCTTCAAGAACTGCCATACCTAAGTTCAAATGTCACAAGTCCGCTACCGTGGCTGGAGACAGGCTTGTTAAATGATGACACAGTAATGACATGGTAATACTGCCTACTGTAATGATATTGCATAACTAATAATAATTTAAAAGTGCACCCTCAACTCTACAATTGCCAATCAGGCTGGTGAAAATTGTCTAATATATTACACAGTTTTTAACAGTTTTGATCCACTTTGAAAGACATCGTATCACACTCTGACATGTTATTTCGTCGGCCAGCTGTTAGCCGATGTTAGCTTGTCAGTGGCTAACTTGAAATGCTGTTGTTTCTGTAGCTGCTCCAGCAGACAGGGTCCATGTGGAATAAGTGCTGTTTTGATGTGGCCCTGGTGGCTTCCAGCTCTGCCTAGGAGCCAACCAGCTGCTGTGCTCAGTGGAGTCCGGTGTATGAGTTAACTGTTTGATGGTCTCTAGCGTTGGAATATCATAGCGTCAGTATTTTTTAACAGGTGTGTTTAATTCATCGTGAGTGAGCACATTTGCTGAATTCTCTGGTGAAAGTCAAGCTGCGTGAGTGAATTTTGCAAGCGGGTCACTGAACAAACATTCATCAGATTGTATTTTACAACATCCATGACCGCCGGTTGCAGTTGTTTCTCTGTGGTAAAGCCAGTTGTGGTGGAATCCAGACAGTTTGATCAGTTTCTGAGCTGACGAACAACGATGACAGATCAAGATTGATTGAAGTTTTTGGTTCATGTGGGAAAGCTGCTATGGAAAAAAAAAATCATCATCTAGTTTGATTCTTGTTTATGTGGTTGTTATAGCAATACCCCCTTTTACAGCTCTGGTTTTTCAATGTCCTCGGTTCTCTGTCATATTTCATACAAAAACTGCACATGTTCTTTTGTGTCAACCAGTAACAGTGACCAGGTTAAAACCGAAAAGGTGTAAAAGATAAAGTGTAATTAACTAAACAGATATCTATTTAAGTCCCAACTAACAGAACGGAAACTCTTCTTTACTATATACTGTAGATCTATAGGTTTCTGTCGAACTCGGCACTAAGAAGCAATATCCTCAAAGTCTGACCTACCAGGTGCTCTGATAAGATAAGATAAGATAAAATAATCCTTTATTCGTCCCTCAGTGGGGACATTACAGGATTACAGCAGCATTGCTCACAAGTAAAAAAGAAAAGATAAAAATCAAGTAATATAATAAACTAAACAGTAAAACAGTAATAAAATAAGACAGTAAAGAAGAATATTAAATATTCCAGTATATACAGAATATACAGACGGAATAAAAATATAAGATAAATACTTAAAGTATTGGATATTGCACGGATTAGATATTGCACCAGGTGAATGAATTAAAGTGTTCAGAAGTGTTCAAAGTGTTCGTGTTCAAGTGTTCGTGTTCAGCGTGTTAGTGGTCTACCGACAGCAGTTTGTTGTGCAGCCTGACAGCAGCGGGGAGGAAGGACTTGCGGTACTTCTCCCTCAGACTCCGGGGGTGAATCAGCCGGTGACTGAAGGAGCTGTGCAGAGCTGCCAGAGTGTCCTGCACGGGGTGGGAGGCGTGGCTCATCAGGGATGAGAGCTTCGCCATCATCCTCCTGTCTCCCACCACCTCCACAGTGTCCAGTGGACACCCCAGCACGCTGCTGGCCTTCCTCACCAGTTTGTCCAGTCTCCTCCTGTCAGCTGCCGCGATGCTGCTGCTCCAGAAGACCACTCCATAGAAGATGGCTGATGCCACCACGGAGTCCAAGAGGGTCTTCAGGAGTGCTCCCTGCACCCCAAAAGACCTCAGTCTCCTCAGCAGAAAGAGTCTGCTCTGTCCTTTTTTATAAAGAGCGTGCGCGTGGTCAGTCCAGTTTATTGTTCAAGTGAACACCCAGGTACTTATACGACCTCAATGTCCAGTCCCTGGATGCTCACCGGTGTCGGAGGAGGGCGTTTGCCCCGGCGGAAGTCCACCACCAGCTCCTTGGTCTTGCTGGAGTTGATGTGGAGGCGGTTCCGCTGGCACCATCCTAAAAAGTCCTGGTTTAGTTCCCTGTATTCTCTGTCATCATCGGCGGAGATGATTTTCTACTTATTCAAACAGAGGGGATCCAGCGGGTCAGGGCCTGTCCCCCCAAAACACATTGATGACATTGTCAAGAAGCAGCTAGTCGTCAAAATGTGTGACTTTTTCTTGAAAAAAGAATCACTTTGCTCTCTGTACAGATAGATGGGTGTATATCTTTTATCCATTCATCATTTAAACATCTACTGTTATTGAAATCACTCATACAAAACATGTTATGGCCATTTCAAGTGGGTGGTTGACAACACATGCACTTGGTTGGACAAAATAACTGCACACGTACCAGGTATGGAGTGTGGACTGGTAGCTGGAGAGGTGCCAGTACATCTGCTGGCCACTGATGAGCAAGGCACCAAACCCCCTCTGGTCACTGTGCCATGTATTCAGCAGCCTCACATGCTGATATCACTCCACATTTGATGCAAGGTCCTGTGTGTGTGTTTGTGTGTGTCTGGCTGTGGGAAATTAACAATTTTTATTCCCCTTAATATAGACATAGATAAGATATTGATTGAATCGTCACATAGAGTCACATATTGTCGATTTTAAGTCCTCTATTTGTGGGATATTACAGTGCAGGAGTAGGGATTATTGCCTTGGTTCGAGTTTGAGATTCTTAATCATGACAATGAAAACAAATTCATTCAAATCATTTGGACTGTGCTCTTTTTCTTAGAGGGAAACATTTCATTTTCCATGCAAACAAAACCACCGATGGTTGATGGATGTGTGCTTGTTGCGGTGACGCACTGCTGCTGATTACAGAGGGAAGCACACGGCCACATTGTGTGGTCCCCAATACTTCTCCCTGACACCTTTCCAGCAGCATGAATAACAACCCAGCTCTGTCCATTTGACCTTTGGCTCCTGGTGCCACTGCAGGTGTCCATGTCAGATTTTCAGAATCTGACACAGTGACACCCTCAAAATTGGCCTGTTAGAGAGACTCACGTCTCCTTTCCCTTAAGGAAGTTAGAGAGTCTCACGTCTCTCTGACTAATGAGGCAAATCAAGGTCTTTTGAGGTCCGTACCCCTAAAGTTTTGGACTGTGGCACTGCTGCTGTGCAGCTTTGTTTGCTGTGTAGAGGACTGTAGGGATGATGTATTTTTGTCGGCCAACCCCAGAAGTACTTGTTCCCTCGACACAAGAAACAATGGGATTTTTCCATTGGATTTTTGAAATATTACAGAAAAGTATACACAACGAGGCTGTAAGGGTGGACTAGTTTGTCGTCTCCTTCAGCCGCTTGCCAGCAAACACCTTTTTTAAGACTTGTAAAAGCTTCAAAATTCATGAGAGGGGTATCTACTATATTATTTATTTAAAATTTTATATTTTATTTAAACTCTTCAGAGTATATTTAAGATCAGATGAGATGAAACTGTAAAACACAGTTTCGTCTTGCTTCACAAGTATTTATCACTCGATTGTGTGATGGAACTCATCACCAGCATGTTAACTGCCCCCTTGTGGTGTAGTATGCTATTACCCAGAAAAGTCTTAAAAACATAACAACACTCATATTGGCTCCAACACTGTTTGATTCCATTCCGGTTCAAGCACAGTGTTTTCATATGTAACTTTCAAAATGTTTTATTTTGTACTGCATTTGATCAAGCGTTGCATGTAAACTGAGGAGAGAACTACGTAAAAATAGTGAAATAATAGGAGTCATGACGTTTGAGAGTTTTGTCGAGTGTATCTAATATCCAGATATCCTTTTGATCAGCTTTTTTAGGTTCCCCGTTTGTCTTTTACAAGTGGAAAAGCTGTATATAGATGTGAGTGCGGACACGTTAACAGCCAGCTCTGAGGCACTGAACCCCCCTCCCCCCCCTCCCGAATGTGGTTCCTCATTTCAGACAAACGGTGAAAGAAAGATCCCTTTATGGTGGGAATTCCATTCAGCCGCGACTTCTCTCCCTTTGTACCAAGGAAGGGCATTTGAGAAGGGTGGTGTGTTCTTAAGGGCCGATCAATGAGCACTCACTTCCCCTGCTGGCGGTGGTGGGCCCCGCTGAGGGGAAAACTCTATCAAGCCCACTACTCTAGACCCGGTAGTGGCTTTACTTTGCACCAGCCTACTTCCTGCTGCTCTTCGCAATTTGGAGGGAGACGATGATGATGATGAAGGATGGTAGAAAGAAGTCTGGTTACATGCAAACATGTGGATGATAAATGTGCCAAATACAGCATGAGCCCATATGTTTCAATTCAGGAGGGGTCTCCGTCAACATGGAGCTGACTGATTTCGGAATGGATTTTGACGTATTGCTCTTAATAAAGATGACAGATAGAATGTAGGCTCTGCACGACCCAGCGTGGCCACGGTCTTCCTCTCAGCACTGGCATGCTTCCCGGCACCCAGAGGCCCCAAACTCATCAGACAACATCCCGAGCCCCACTCCTCGCTTCTCTCCTCTGACAGCTGCATCTGTTTTGTGCATTGCCCGCTGCGGTGCACTGGGACGGGCGGACTTGTTAAAAGGAGGATGAGTGCTCTGAAATACAGCCTGCCCGGCGAAGACGAGTGGAGATACCTCAATCCCATCTCTCTGTCACGGCAAGCCCCAGCTGCTGCACGCTCGCAGGGTGTTCCCCGCCATTACCCGCCGCAGATGGTTATGGGTTCATGTCGGCGGAGCCTGTCGTCGGTTGTCGGACATGTGCGGTGACATTTATGATGTGGTATTTGCTGAGGAAAGGTGCTGTCTTTGCAATTAGTGCTGGTGACATCAGACCAGGTATGTTCACTGCTGCGTTGCTCCAGGGATGGCAGTGTTGGTTGGTCAGTCCTACACTTTGAGAGTGAATATAGATGTGTGCTGCTTAATTTATCCCTCGAATAGAGATACTGTTTCTTCGAGCTTCCCTCCACAGGGAGTCAAAGGTCAGGTTCAGCGACAGCCCTGGAGCTATAGAGACACAGCGCCCTGTGTTAATGACACTTGTTGGAGCACTTGCCGCTGGTAAGGGGCTGTGGGAAATCCAGTCGGAGGACGGTGAAGACAAATGGTGTTTGAGAAGTTGTGCTGCGAAGGGGATGACAGATGGATGACTTAGCTGGGCCCCGCTGGCTGTCACTGGCCCACGTCGGCCCCGACCGGCTCTGTGTGACCTGTGCAACTCCGGGAGCGTTTAACCGTGTGAGAGGGGCTTCCTTCAAGCTGTGGAAAAGCAAAGCATTTTATGGGATCTCCATTTGACGTGTTCCATCACTCTGTATCCTGTCTTTTTTTTGTTTTTGATTTGTTGATTCCTGTCATTTTCTAATTTTTTTTTAATCCTGTTTGCTACTGAAACACACAGAAATAAGTGAACTAGTTTGTTAGAGCTATAGGGACATTATTGCTTTCACGCTTTTTTTGGTTATATTTCCATGGTGCCACATGGGACTGCGGTTGAATTTCCATTTCCTGGTCGTATTCTGGCAATTCAGCACAACGACAGCTGGGCCAGCGTCTTCAAATATTTGTGTCAGCAAAAAAAAAAAAAAGAAAGTATCTGCACAATCAGATGCACGATTGTTTTCTCAGTCTAAATGACTTTCAAAAATACATAGACTTACTTCACTAGAGATTATGCGCAGATGAAGGAAGTTTATTCCCAAATGAAGCAGAAAAATTGAAACATTGCGAAGTTAACTCCCTTGTGGAAGACAAGTTCCATCTTTTACATCCTCAATATTTGTTATTATTCGTATTCTGTTTTGCTATGTCCAGATGTTCTGTGATGCTTTTCCCTCTTTAGCTTTGCCTTGCCAGGGTCATCATGCATCTCCCCTTCACAGCGTGCTGACTCATGATATCATGATGATGTGTTGAATGTGTGGTTCTGTCTGATAGCTGCACAGCTGATGTGGCTGAAGCACAGCAGGTTTGAGCTCTTCAGTGATCAAGACAACTCTTCAAGATAAGATATGCAGGTGTGAGAGTGTGTCAGTGGATGTTGCACTTACCAGGTACGTGCAAGTATTTTGTGAGACTATATCTGTTTTGAATCATCATAAATGCCTATTTATAAATGTGCATTTCTAGGTCAGCATGTGTTCGTGTGTGTGTGCGCTCGTGGATGTGTAAATCTGCTGCTGAGTGTGTGTAACGGAGAGCTGGTCTGTGCTCGAGGTTCCCTGCTGCTCAGGGTCAAGCCCCGTCGTAAATTAGACTCTTATCGAATGGCGTCTAACTGCTTTATTAACAAAAGGCCTCCAGCAGGTGCATAGAGACAAATGAGTTTACAAGGAACTTGTCCGGTCTTTTTGTCCATTGGCTCGTCAGTCAGTCTCAGGATTGTGCTTCACAAGAGCTTCTTGTTGAGGTCAAGACTACTGAGTCAGGAATGGGCCCTTGTCTGAAAACAGATTTCACGAGAAAGGACAACGTCAAAGACAACACCATGTATTTGGAGATTGTGTATGTTTGGATTGTCAAAATTCCACCTTTAACAATCACCTATCTGCTTTAAAGGGGTCCTGGTGTCACATGCCCATCTGCATCTTCACACTGAGAGCAATATGACCAACAAACACACCGGAAGACCGATGGCTTCCCGTAAAGCTACGGAGTGAGACCTTGTCCGAGATGTATCGATGGTCAACGAGTTTGCCATGGGCTGTGAAGAGCATTTCATTCACTCACTTTACATTTTCTTGACAAGCGGTTCATCGCAGCTGTTTCTAGCTCTGTGCTGGAGAGTTACAGTAATTATTTCATGTTCCTCCTGCAGACTGTGTCATCCACCATCAGCTGTTTGTTGTTTAATAGACACGGCTTTCCTAAGCCACACCTTCTCTCTCCCAGTCCAAATCTCCTCTAGACCTGCTTTATTCATTAACCCGGCTCCCTCCACTGCGCTCCTGCCGTATTCAGTCAAATACAACAATCTTAGGACCTGCATGGCTGGCTCTGCTGACTAATATGTATCCCAGATGCACAAAAATCATGCGTTTTCTCTCCACGCTTTACGCCTTGTCTTACTACTTTTGCTGCATTAGTTTATAAGTTGATAGTCTCGTATTCTGTTCATAAGAGGCAGATCGAATGAATAGAGATGTTTAAATGTGATTGAAAAGCAACAGATTTGTTCGAGATTGTGAATATGGCTGCGGACGTGTTCCTGCATCCTCCTTTCTCATCTATTTCAGTGTGAAGCATGATGTAAGCCAGATTAATGGCAAAGGCAGCATTACATCTGTCAGGTAGAGCGTGTCCCACCGAGGCCACACCTGCATAAACTGTTTGCCGTCACGGTTCTGCTAATGAGCTTTGGATTTAAACGTCCTTCAAAATTGCCCCAAAAGAGACTGGAAGCGTGACAGAAAATAAGAACTGAATACAGCGATTGTATTGAGCACGTGCCTGCCGGACACTGACAGCGTTCTGTGCAGTGACGTTGAACCCACCTGCTGCAGAGCACGACTTTGACGCGTGTGTGCGGGTCGGAGACCGGAGGAATCAGGGGGCCCCCAAGAGCCGAGGTTGCTTCGGGGCCGACCCACTCGTTGAAGGAAAGAAAGAGCCCAGGGGTGTACTGGAGAGTCAGCCTGGCCCTGCTCGAGGTGGCCAAGGTGTGAATTGTTAAGTATATTGCCGACATGCGTATCATCACAAAGCAAACATCTGGCAATCCGTTCAGCAGACTTGTTGCAAAGTGTGAGTGCACACATAAAGTCCGAAACTTCATAGTAGCTGTTCATTTTAATGGGGATATAGTTTTACTGTGAGCTTGTGTTTAAAACTGCTAATCTGCATCCTCCTGAAGGACTGTTATAATTAAGTCATTTTTCCAGACTTTTACGAGTTCTGTATGCGATCACTGCACACGAGGCCGACAGCCGCAGCAGTGCTGCTTTTTAAGGTTATTTTCATTTTCGAATATCTTACTATTCGAAAATATATTCATTCCTTTACAGCCATACATTGCATGTTGCCCCTTTTTAAACCTAATTTACAACCAACTTGATATGAAATGCATTACACTGTTAATAATTAGTTGCATCAGTGTGGCCGAAGTGTTTCTGTCTTTCTCTGATAATATATGCGGAGAAATGATTACACCAAATAACTTCCAAACCTGAAGAGATTTGATGTCAGTGTGTACATTTGAATGTGTTCCAGTAGAGTAACAGTCATGTTACGAAAAGCAGGCGAAATAACTACAATATGTGAATGACCGACAGAAAACAAGTGTTTTATTCACACCCTTTTACAACATAAATGACAGTAAACGAAATTAAATAACGTACACAGTGTATAAACGCTGCTCAAAAGCAACTCAAAGTCTCACCAGTAAAGTATTCAACCGGTTTTATGTCTTCTCAGTATTTTTATATTGTATCGTCTTGTCAGTCCGTCTCCTTCCCGCTCCTCTCCTTGCGTTCCCACCATGTGTGCCGTTGTCCTGGGCCGTCTGAGACACAGCCCTTCAGTGCATACAATGGGACTTTCGCAGCAGCCTGTTATGGTCTCCGGGTGCCACTTCAAAACAGGACAGTTTTCAATTATCTCGCGCTTGTTTCCAGAAGTCTCTTTGTGTAGAATCGGGTCCAGCCGCAATGTCCCAGATGTGTAAAATCAGATCGTATCAGATGAGAAGTGTTCTCCTTTCCTCAGTAAAGTATATCCTGGTCAATTAGGATTTAATGTCGTGGAAACAATGGTGGCGCAATAGGAAAACCATATGATGAGTCTGGTCTTTTTGGCTGCATCAGTTGTGCTTCCAGCATTGCGACGTGGCTTGAAATGAAGTATTTGGTTGGCGTTGGGTGGAGGGTTCGAAGAGGGCAAAGGGATCTTTTTGTTATCCCTAGAAGATGGCCTGCCCACCTGCCAATTACATCCACACAATTTTAACCATAGCGCTTTTGCTTACACATCCATTCCAGCAAGAATTTCCTTCCTCTCTTACTTTTTCTGTCACATTGAAAAATATTCCCCGAAGCTTCCTATCTGGGTTCCAAATTGCTGTCAGCGGTAGCTGCCACAGTCTCCGTCCTGCGTTCTTTCCCTCCCGCCTCTCTCTCTCTCTCTCCCCCCCCCCCCTATTCATTTTCTACCTCTCCCTCCTCTAAAAAAGCCCCTGTCCCCCCATTCAGTACCTCCCCCAGGTCAGTTTACAAGGGGGAGCTCGTAGAGATCAGCTCCGTAGTGAGAGAGGTTTTTGGTTTTTTTTGGCCATTCTCAGAGAGGCAAGAGGAAGAGGCTGACTGGTAGCAGCCACTGGATTCGTGATTCGAAACCCTGAGTGACTAGTTGGAGCTTTTCTGCAGCCACGTGAGAGAATGCTGTCAGGACTCGCTCTCCTGCTGCTCGTCTGCCTCCACATGCGTGTGCAGGGGAAGCCGCGGTCTCAGGTAGGACCTGCTCCACCTCTGCCGGGTCCTGGAGGAACCTGGGAGAGCCTGGGGATCCCCACTGACACTAACACTCTGGCTTTAAGAGTTGCAGTTGCAAAGTTTCTTCGGGACTCTTTGCAGTGAGGTTTGGGAAGTTGTCGATACCCTTCTGCAGCCATGTCATCGAGATAAATTCTGTACAAATATTGGACTTGGTGGTTAAAGTAGATTGGGTTAAGACATCTAAATTGACGGCTGTAGATGTAAGTAAGCCTGGTACTCATACACAAACATTTTCTAGTGTTTATATGCAGCAGTGGACGGTGTCACTCCATAACTCGGACTGTCGGTGCGGCCCCATGATGCTGAGTGGAAGTATTTACAGTGTGGCTGTTTTCACTGTGGCTCTGCTTGCTCTCTGAGCGGTTTATTTTTCCACTGCACATTCACAGGCTACTTGTGGGATTAGATTTCCTTCCGAGTGGAAGACTCGGTGGTCAGGCCTGTCCTGGGACTATAAAGATGTACTTGGAACTCTTATTAGGGATAGACTGCAACCCCGAATTAGCCTGTCGCTGCCTGTGGCGCTGCTCGGTTAGTTTTAGCTCACCTGGTGTTTGCTGATGATTAATGAGGCCGCTGAGGTGCCTGAGGTCTTTAATGCAAACTTTTGCAGTGCCAAGGTTTGGATGAGGATGTCTGTGCCAGCTTTATATGACTCTAAACTGCATAGCTATCAATTTCATATGAACGTTGGAATCTGTCAATGGAGAAAATGCAGGTTGAGTTCCTCTTGTGATATTTTGTGTGAGCACTTGGATGTTTGGGGGCAAAAAAGCAGTTTGAATTTGAGTTGTTGTGGGTTTGGAGAAGTCAAGTTGACGTAGTCATCATGAATGTTTTATCCAAGTCCTACGCTTTGTGGAAAAATGATAATGATGATTTCCTTTACATATTTTTGGTCTTTTCTTATCTTATTATTAAAACTCAAAAGGTAGAAACCTGTCACTTTGCCACAATGCGTTTGCACATTTGATGAGGATGACAAAATAAAGAAATGAGCAAAAAACATAATTATTTCGCTGTATAAGTAAAATAATAATAATAAAAAAAAAAATATATATATATATTTACATGTAGACCAGAGCGGTCCTAAGCATAGGTGATATAGGCGACTTCTAGAGATGCCCCAAATGTGGGAAGAAAAAACTTTTGTAAATTTCTAATTCTTTACTAATACAATTGTATTACTGTTATATAGAAATAATACAAAAAACATTATAACAAACCCTAACCCTATTAAATAGGCCCTATTTCCCAGGTTGCCTGCATGGGACACTAGCTAAAATCTTGCCAAGGGCCCCATATTGCTCAGGGCTGGCTCTGTCTGAGACCTCAAAACAGAAGTAAATCATCACTTGCTGTAGTGGACAATGTCACCAGCTCAAAATCATGTTTATTAGCAAATTCCTGTTAAATTGTTCAAATTTAAAGCTGGTACTTGGTACACTCAGCCATAACTCAGTGTGATTTCTGAGCTGTTTAAAGAGGGCCTGGAGTGACCCCTAACAGAACAGAACAGGCACAAATTACCAACCACAGTTAGTGCAGCTAATGCCAAAATAACAGTGACATAGTTTGACACTTTGGTTATCTACTTGAAACGGTAAAGTCCTCCTGTCAGCCTGTCATCAGTCTGTGTCTTTTGCGGATGTCCTCAGTGGGAATCAAACCCATTACCTCGCAGTGTTAATGCCCAGCAGAGACCAATCTCTATGAGTATGTGTTTTTCACTCTGATCCCAAAGAAGTGCATCCAAATCGTCGGAGTGATGTCAGGAGAAACCCTACGCGTTTGTACGGCTGTATATGCTCACATGCTATTTCTGAGCGTTTTACAAGCGTGGGAGCCTTTAACCAAGACGCTCTGCCCTTCGCCCCGTGCTGTGCGGGCAGTTTGCGGGGTGTTCATGACGCCTCCTTTTACTGTTGGGGTCAAAGGTCTCACCACGCATGTTTACTACCTCTCTCTGGGCGACAAATGCTCGTGCTCGTAGCTTTTAGGATATCCCGCAGATATGATAAGCTGATGTGAGTTTTGAGAAAGAGCACAAACAGCTACAGTGTAATGCAATTTGGAAATTTGTTGGAACCAGAACTGCTCCTTTTTTTGTCCTCAGCTCATCCCTTCCTACGTTACAGTAAATAATCCAGGCTTGTCTGTGCTCCCAGTTTGGTTGGACACATGTTGCTATTGGTTTTCATGAAATGCTATGTTGTGGAGTGTGGAAAGCAGAGTGATTACGACCCAAAACACCAGAACTTGTGTTTCTATTTATGGTTACAAACCACGGTAAGTCCAGTTAGTGTTCCCATTATACCAGAGCCAGAATGAAATCTGAGGGAAACGGAGAAATTGAATAAATCTGTGAGTTTTGAGCCATTGATGAAGTCACATCTTCCATATCGTACATGCACAGCCGGGCCACAGTCGTGGCTTGATTCCTCTCAAAGACTGTAAATATGAAGAGGACTGAGTTTGGTTCTTTGGCCGTCGCCATCTTGGCTTTTTTCAAGCAGAAGTGACATGAGAGGATGAAGCTAAGCACAACAAACACTGAATCTGACACCTGTAGGGGACCAAATTGTTACAATTAACTTCCATGAACTGAAAACGCACTGTGAAAAGGTTAAAGGTGTAAGACGAGAACTCGTACAACTCCCAGACCGGAGAATGTCGTGGTAGCGACAAGGTAGACACGTCCTAAAGCATACCCTGCTTCATGCTCTATTTGACTCTCAATGGGACCATCATTTACTAAATGAACAATATGCTGTTTTAAAAAAAGACTTGAAACTAGAGATGGAAACTGTTTATCTGGGGTAAACCTGGCTGTTGTTCATTCCTATAAAGAGCAGGACAGAGCTGCTATCATTACCCTAAACTCTGATAACATCTCGGAGCGGCTTCCACACAGAGGGGAAATACTAAAGAGTGTGGGGGAGTCGTGAGTGGGCTCTTTATTATTGTACCCGAATGTAATTAACGGTGTGTTTAGGGGGATCTTTTGGCAGAAATGGAATATAATACTCTAAATTGTGTTTTCAATAGTGAAATAGTGATAATTCAATTTCTTACACTGTTCTTAATTGCTGTTCAATCTCCTTTTCTTTTGCCTTATGTTTTGATGCTTTTAATGGTTTTAAAAGGACTGCACAATATATCGCCATTTCCTCCGGGACCGAGTTCGTGCAAGGCGTACACTATAAAACGCAGATCGGCAGAGATCTTTTCCAGACGTGGTTTGTGTGCGAGTAATTGCAGAATTGCGGCAGTGTATGGTTGATTGCGTGCAGCGTAATGTCTCAGGGAGACATCAATTATTGTTTCAATGTATGTTTTAAATCTCCTTTACTTTTTACTGCTGAATTTTATTTCTTACACTGTTTCTTTAATTGTTTTTAAATTTCTCTTTTCTTTTGCCTTATGTTTTGATGCTTTTAATGGTTTTATGTGAAGCACTTTGAATTACCTTGTTGTTGAAATGTGCTATACAAATAAAATTGCCTTGCCTTGCCTTGCCTTGCCTAGTGTAGAATCACCTGAAAATAGCAATTGTGTTTTCGTTAGCTTAAAATGAGCCCTGCTTATCTACGTAGAGAGCAGGTCCTCTTCCACGGTGTCTGCCATGTTGCACCGCTGTCTTCACAGTAACTCAGAACGGACAAACCAAACACTGGCTCTAGAGACGTTTTTACGTTACCTGAAGGCCATCGTAGTTCACCGACACGCTTGTGAAACCGCCGCAAGGCCAGCTGCCTTTTGAATTTCATTGCTCCTTATGTAGGCGAGGCGAAGGTCCTGAAAGACCTAACCACGGCTTAACGACTGTTTTGAACTCAGCAGCTCACGTTACCTCAGTCTTGCAAAGGGAGCTAGGTATTCAGTTGGTTGCAAACTGCAACCGCAGCGCTAGATGCCACTAAATCCTGCACACTGGCCCTTTAATGAGGCGCTCCTTTGCCTTGGAAGTAACGCTATGTTACTCTTGTAGGCGGTGGGCGATTTGAGGAGGCGTTTAGGGGGTATGGGGGTATGCCGTGCTCTTTGTTAGCAAGATGACCAAAATGCATCCTTCTGTTTAGCATGCCATACCTTCCCCCCCCCCCCCCTCTATCTCCTAGTAGCAGAGAGAGTGCGGGGGCAAAGGGGCTGTTCAGTTGAATACTTCAGTCTAGTCTGCCTGACACGACCAAAATGATCAAATCGCCTGCTGTCAAATATTTTTGCATAGTAACCCAAAGAAGAAGAACACATTTCATACAATATATTTATTTTATAGATACGAATAAGACAATCAGAACCAATAATGGATGTGCCCTGATTCACATTCAGTGTAAACCTCAAAACGAGCACATTTCTGTCATATTTAGTACTCAACGGTGTGTAACAGTAAATCAGTGATAGTCAGTAGTTCAGTCAGTTCCTGGGGGAGAATGTCACATGTGAACTTGACGACAGTCTGGCTTCCTCAGATACAGACGCGTTTGAAGTGCTGACTGAAATCAAATCAGTGTCGCCTTCACCCGCTCATTAAAAGCAGTTGAAGATCCACAGCATCCCAGCATGTGGGAGGCAGATGTCGGTGGCCGTGGTAACCGCAATGTGCACTTCATGTGAAAGAGAGGGGGTGTATTATCATACCCTGATCTTATTTCATCCCAATCTAAACCTTAAAAGCGTATTAAATCATAATCTTAAGTGATTTGTACGTCTATGAAATGTCTGTAAGAGCTCAGTAATGTGTCTTGCGGTCACTTCCACTATGAATTCCTTGTCGGCGGGACGATGTTGCCTCTGTATTCTCAACCTTTGAAGCCAAGTTAGGCCTATATTGCATTTCCAGATGAGCTGGTGTGTCACAGATGACTAAATCATGATATCTTCTTTGGCCGTTTGCCAAAGAACATTACAGCCGCTCTTACGTGTATAGAGCTGTAGAAATCCCCAATGTGTTCGCCAAACGGCCTCCTTTAACCCAGCGCTCATAAACATGTTTTAAAATACTGCACTGCCTCCGGGATGCATTTTTACAGTAGGACAGATAGCATGCCTTTATTCCCAGAGGTTTACCACGAGGAGCCGTGCTAGTATCCCACCAGCTTTGCTAGGCAGGAGGTGCACTGTCTGATAGCATGAATGAGATGGAGTTCATTTGTTCAATTTCTTAACAGAAATGTTGTTGCTATGGTACATGTGAAGGTCTTCTTTCTGAAGGAGACAACAGTCCACAGTATTGTCTTTTTGTTTTGTTTTTTTGCTCTGAGGGAAAGCTGAGAGGGAAACCGCTAAGACACAAGTTAGAACGTTCTGGTGGGATCTGAGCCTCAGCCAACATGGATTCATGTGGATTCAGACTTGGGGGGGGGGGGGGGCTAACAACTGGATCATCTCCAGGTTATTAAGAAAACATCCTTTTATTCATAACCTCCATTTCATTGCCTTTTTGCAGAACTAGGACTGGCAGCATTTAGCCATGTGGGTTGTTCTCAGCAAATGTTGTCATTCTTAACTGACATCCTGTCGATGAGTTGAAAGCCTTGCATGTCTAGTGTCGCCCTGCTACCGACAGCAGTGTACTAACGTACTGTGGGAACCTCTGCTGAGGACAGAGTGAAGCCTGGCACGTTGCTCCAGACATGGGAAAGAAGCAGCGAGTCACATGAACTTTGTGTTTGCGTTGAGCTGCGTCTGTCGACGCCCCTTTAAACAACATGACATTGTATGTTGACAAACTGCCTCGCGTCTGCTGATTGACTGTCATTTTGATATAAGCCACTTTATTCACTATGAATTATTGTCTTAGTATTCAACCAAAAATGTATTTCATGTTTTTGTATTTTGAAGATGTAAGAAGCGAATGTCAGAAATGTGAGTTTCAGTTATTTTAAACCCTAATAGAGGGATGATGTATTTTTGTACACCAACCAGGAAGTTAGCATCGCACTAGTTCCCACGACAAAAAAGCCGATGGGATTTTTCTGTTGGATTTTGGATTTTTGCAGGAAATAAGATCGGTGGCAAACACAAGCTTATGATACGTACATGTTTTGTTCAGCAAGATAATCTTCACAAATAAACACCGCTTTTATGAATTTTGAAGCGTGAATGCAGTCAGTGGAAATAAAAAGCCATACAGGCTATAAAGGTACCACACAATGGTCACAAGAGCACACGTTTACACGAGGCTGTGAAGGCAGACTAGTTGGCGTTATTACGTTTTGTAGACTCATTTAGCTACTTGTTAACAACCGCCTTTTTAAGACACCCAAAAGCTCTTAAGCTTGGGTTAACCCAGTGGTTCTCAAACTGTGGGGCGCGGTGGTATTACAGGTGGGGCGCAGGGGGAAATGCAGAATTTTTGTATTTCAAAAAAAAGAACATATGATGAGGCCTCTCTTGCTCTGGGTTTCACAGTGAACGCGGTAGGAGATGAGGAGAGACCAGTCTGTGCTTTATGTCTGAAAACTAGCTGCGGATAGTATGAAACTTGTTTTGATTAGTTTTTCACAGGTTGCACTTCATTGTTATCTTGAAAAGATGTTTCGTGCAAAACAGGTTAATTGCAGCCAATTGCAATAAGCTATTTTTTGCCAAATTGTAGTTCTTTTTTGCACATATATAACTTTATTTGCAATGTTCTAACAAAGTGATTGCACATTTTATTTGTTTTTGTCTGATGGAGCAATCTGGTTTACCTTTCTTTCTTCTATGATTTGAAAAAGCACAGACGGAGGAGTCACACAATGTTGTTTCAATAAAAATTCAACATAGACCATTTTGTTACAATTTTGTTGGGGCGGTGGGGCACGAACATTTTTCTTCCTCCAAAGTGGGGCGCGACAGAAAAAGTTTGAGAACCACTGGGCTAACCACAGAACTTATGTCAAGCATCTGACCAAAAACTCATTTAAAAAAAACACTGATTTTGAGATGAGGAAACCAGAATGGTTTGTGTATGTGGCCCAAGACAGCTGGCCACATTTGGATGCTGCTGATGCAGTGGATGTAGTGTAGCTCTGCGTGTCCGGCCATGAGTATCTGCTGGTGTCCGTTCGTCAGCCTTGGGCTCTTTGTGTCTGTCAGTCGGAGATTATTCTGTCTGAGCAGCCTGAACAATGGGTGACAACGTTCACCTCTTAGAATCAGCAATCTCAAAATACAGTTTGGATCTCAACCCGTCACTCAGGTCTCAGATACAGTCTCTTCGGCAGCCTGGTTTCAGGAAGTCACCAGACCACCTGCCGCTTAAAAGTAAGTCACGAAGGAGCACTGATGTAATTTGAGCGGACAAAATCGTGTTAATAAGGCTGTATAAATATAACCCGTCGAAATAAAAGTAGTCATCTCTGTCACAGAATAAACTGCATCAAATATCTTGACTGATGCTTCAGGAAAGTCATGATGTCTCACTCAATCTGGTAAAGACAAATAACAGCGTCTGAGAAAACCTCGCGAAAGATTTAACCGCTGTAAAACAAACAGAGTTAATCACTGTAGCAGGTTCTCTGCTACCCGGTGGGTCTGGGGAGCACAATGACGCCAGCACACGGGGGAATGACGGTTCAAATGTTCTTTATTGTCCTATACCGAGCCTCCGAGCACACGGAGCTTTCCGTGCTGTCCGTCTCAGCCTAACTCTGCTCTCGTCCCGAGCTGCCCCTCTCGCCTCCGTCTCTACTGTGGGATTACATACAGCCAATCAGACAATCAGGCTCCGTTTCAGCTGCGCCTAATTACGTCCCTTCCCGGCACCGTTCCCCGAACCACTCCCACACTCCGCCCCCTCCACAGCTGAGTCACCCACGCCCGCCACCACATACCCCCACCGCCCGACTTAGGCCGGGGAGCCATCCGGGCTGACTCACTTGAAAAGTCACTTGAAAAGTGGCTGGGGCACCGAACAACCCAAAGGGAAGTGTGGTGAATTGGTAGAACCCAAACGGAGTGGAGAAGGCTGTTTTTTCCCTGGACTCTGGCAACAAAGGAATCTGCCAGTAGCCCTTGGTTAAATCCAATGTCGTAAAAAACGTGCAGTGCCTAGTCGGTCCAGGAGGTCGTCGACCCGGGGCATTGGGTAAGCATCAAACCGTGACACATCGTTCACCCTGCGATAGTCCACACAGAACCGTATAGACCCATCCTTCTTGACAACAAGAACAATGGGGCTACACCAGGCACTGTTGGACTCTTCTATTACCCCCATCCCCAGCATAGCTGCTAATTCCCTCCGAACCACTTTCTTTTTGTGTTCAGGTAACCTGTAGGGTCGTAACCGCACCGTCACGCCCGCAGGAGTCTCAATTTGGTGCATTATGAGGTTTGTGCGCCCTGGCAGCAGGGAGAACACATCGGCAAACTGTTCCTGTAACTGTGCAACGTCTGTTCTCTGGGTCCCGGAGAGATGGGCTTCACAAAGGAGCGAGGTTGGATTGGAGGATTTTGGAACCTCCGGCCCCAGCTCCTCTCTCTCAGGAACCGCGGACACCAGAGACACAGACTCCACCTCTCTCCATGCTGAGTCACCCACGCCCGCCACCACAATCACAAACACACTCGCTCACTCTTTTGCTCGACAATCCAGCTCAGAGTAGAGCCTGTTTTCCACCACATCTCAAACTTAATTGACGAGAGTAGTGAGGAGTTAAAAGCCTGCGTGTTACATTAATTCAAGCATGATATCATTTGGAACACAAGCGATCTATTCAGATTTGCATTACTAGTTTGGAGCAATGAACCAGGCCTCCTACTTGGATAAAAGCTCAATGATTGCAAGGCAACAGTAACATTACGTCAGAGCTGTCGGGAAGAGATTCAGTGCCCGTGCAACTGTATATCTTGACTGTGTGCATGTTTAGTGTTAAGGAATCAAACAAATGCCTGATATTTGCCCCGACTCTCTGATAGTGGTTAAGACAGTTATTCAGTGCCTCGAAATCTTTGCCTCAGAGAAGAGACGCCTCTTCACACATGCAAGTGAACCAGCGAACTGGGACTCATTTCTACAATTGCGCTCTAATGGACAGATCAAGGGGCCTCTGCACATTATCACTTATGGCCGGGCTACAATAGGAACCTCAGAAGTGTTGGTCGGAACTTGTATTCAGTGGAGTATGTGTTTTTAAATGCTTTTGTTCAGTGTTAATTGTAAATATTACCAACGCCTTTATGGTGCTTGTCAGTGTACCCCGTTTTAAGCTGCACTCATCAATATTTTATATTATCAACTGATGAACTGACTACTTGTAATGTGAAAGTTGCTGCTCATAGTGATACACACAGAGAATTATACCTAACTCTGCCTTCCCTTTAGCTCTACAGAGAGTTGTAGTGTCATTCAACTCATCGATTTGGTTTTACAGACGACTTCAATGTTTTGGCTCGCTGCTCTCTCATCTCATCGACCTCGTTTCCAGGAGCTGCAAGCAGCTGTTTTCAACAAAATGCTTCGACAAACCCAAATCTGCCGACATCAAAATGTTAGACTGGCGAAGTTAGCAACTAACTGGTGAACAGAACGGAGCCTTTCGTAGCTAAAGAGACAAATATTTCCCTCAGAAGTTTGGTGGAGAGGAAAGGGGAGCGAGCACTGCATTTACATGTCAGGTTGCCTGAAACAACACTCCGCATGATTACTAATGTTGCTCAATGCCTAGTGGGTGGGTGGACTCAATTGTTTGCAAATGTCAAATTTGTGTTTGAAGCTTGTCTCCAAGTGGCCAAAACTTATTTAATGCTGCTTTAAAGTACTATTTTTATTCATAAAAATGTCCTGAAAATAACATTCCCTGAGACATGCAGTGGCTTTGGAAAACGCCTGGAAATACAGGAAGTGACAGAAAGCCCTGGGTTCAAGAGGTTTTAAGTGTAAAAGGAGCGAAAGCTTCTTCCCTCTAATTCCAAGGTCCGCAAATTCACATGACTCCAGAAATACGTTTGAAATTACTTCTTTTTTAATTACTTTTAGGACCCAACATACTCATTGTATATGTTAACATGTAACTCACAGTTCACTTGGTGACTGCTGTGATTTGAATATTGAAAATATATTAGGGAAGAGAATGTAAGGTTTACATTCTCTTCCCTAATATATTTTCAATATTCAAACATTAAAGTTGCAAGGGGAGTGGAAGTGTTGCCATCGTTGATCCATAGTGACAGGGACGTGCGGTCAGGGGAGGCAGGTAACAAAAAGTAAAAAAACAAATAATGATGAAATAAATATTAATATTTCTCTACTGATCTGTGCTATAATAGATGTAATTTCTGTATGATTCCAATCATTTCAAGCATTTTTATAATCTAAATCGCTGAATTTGCGCATGTCAGGAGGCAGCGACGAGATGCCTCATCTCAGATTGTGCAACCCTCACAAACTGGGTTGAGCGCGTGCCTTTTGCGTTCACATTGTTTTATTATATGTCCTTTCTTTTCATAGAATATTTAATGTATTTCACGTATGTGTAGAACATATTTCGTCTTGCTGATCTGACATAAAACCGCAGTGAAAAAGCCTCAATGAAGGGGGCGTACCGTACCTATGTCTGTGTGTGTAAAGAATGCTGATATGAAAAACAACCAGTCGTCAATGTGCAAGCTGCCAATTGAATGGTGATTTAAGCTACTCTGTTGGGTTCATACATTTGTAAATCTGAGTCCAAGAACCTCACTGCACGTCACTGGCATGAAGGGAAAACTAGTTCAACGAGAAAGGGCCTGAAACTGGCCTCTGTGTCCAATTCTAAATGTCTTGTGTTTGCTGGCAGAGGAAGAAATCTCCTGTGACATGTGCCTTTGGCTGTGTGAGTTCAGTTTCTCACAAAACAAACCTCTGAAATATGATGAGTTTAACCCGGCTGCATCTTCTGTAACAATACCATCAGGAATTACTTTAAGACGATGTTGTTTTCAGCGTTCGCAAGTTGACTGGGAGTCAACTGTGTGCCGTCGTGACACGTGTAACCATACCCAGATGAAGGTGGGCTTTGGGGACGTTTTAAAAATAAATTCTGTCATATTTCCGCCGTAAACATGGCGATTTATCTCACCAGATGGCACAAAACAGTGCTGATGTGATCGCCGAGTGAAGTAACTGGACCGAGACCCCAAAGCTGCCGACTCGTTCGTCAACCAGCATAAGATTTCTCTTTGCGTCCTTCTGCGGAGAGCTGGCGAGGCTTTCCCCCGGCCGCTGCTGCGTTCATTTGTCCCGACGCCTCATTCTGACGGGTTCACAGTTGAGGTCACGTTAGTCAGAGACGACCCCGAGGGCACATGTGACAATATGTGTGTGTGGGGGGATGATTTAGGGGACAGATGAGGACGTTAGTGTCTTGACAGTTGAGTGGTTTTAATGGTGAAACTGTCCGAATCACTAAATCTCAAGGAGCCTCTTTACTCCCTAATGCTTTCTGCGTTGTAGCCGTAAAAATCCTCTTGGCTCTTCCCATGTAAGGAGAAGGAAAAACCCTGTGTGTTTTTAAATCCACAGTCATACGATATTACATTGACAATTCAGATTCGGGGGTCAATAAATGTCACTGCTTATTCTCCACTCCTACATTAATGTGTTTTGATTCAGACATTTTCTCTCATCGTGTCTGCATCTGTTTTACGAGAATAACTTTTTTTTCCCACTTTGTCAGGCAAAGGCTGCCTAGCTGCTGTTATCGTGTTGTTTTGCTTTGAAGGGATTTATGGTGAAAAAGGAGACGCGGAGGAGATATTCATTGGTGGCCGTGTAACCGTCCTCTTTGACTGCATTTTTATTTCTTTTCCATCGTGGTAGCAAGTGAAAATGTGATTTTGTTTTTTTCACCATGCGTTATTTCTGCTCTGTTGTACTTTAAGTTGCTTTATAGTCACTGGTCTGTAAAGTGAGATCATGAAATGCAGCCGTTTATTTCAAAATGTTATGGCATTATGTTTTTTTATCCCGGTTTTATCCAGCCCCATGCTGTACTGAACCATAGTTCCACACTGACCACAGAAGCATTTGGCAGTTTTATGTCCCCCCCCCCCCCCAGCTCTCTTAGTTTGCTGTTCTTTCCCTCATGGAAGAAGGCATTTCGTGTGTGTTTTGGCCCAGGTGGGGTTTTGGCTCAGAACACTGCTGCGGGTAAGGGACGTGCCAGACTCTCCACTTGAATCCACCATCCTCTCCTTGCTCTCGGTCTATTCCTTCCATCCGACATACGGCTGCTCTGGTACAGCTAAACCACAACTTGTTACGAGCTCACGATACACTTCCTGTGAATGTCATGTGCCATTCGTCTTCAGAGTGAGGTTTGGTAGCCCGTGACTACATGTAAAGCTCTGCAGCCCCACGTTGGGCTACGTTGTCAAAGGAGTTTTTTGTTACCAATGTTATGACCCAACATTCATAGCTGTGGGCGTAATATGCTCGCATGAGAGGACGGAGCAGGAGGAATATGTCATCTTCAATCAGGGAACACACATGGAAGCCATGCGAGAGCTGCAAACTGACTAGAAGGCCCGGAGATTGGCTGCTGTCCAATCCCAGGAAGCCATTGTATGATTATGCCCCCTTTGTTGGTTTCCTTATTGCCGACTGTGATCATTTTGGGAACCGACCCTGGCACCGGCTCGGTGTGCCGTGTAGCTCACTGGAACCAGTCTCGGCCGCTCCAACACCTGTTTGCACAGCGAGTTGCTGTTACTGCTGCTTTGAGGGACTTCATGGACTGCTGATGTGAACTGTTCTATTTTTACTGTGCCCCAGGTTTCCTCCAATATATTAAACCAATGTGACACAGAATAACTCGCACCCCAGAGGTTTAGGAAGGCAATTCTGGCGTCCGTTCAAAGACAGTCACGCCAAAACGATGCCTCCTGGAAAGTAACAAGAACTCTGCTAATTAGTTGTTGTACTATTGTAGCTAATGGTGTTTTTCTAGTTCATTTTGCAGGTGCAACTTGGCTTAGCTTTGTAAATATATTCTTTTATGCCTAATTAGCTCTTTGTCTATGACCAAGAATAGCTTATGTGATGTGCGGACATTCCGTTAAACTTAAATAGCTTTTTTATTGAACACTTTCAGTGCTCAAGTTTGATACATCAGCTGTTCACTGTCACTCGACACTTCATCATTTTAGACTCCTCTTCCTTCTCTGTCTCACAGAGTCTGGGCTGCGACGACTATCTCGGCTCAGGAAAGGTGATGGACAAGTGCGGCGTGTGTGGAGGCGACAACATCACCTGCAGGCTGATCTCCGGAGTGTTTCAACACAGTTTGACCAAGGTTGGCTACCACAAGATCGTGGAGATCCCAGAGGGAGCAACCAAGATCAACGTCACAGAAATGATGAAGAGCAGGAACTACCTAGGTGGGAGAAAAAACAAATCTGAAGCAGGGAAATCTTGGTTGCTTTTTTTTATTTTATATTATTTATTTGTCATTTTACAGAAACATACATCCATACATACATACATCTATGTACAGACATTAAAACAATAACAACAATATTAATAATAATAAAATGAATTAATGAAGAATAAATGAAGTATATTAGAATAAATAAGTAAAATAAACTGGGAGAGAGAGATTCAAATAAAATATCTAGATAAATTAATAGATTCTAAACATGTGCATGTCCAAGTACATGCAATATATACTGGAGCAACATGAAATGTGACACCTTTATCAAGTTTCGGTGACTTTTCGTGACTTTTCGTATTAAGTAGCTTGTAACTGTAATTATTCTCAAAATGCACGACCATCTTAAATACAGGTTAAGACATATGAATATCTAGATATATATTAAAATAGTTACTTTTATATTTCAACTTTATATCTATATAAAAATAGGGATTTTCCGTTTCCTTCCAGATGTGCAGTTTCATCAGTTGCAGAGCTCTGCCTTCATCCCCGCTCGAAACATCTCCCTCCACCGCATGTAGTGTTATGTTACAGATTTAAAGTATGACACCATTGGAAAAAGTTCATGGCAGAAAAAATTAAATTATAAATGTATTTGATTGGTTGCCATTTGGCAATTTTACCAGTCGCAGCTGTGCAGGCAGCAGCAACCGATCTCCCCCCCTTCCTCCCTCCGCCGCGGCCTTTCCTTCCCTCGAGGAAAGTGCATAAACACGCTTTCATTAGAGGATCTTACTCCTTAAGCCTCACCATCCTTTTTAATTAAGGTGGGGAATTTCACCACTCTGTAAGAAAACACTCTGAGGATCGATTCCCAACGACTTGGATGCCAAGTACTTTCTGCTTTCTTTAATTTGAGCTGACCGTTTACATACACAAGTGCAGTTCTATGCAGCAACGCACAGACACACACTTTCCCACACATATTTATATGCACCGTCTTCTGCTAGATTCACACACACATGCATACTGTACCCATAATTCTGGACAACACATGCAAGGGATATGGCTCCTTCCACTTTCACAATGTAAGAAACTGTGAAACGTCCTTGTGGATGAATTAAACGGGTCTTCTTAAAATAAATTTTGTTTTAAATTGACGAGGACTGTCCAAAATTCCAGACAGCAGCATATTTTTTTCCCAAATGGATACGTGGGTTTTAAAATGCAAACAAGAATATGAGCCGAGGGCAGGAATCTAGCCGGAGCCACTCACCGTATCCTCACCACGTGCCTGGTTCTCCCTCAATAGGCCTCTGTTCTACGCTGTGCATCTCTAATGTGCTGTTAGTTGTCCAAACGCTCTTTTACCAGCCCGTCTAATGTTACACCTCTAATGCTGTTCTAACGGCCTCTCGTACTTAATCCACAAAATCAGTGGAAAACATTTCGAGGGATTGCGTTACCGGATTTGCATGACAGATTTGCCAGCGCAAACAGATTGTCACGTTTATAAAGGACATTTCTTCGAAAGTGCACGTGAGAGCATTTATTCCGTTCGCTATAATTACGTTGTTTTGGGTGGAGAAAGTCTGTGTTTTTTTCCCTCCTTCTTTCCCCACAGTTCTCACTATGCCTAAATGCTTTTACATTCTACAATAATGATGTGGAAGTGGTTGTGGCAGTATTTTCCTTTTCGTTTGAGCTCAGGGCCATCAGTGGTGATTGTGCGGTCGTTCTCTCCGTCTCCTCCAGCTCTCCGAAGCCGATCGGGGCGATCCATCATCAATGGAAACTGGGCTATTGACCGCCCGGGGAAGTATGAGGGAGGGGGGACCATGTTCACCTACCGCCGGCCCAATGAAATCAGAAGCACGGCTGGGGAGTCCTTCCTCGCTGAAGGGCCCACCAATGAGATCCTGGACGTTTATGTAAGTAACAAATCAACCTCCAGATGCTGACAGTCGTGACTCTCCTTCTCCTTTATTCATTCTTAAGTTTGACCTGAGAAACTCAGGGTTGTCATGCATGTGCATCTCTCATTATTGTATGATTGTTAGTGAATCTCGTCTACTTTGCCTCAGATGATCTTCCAGCAGCCGAACCCTGGTGTTCACTATGAGTACGTTCTCTCCTCTGAGAAACCAGTCGTCCCTCAGCAACCAAACCACAGACCAGAAGGTAGATGAGACCTACTTCATACACCCGTAATTGTTTACCATAGCTTTGTCTGATTGCTCAATGCATTTTATAGGCAAAACAACTGAGAAAATAATCAAACCTACCAGCTACCCAACCAACCAAGCCTTTCTTCATTGTCGTATATTTACCCATCCGTTCACCGCAGTGACTCTAATGTGTTGTTATGTTTCCTAATGTGTCACAACTTATGTGTCTATGTCGAAGGGAACGCTGTGAATGGACAGGGGGGTTACGACCATCACAGCAACACTCACCAAGAGCGCTTCAATCCAGCAGGTGGCGGGCGTGAACCCCCCCGTCTCCCCGAAAACCAGGTTCCCGCCGCACAGCCACCCAGACGCGAGAGACAGTACAACTGGAAACTGGCTGGCGCCACAGAGTGTAGTGCCTCCTGTGGTAAAGGTCAGTCAAACTATTTATATTCTTAGTTGTAGTTGTTTTTCTGACCTTTCCCACATTTATAAACAAAACCACTCCAGGTAACATTTCATACAACACATGCAATTACTTTTTTGAGCTGTAGAATTCAGTGCTTGAAATAAAAGATCTGCTTTGTGTGCATGTTAGGATTCAGACACTCCATCTTTCACTGTGTCTCCCGGCTGAACCATGGCCAGCTGTCAGACGCTTCGTGTGACAGCAGCAGCAGACCGACTCCCCAGGAAGAGGCCTGCAACCTGCAGCCCTGCCCGGCCTTGTGAGAGACCACCCTGTTCTGTTCTCACACTCGTGCACACTGCTGAATGCTGGTACAAAGAAAAGGGAACGTATCTATGTTCCCAGGGTTCTATGTTGCAAGGGTCCGTGTGTTCCCCAGCCCAACACGGTGTTATCTTATCGACACATTAAGAGGCCTGAAAGAGGATTTCATGTTCTTAGCAGTCTTTGCACTTGGTCAATGTTCTATATAATTGCCCCTGCCAACAGCTAAAAGCCTACTGATGGTATTTTTCCATGAAACCTAACCTTACATTTGCAGGCAAGATAGTTTATTGACTTTAGACATTTACATCTCCACAGTAGTTAAATGGGTTTAACCATTCAAACTGCATTTGAAACATCGTCATGCCTCCATTCTTTTGCAATTCAAACTACTCTTACCAATCTCTTACAATGATAGTTGATGTCAAAAACATAAGAGCCTGGTAATCAAAAACATAAGAGCCTGGTCATCAAAAACATAAGAGCCTGGTCATCAAAAACATAAGAGCCTGGTAACAAAGGGATTGAAAAGACTCAAAATGCAAGTCACTAAATAGCATACACATTACTACCTGGTAGTCAAACAATCAGCGTGTTTTCTGCAATGTATGGCAACACCTATTTAGTGTTTACGTCCTTGGCAGTGTTGTCTTATATATGAAACATGAACCTTCCTCAACCCATTATTAGTCTAATAGTTCTTTCAAAATGTAGAAATACAAGATTTGCAGACTGAACCTTTTACAGCCTCGTTCTCATAGGTGGTCAAAGCGTGTCTTCATATGAACACATCTCAATACAAACAACAGCATTTATGTAATGGACATACATGTGAGTGTGCAATATACACCGTGAAGGATGTCCTCCTAACTCCAAGCTCTTGTGATTGTCACCTGGGCAGCTGGGATATTGGAGAGTGGTCAGAATGCAGTAAGTCCTGCGGCCTGGGCACGCAGCACCGACAGGTCCTGTGTCGGCAGAGCTACGCAAACCGCACCCTCAACGTCCACACGAGTCGCTGTCAACACTTGGAGCGGCCTGAAATCACCAGTTCCTGCCAGATGAAGATCTGCAGCGAGTGGCAGATACGCTCCGAGTGGACCGCTGTGAGTGGCAGCTGTCAGTCACCATGTGACTGCTTTGCCTTTTACTTACTACCTGTTTACATCTCTGTGTATGTTCATTTGTTACTTGTCATTACGCAAGCACACGTCCCTGTTTAAATTACTGTCTACCAGAAAGATATTTTATTTTATATATGTTACATTTGTTTAACTTCTGCACTATTTCATTTCTTCGACATCATTTTTTGTACTTGCGAGATTTTCCTTTTTCCACAGACTCAATAAGCACTTTTGGAGGGAGCTTGAGATCTGAGATTTTGCAAATGACAGTAAATAACTTGAAGCTTGAATTGCACCTGTCTGACGTGTCTCTACAGTTAGTGTGCAACATCAACTTGAATGAGAAAATCCATTCTTTTCCTTTGACACTTGTATCAACTTGTATGGAATACGCTTCCTCTCCACTCCAAGAGCAAGTCACTAAACAGCATACACATTACTGCCTGGTGGATTGACTTGTAATCCCCTTTAAACCACAACTTGTCATTGTTACACTTTGGCGTTTGTACAGATTGAAGCAGTTCATTTTTCTATTTTTATTATAAAAATGTAAGAAATGTTAAAACAATGTGGTCTCTCATGGTGATGAGCCTACAGAGGATTGTCACCTGACTCTTCAGCCTCCCTCAACTTTAAGGAGCGCCACTGGCTTTACTGTCGCTCTCTCAGCTCATACGTGTAGCTCCCAAAAACATAAAACGACTCCTGTAAAGTCTGTTAACAGAGTGAGCAGGGCATACAGAGGATAAAACAGTAATTCTCTAAAATAGAGAGATTCACTGGGTGCACTAAATACCAGCAGCACGTACCCCCACAGTACAGTGCTAACCATGTGGCCTCTGTCTCCGTAGTGTTCGGTGCCGTGTGGGGTGGGTCAGAGGTCACGAGAGGTCCGCTGTGTCAGCAACGTGGGCGACTTTGTTCCCGATGAGGAGTGCAACATGAATCTGCGGCCCATCAATGTGGAGAACTGTGACAAGGGATCCTGTGCCAAGAGCTGGTTCTACACCGAGTGGGGCAATAAGGTGGGAGTTAAGAGTCAATGGCAGACGTTGTGACTTTCATTCAGTTCTATTAACAGAGGTCGTCATTGTGTAGATCTGTCTTCGTGCATCCAGCAGCTGTTTTGAAATCCAGATAACATATTGATCTTTGAAAGGTCTTTGAAAGATTCTTATCCTGTATTCTTTTCGTCAAATTTAGCAAATATCTCCTGACAGTCAGCTCGCTGTCTGATCTGTGTGTGCGTTGACAATTAAAAAAAAATCAGAGGCCTGGTTCTGTAAATGGGAAACAACTAAAGTGGTTCAGATCGACGCCTTTCCACTTTTTTTCCATTCAACCTTTATTTAAATCTCAATGAGGGAATGTCCTCTCTTTCAATGATGTGTAGAATACAGTTAAAACAGAATAAATACTCGCATAGACTCGAATAGCTTCAAAGCCTTCACAGACTGGAGGGTCAGGGCTGTTCAAGAGTCATTGACAACATGAATTGTAAAACGAGCGTTTGCTCCACAGTGCTCAGCTGACTGTGGGATGGGTGTGCGAACGCGGGGAGTCCTGTGCCTGACCAGCCACATCAGCAGCCTTCCTCTGGAGGGGTGTGGCAGCGAGCGGCCCGCGGACGCTCAGGTCTGCAACAACGGCCTCTGTGAGAATCGCATCGAGTGGTTCACCGGCTCCTGGAGCCAGGTATGAGGATGACAGAGGGTGGCACTGGGCTCAAAGGGGAAGTATTGTGGAGTAACTAAATATATGGGATTTTACTGTGATTTGCTTGTTTCTGTTTTCCCGTCTCAGTTGTTTGCACTGTGCGATTGAATCCATATGATCTGTGCTGTTGTTGTACGTGACCCAGTGCTCTGCAGAGTGCGGCGCAGGCAGCCAGCAGAGGTCGGTGGTGTGTCTGATGAAGTCAGATGAAGGATTCGCCATCATGCCTCCGTACGAGTGCTCCTCCCTGGATCGGCCCCTCGGCCAGCAGAGCTGCAACCTCAAGGCCTGCGGAGCGAAGTGGTACCACACTGACTGGAGTGCTGTGAGTATGATATGAAACCCTCGGACCTCCAGCTGTTTAGATGCCCTCAGGCAACGCATCTACTCCCTACTGCGCTTACGAACTGCTGAATGGCTGATACACCCTGCTCCCTCCTATTGGAGAAATCAGTTAAAATCATATTTGGTTACATTGTAGTATACGTTTTTTTGAGATTCAGACCGCAGCATTAAGGATGTAGCAGCAGCGTCAGCAGTAGACCAACTCTGAGGTGGAGTTGTATGAGCCTGGGACTTGACTGATGTTACCGACCCCTGTGCTTCCAGTGTTCAAAGACATGCGAGGGAGGATTCCGCGTGCGGGAGGTGCGCTGCCTGTCCGACGACACGATGTCCAGCGAGGGCTGCGATGAGCAGCTGAGACCAGCGGCGAGGGAGGACTGCAACCCAGAGCCCTGCATACCCAGCATAGGTCAGTCGTCTCCCAGCATTTTATCTGGAATATTACTGACTCTTCCTCGGACCGTTAGGAACACAAGGGTCATTGTTATGACTGTTAAGTCCAGTGAGTAGAGTAGAGTAACGTTGTGTGCCATCTCTGACTGCTTGAGGTGGAAATGGCACGTTGAGCAGGGTGTTGATCGACCCTTCTTTTTCTTTCAGATGAAAACTGCAGAGACAAATACTTTAACTGCAACGTGGTGGTCCAGGCCCGCCTTTGCGTGTACGACTACTACAAGACGGCGTGCTGTTCGTCGTGCTCTCGAGTGGCCCACAGACAGTCCATTCATCGGGGCCGCAGCTAGCACCCTCCACCAGGGCCCCTCAGCTCCATGTTGGGCCGGACTCAATACCCGCTGCAGGCTCCCGGGTCAGCCAGGGGAGAGGACCAGCTGGACCTTGGGCTTAAATGGACAAATTATTTGACAGCCAAGGGCGGAAACTGAAGAAGGAACAGTTCTGTTGGTTCACTCGGAGGCAGCTGTTGGGAGAAAGGAATACCTACGAGTAGTGGAGGACAGGAATTCACTCACTGGATAAACAGAGCCCTGGAGGGGTCAGAGAGATCCGTAGCAAACCGAGGAGCCTGCAAAAAAAACCGATGGATTTTAATCACAGAGGTTTAATCTAATATAAAGAATCCATCCGTTTATGTTTCAAGGCCGAGCAGCTTGCAGCTGTACTGGCTGTTGTGGATTACGTGATATGAAGAGGAGAGCACCTGGGAACTGTTAAAGGTGGACTACATATAGAAAGTATATGTTCTAATATGGTTCCTTACACTTCAATGGTCAGATTCATGGCACGATGTCATATGAAGTTGATGCAGTCTCACCTATAATCAACTATTTAACACCCACTTTGTTGACCAAAGATATGTAACTATCAAACTGAAGACAGTGACTAATTAATACTTTTTCCTAAGAAACAAACACTGCACAAAAACCCCTCCATGGTGCTGATGCTTGTTATTTCACGCAGCATGGATCCACAAGAATTTGTATTCATTGTGGCACAGATGAGGTTTTTCTGACTGCCTAAACAATGGCAAACCGCTTTCTTGTTTTTCCTGCCTGTCGGGTCAGAGATGTAAATGCAGCCTGTGTAATATGTATATAAGTATGTATGACAGAATGAATGATTGACGTTTTTTCTTAAAGGGGTCTCAGACAGTCCTCCCAGCAACTGAAGAGAAAAAGGCCCTCTTTACTTATTTTAGTGGCTCCCCAGTGAGGTTGCTGGTTTATCGGCCGCCGGTGGCCCCTTGGCTGTGGGGATGAAACCGTTGCTGCTTCTCCACCAATCACAGCCTCTGAACTAGGTATCGGCATTCCACAGCCTGCTGGATGGTAGAAGCAGATGGACCCTAAGAAAAACTAAATGTGTGTATATATATATATATATATATATATATATATATATATATATATATATATATATATATATATATATATATATAATTACAACTATTGATCTGGTATGGCATAAAATGATGTTTAGATTAATAGTAAATTTATTATTTATAAACCATATTGCCCCTTTTTTCAGCTTCATACACAACCTGCACACAGTACCTCTCAAGTGTTCAACTGTTTATATATATATTTTTATATGTTATCATATTCCCCCCCATGCACTATACACTTACCTCTGTTTCATAAGTACTGTATGTGTGTCAATGTTTAAGTTCAAGATGACTCAAGTATGCAAATTATTCGATCCCGAAGGGTAAAAAAAACACACCCTGGTGTGCCAGCATGATGGCATGATTCATTATTTTCCCCAAAAACAATCAAGAAGTGTGTAACTGAATTACCAGAATTCTCCAGTATTCCAAATATGTCTGCCACCAATAAAACAACTGTATTTGCCTTATTATTGTCATTACATTTCTAGTGTTCAGCCATTGATTTTAACGAGGCGTGTTCTTAAACAAATAAAGAAAATGACTCATTATTTGTACATTTTACAGCATATTTTCTCCCGTGTGATTCCTTAGTTGATTCAGTTTAATGTCATGTAGAGGACCAGACAGAGATGTTTCTGATTTAAGTCATCCATCTAGAGGACAGAGGCGGCATTACAACACAGGTTTACAGGAGAAGTTCCACCTCTCATAATGGTTAAGAGAGGCAAGTGTCTGGTCTGGTTCACAGAAACGTTGTGGCCCAATGTACTGAATAGTAGTCATTTCTACCGGGAGGCACACATATTGATTGTGGACATTTAAAGGGGCGAGGAATGAAAAAACAACACCACGTGACCAAGATGAGGTTAAAATCTAGAACCCATTCCTGCAGCTTGACCTCTTTTCTTTTTTTTCTCACCTCAGGGTATCCTCCGGCATCGTGCAAATCGATGGCCAGCAGGTGTCCCAGGCCGTGGGGCATGAAGACGAAGCCCAGGTGAACCTTCAACACTTCCTCCACGCTGCACTTCAGGATGCCGATCTTCACGAGCTCCTCCAGGTGAACCCAGTCAGCCATGCGGTGTTTGTCAGTCTGACTTTTGATGATAAACAAAGATATAGGAGCTCTGTGATGACACGGTGCTCATTTCTCAAGCTCTAAATGTGAACATGAAGGTAGCTCGCCTCCACTCATCACTAAGGCCCCGGTAGTACTCATTACACATGGCCTTTAATACAAAAGGCCAAAGCATGATTTGCAACAACGTCTCAAAATTCTTCATCCTGAATGACGTTGCCAGCTGACAGTGGAAAGCCTCACGTAAAACAGATCGGGTGTGACGTGTGACGCCTCCCGCCCTTAGTGTGGAAGTAGTGCTGGAACAGGCTGCAGAAGGGGAAGAAAGGATTTCAACACTCATCAGATGAGGAACTTTAACTGCCCTCTTCCTGACTCCACGCTTTTTAACAATTCATTCAGGACTCGTTCTTTAATCATCACACGGTCAAGCACATCAAACACTCAGCGTGTGAGTGTTTCATACTCTTCAGCGGTGTATGATTATGTAGAGTCCTGATACTGTAACTGTTTTTGACATACTATACTACTTTTTCCCACATATTATACTGTGACTTTTTTCGACATTCTAAACAATGAATTTTTGGGGTTTTTTTCGACATGACTAATAACTTGGGTTGTTTCATTGCCAAATTTCATGACAAATGGCAATGACAAAACGTCCTAAAGCAATTCCTTGGAGAAAGCAAAGCACATATGGATATGTGTTGCATCCAGTTATAATAACCTCAATGCTAAATACTCACATAAAAAAACGTATTACATTTCAAGCACAAGCTGAGCCTGCCATCCATTATCAGGTTCTCTATGTCCACTAAATCTCACTGTAGTTGGAATCAAATTTTGCTAAATTGTGATAACGTGCAGATTCATTATTATTTTAGGCTTGATTTTCTTTCTTGAGAAGAATCCATTTGAAAGACATTCATGAACACAGTTTGGAGCACCATGCACACAACACATTATCTTCTCAGCGTGTGTTACAAATGACAAGTGAATGACTGTAGTTCTGCATTCTCAACAGAGAAGTGGTGAGAATGAGTCGTTCTTTGTAGAGGTTTGAGTAAAACAAAGCTGGCTGCCGACTGTGTTTTGGTAGTGCAATCCTGCTGGCTCGGCCAGATGCAGGAGACCTATTTCCACATCAGTGAATGATAGACTGAATCTCAGTGGGCTGGTTGACCCACTTTTCAGCTCTCCAAGTGTATGTAAGCGCTGTGCGCTGCACGTCACACAGCCGTTATCTAGATTGCCTCACGATTCTGCCATCTTCTCGTGGCAGAAGGGATAACAGCAAGGCGTGCCAGCCACTGGCATTGTGTCATAAAGAGCACCAATAATGTAAATATAAAACATGTGTTGGACATCTTTCATTGGCTTTAGTAGTGCTACTAGCACAGCCCTGATTAAGAAGCTTTGTGAGTATTCTAGACTGAATTTGAAATTAATATTGACATGCCGCCATTATTGAGATTAAAGAAAGTGGCCTAGACTGCCGGGGGACTTCCTATGAAATACTGAGCTCCTCTCTCCTCCTGTATGAATTCATGTCCCATTAATAACTTTGCTTCTTCCCTTCAGTCTCTGATTTCTCACCTCGCAGGTTTCCGTGAACCGTGGTTATATCTGGACCGTGGTCCCGCCTGACACCCATATGCTTTGAATGTGTTGTAACTCTGTTATGTTGTTCATTCTGTACACATGACATCTATCACACTTCTGCCCACCCTGGGAGAGGAATCCCTCCTCTGTTGCTCTCCCACAGGTCTCTCCCTCTTTTCTCCCTGCTAAAGGGTTTTTTGGGGGAGTTTTTCCTGTTCCGAGGGTCCCGGGACAAGATGACGTTGCACGTGCACAGATTGTAAAGCCCTCTGAGGCAGATTTGAGACGTTGGGCTGTACAAAATGAATAGAATAGTTACTTTTTTTTGTTTTATCGAACAGCTATACTATGACTTTTTTTGATAAGCTTTGTGACTTTCGACATGCTATACAATCTATTTTTTTAATCTAATGTTCTGCAGCTTTTTTCTACATTCTATACTATGACTCTTTACTTTTTTGGATGTACTATACTGTGTTTTAAACAGTTTTCAAACTACTATATTGACATACTATACTTGTATATTATTATTATATTTCATTCTATCATCTGAATTACATTTCTGACTTTTGACTTACTTTACTATGACCTTTTCATTACGAAAAACAAACAAGTCTTTTGCGAACAGTTGACCATTAAAATGTTTTATTGAAATAAATTTTTGTGAATAAATGTTTACAAAGAGGAACAATTTCAACATGAAAGTCATTCTTCCAAGAGGCACGATTACCACACATTTTGATTGTGTGTCTGTTTTATAAAAGTGAGAAATAAGAGCAAAAACTTGAAGTTTCACTGAAGAATGTTATTGTATATCTGTAGCAATTAATGCCATCGCAGTGTGCAGCACTCTCTTTACAGCGAGACGTCCTTCAGGGCTTCTCACTGGTGACGACGGGGCCGAAGGGTTTTCCAGAGTCGGCCATGAAAGCCTCGATCTCCTCCACGGTACGAGGGACGCAGGTCAGCAGCTCGATACCGTCCGCTGTCACGGCAATGTCGTCTTCAATGCGAACCTGCGCGCAGTAGTGACAGACGTCAGTCAAACAGACCAATTCAAAAGGAGACAAAATTTGGAAAACTCAAAAAAAGTAAATGCACATAATAATTTGTATTCGTGCTGGATCGGTCACCTAATAATCTGCATTCCGGGAGAAGTTTTTTAATTTAACACTTTCATTTCCTTGAATACCACAGTCAAGTGTGAATTCACTACGACTGGAACACTCAACCTTTTTCCTTTTCACAACATAGATTATCATCCTTATATCATTTATGATAATTCACCAATTTAGTGCCGGAGATCAGATGCAGTCAGTCCAACAGTTCAAGACAAAGCCCCCGTTTTATTTGGTCTAAACTACTTATTTAAAATTACAAAACCTTAACTTCCATGCTGTAATACATTGGATTTTCTTTGCATAACTTCCATGTTTAAAAGGAACAATACTCTAATAATCTTTATAGCTCCTAGCGTCACAGCTGTACACAAAACATGGAAGAATAGCAATGATGTCATTCTGTGGACTAAGTATCAAGCGCTCTGTTGCCCTTCTTGTGAATCCATTCCAACAAACACGACAAAATAAAACCGTAAGCACACTGACCCCGCCAAAGCCTCGAAAGCGAGCCAGCACTTGGTTGTTGAGGAAGCAGCTCTGGGCGGGGTTGTCCAGGGCCTGGTCCAGCAGGTGGTTGATGAAGTATATGCCGGGCTCCACGGTGAGGACCATCCTCTCCTGCACCAGACGGCCCATCCGAAGACTCTTCAGTCCAGGCTCGTTGACACGCTCGACCCCCTGGACAACAATGGTTTATTAAAACCTCAGCTACATTTTCTACTTTTGATAACAGTATTAAGTTTGTAATGTTTATTTTGGATGAATTACACTGTAGGATACCTGCAGCCCAGATGCTGCTGGAAACATTTTTCTAGAGGGAATCGGATCATCAAATCGTAAACTGTCAAAGTTTCTCTGGCAGCCGACAATTAAGAATTGTATTTGACTGTTTCAGCTGAGTCTACTGCTCTTTCTGGTTCAGACTGTGATTAGAGATCAATGAAGTCAGATAATGAAGGTCTGACTGTCTTCCTGAAACTAGCCAACAGTGTCATGTGTCTGCGGACTGACTGAGCACTGTTTTCATACTCAGCGAGCTCTGCTCCACAGTGTACTTCCCACGCTGACACCTTCTGCTGCTGAACACTCCGCAGTTCCACTTCTGTATTCAGTTTTGAGAAGTGCATAACTGAACTCTGTATTCAGAGTTCAGTGCATAACTGAACTCTGAACACTGACAATTTGAGGTTGTGGTGGAGGATTTTGTACAAACAACATCTACCCTTCCTCTCTCTCCTGCTCTCACCCTGAACCACGTCTGGGGTCTCTTAATTATTGATGGCACATCAATACTGGAGGAACAGGAATGTGTTTTCCTCTTCTATACTTCTTTAAGCCTTCTATACTCACCTCAGGGTATCCTCCCACATCGTGGACATCGATGCCCAGCAGGTGTCCCAGGCCGTGGGGCATGAAGACGGAGCCCAGGTGAACCTTCAACATGTCCTCCACGCTGCCGGTCAGGATGCCGATCTTCACGAGCTCCTCCAGGTGGATCCGGTCGGCCATGCGGTGCATGTCGGTCCACTTCACACCTTCAACACAAGCAGCTTTGTTAATGAGGAACAGACGTTTCTGCGAACCAAACTTTAATTTCAAAGTGACCGCGAGGAACTTTTAACTGGTTATGAAACCGTCTTAATCTAACACTGATGCCTCCAGATGACCTACATAAGTAAACGAGAGCATCAGCGAGGACTGTCTACTTATATAAAATCATTTCATCCACAGGGACCGCCAAAATCAAGACCAGGTTTGCATTTTACTTGCAGGGTTTTCAAAGAAATATTAAGAGCTCGGCATCTGTAATTTAAATGTTTAGTTGTACTGAAAAACAGCAACAAAATAAGATGCCTTTAAAATGCAACAAAACAACCATCAGTTCACTCTCTGCTGGTCGTGCTTCTTTGAGGGCAGACGATTACATTTGAAGAACTTTGCCTCATCTTACTCTTCGTCAGTGAAGTGCGCTCAATAGCTAAACGGACTAAAAGATGATAACCTGGTTTGATGGCAGCCATGACAGTGCGGGAGGCTTTGAGGACAGCCTCGTAGACGGCCCTCTGGTCTGGAGTGAACGTGCCGTTGGCTGGGAAGGAGCATGTGATGTCTGAGGAGTAGCAGTAGTACTCTCCACCCATGTCGAACAGACTGCAGGGTACAAGATTTCAAAACTCTCTCAGCCAAAGTGTTTCTACATACAAGTGCTTTTGTTAGTGTTCGTGTGGGAGTGAGTTCCCAGACAGTTTTAGGAGGCGCTTGCATTTAAAAACTGTTGAAAGCTACTCACCACATGTCACCGTCCGTAATTGTCTTTTCATTCGGAGCACTGGCATGACCGTAGTGGAGAATGGAGGAATTGTTGCCCCTGTTAAAAAAAGAAACACCATGTGAATTGAAAAGCCATAAATAGAATTAGAATCTTTCAACTTCTTTAACCCTTTTGAACAGAAAGCCCAGACACAGCGCCTCTGTGTAGAATCACTGTCATGATCAGCTCGTATCCATTAATCCCTGTGGAGTACTCACTGCACATGGTCTTTAATGCAAAAGGCCAAAGCATGATGAGCGACAGTGTCTCAAAATGATTCATCCACAATGATGCAGCTAGCTGACTGTAACCCTGAGGAAGTCCAGCTTCTTAACTCTGCTTTGAATAACACATCACGCTTACATGCATCTTTGCAGGAGCATCATTTCAGCTTCAGTTCGACGTTTAACAGCAAAACAATCAACCATTGCCTTACGTTCCACAGATGCAGGTGTATGAGGTGTGACGCATCCCTCCCTTAGTGTAGCAGTAGTGCTGGAAGAGGCTGCAAAAAAAAACACAAAAAGCAGCAGTGTGTGAGAGAACAACCCCTGTGAGAATAAAGAAACTAAATATCAGCACAGCAGAGACGGGTTGAAGGACTTTCACTGCCCTCTGCCCGACGGCATGCCTTTTAAAAATTCATTCAGCGCTAGTTCTTTAATCATCACGTGTCCAAGCACATCAAACATCTTTATGGATCTGGACAGCGTCGCACAGCTGAGGACGATGTAGAGTCCAGGGTTCCTGCTGCTCCTTACACAGCAGAGGCAGAATAACCATCAGGACGCCACATTATTAAAAACCAACAACTAAAGACGATTCATATATTATATTTAATCAAACATTTAAATGACAGTTTCTTTTCTTTTGCTCCCAGCTTGGTATTTTTTTTAAACGCAGTTGATCATAAGCTGCACATAATATAGTTATATAGTTAGTAATGGAACTGCAGGACAACAGGACGAGTCCTGAAATGCACAGGAAGCAATCGGAGGGCGGCAAACACGTGTGATCTGTGATCCTGTTCTCGTTTTCCAGTGAGAAGACGAGAAACTGCATTTTGTACAAAGAGACGGCTGCTTTACACCCACTGACGTAGAACGACAGGAGTCAAATAGAAGAGGGACAAAACATCTCGTCATACTCTCTTGTGTCACTCTCTTGATATATTTTCAGAGAGCGAGAGCCCTTCACGTTGTCTAAGTGCCTTCACTTCATTCATTTGTTTATCAAATTTGAAAAAGCTGTGAAAATCAGCCCACGGTTGTGAACAAAATGATTGATTGTGAGAAGCTAAAAAGGCCAAGAACACGAACAGAGAGCTCCACTTACCTCTCCATCTCATATTCTTTCTGTCCAGGTTTCACACTCTTCATGATCTACAGAGAAACAGTGGGATTATACATGTGTGATTTAGATAAAAAACCGCTATGGACTGTTAAAATATAGAAAAATAGCATCCAGAAGTTGGTGAAAACATTTATTTCTGCTGTACGACTTTTCTTGCCAGTTTCCTTTTTCCCCTCATTTGTTTATAAGATGCTTTAGAATGAATTGTGGATCATTTTCTCAGGCAGTCTGCAAGATTTACACACAAAATAAAAAAAACAAAAAAAAACAAACATAAAGAGTCAGTGCCCCTCTTGCTGATTTGGGAGAGCTCATTTACCCGCATACCCACAGGGAGCCAGAGGTGGTTCTGGGCAAAAAACGTCCAACGACCGCACTCGTAACTACAGGAGTAAAACAAGATTGAACGCTGATGGAGACGGACTTCAGAGGACAGATAGCACCGAGAGGTTAACTGCTCCTCCGGCCCCCGCAGAGCTTATTCACGGTGTTAAGAGTGAAATCCTGTGCAGAAGTAAGATATCGCTTTAATGTTACAGCTTATTGGTCAAAGGCTATCTCTGTTAACTGCTGGCCCCGAGCTGCTGGATGAAGTCAGAATCGATAGCATTTAAACAGCGTACAGCCCGAGAGGATCCAGAATCCTTTGGGCCAGTTTTAAGCTCAATAAGGTGCTTGATACTTCGGCCATTTCATTCCATACTCTGAACATTTATATTGTTTCTGCTATCGTTTGATAATTTAAAAGGCATAGACCATTCGAGCAGATTGCTCCTTCTATCCGAGGAGGATCTTGCCATTTTATGGGCTTCACTGGAAATCCTGTTGGTGTAGCGCAGGACCTCCAGCTCCATATCCGTCTTCACCAGACGGCTGCAGACACAAACAGAAAGAAGAAGCGAGTGAGCAGCTCCGGTCCATACACAGCCAGTTTATCCAATGTACAGCCACACAACATCCATAAGTCACCTTTCACATTGAGCATCTTTCCCGGGAACATTGTATATAAATGAAACCTGTCGGGAATCTCCTATAATCTAGTGCTGCAGGGCTGAACACGTCTTAAAGCACAATAAAAGGTAATGCAGTGTTTGATTTGAATCTAAGCTGAGAGACTGTTGGAACTGAAGCTCTCTCGCTTTCATCTTTGCTAGGAAAGCAGTAGCCGCACCGTGGGAGGCTTGATACAATAGTATGAAGGATTTCTACAACAGCAGAAACAAATAAATAACACAAGGCAGTGGTAACCACTAGCAACACAAATGAAAGTTTAAAAAAAAAGTTTAAAAACAGCCCATTCTAAAGAGAGCCATGTGAGCTCCGTGCAGTGGAGGTTCAATCAACTCCCTCTCCCCAGGAGGTGTGCCTGAAAAGCATTCCTCCTTATTTCAGAAAATGTCAATTCATCTGGAGAGTGTAAACTCTAATGCCAAGGACAACCAGGAGAGCACGAAGTCCATTACATCTGTGCAGACTGGCTTCTCACTCGGCGAGGAAAGAAAAAAGAAAAACAAGCCAAAGAAAAGCTCCCGTTTGTGATTGCAGACACACAATTACCCCAGTGGGCAGAATGTTGAGGTAATGAAGGGAGAGGAGACAGGAAGTCTTCATTCTCATCTTGAGTGGGCTTTCTGAATAATACAAAACGCATTTTAATTACTTACCATTCCACAATGACTGGGTGTAAAAGAGTGTTGTTCACTTGGAAACTGAAAAAAATAAATAAAAACAAACATTAAATGAGTCTTTGGAAAACGTTCTGCCTTTATTCCTCAAAGAGTGAACGTCTGCTATTTCCTGCGGCTCCATTTTTTCTCCATCCTTTCACATGTATGTATTAGGTTTGAAATAACTTTACAGCACAATACTGATTTTTCAAAGCAGTTAAGGTCAGAGTGTGGAGAAAACACAGAACCCAGACGAGTGCCGAGAACAGTAACATTGCAATTAACGAGCAAAAGCAAGATCGTTTGCTTCATTAAATTATATTTAGAATCGGGTTATTCAGAAACTATCAGTATGCACGAGTCTGTTGCGTCCTTGGTTATAAAAGAAAAAGAAACCAATAACCTCCCTAAACAAAAGTATAATTATGTTAATGCAAAATGGCACGACCGGTAATTAAACATACCGACTAATTCCTTCAAAGGAGGCTTCGCGGCAGATGCTCCCACTGTCTGTGTTCTGACCGCGCTGCAAGGAGAAAAACACACAAGTGAAATCTCCACCAAGTGCATTCAAATGTCAATACGAAACACAACACTGGTTCATATCCAGGCTGATGATCCATCCCGTCATGGCTGATGGATCATCTGGTGACAGCATTTATTCTCAGGCTGTACGTCATTCAGCGGTTGAAAGAGGGCGGCAGATCTGACTGGACCTCTTAACACTCTGAACCCCAATTTTGGGCGTTTTTTACTCTCGTCACACTGAACTCTCTGTGGCCTTGATTTTCACTGCAATATGCAAAGTCCTGCACCTTTATGGAAACGGCACAATCATGGCTAGAAGTAGAGATAACACAAACATGTATTTTGTGCAGTCAATGCCACTATGCCATAACTCATGAAAAATTAAAAACAAAAATGCAAATTGAGTTCATGTGATAACTTATTTAATCAAAAATTTAAAAATCCTGGAATCTATACATCCAACAATTTTTCCAAGTGATTGTGAGGACCGCAGGTTTTTTGGGGTGGAATTTGAAATGAGACGTGTAGAATAAAATGTTTTTGATGAAATATTAAAACGTTTAACTTTGTGTGACGTGTTCAAGGACCGTCGGAAAGACGACAATCTCACGACGACGACGGTTTTTACAGCTTCTGGCTGCGATAAACAGTGTTGGCGACTGTTTGAAGAAAACATGCTGTTCAATCCCACCGGCATTTTTCGGGGGTTTTAGAGGGCTAAAGACCACCATCCTTGAGTCGGTTCAGTTAAATTCTCCCACAAGACACTTGAAGAATTGGTCCTGTGATCATAAAATAAAACTATGCATCACTAGCTGTAATCAGGTAGGAGTGAGTGAAGCACAGTCCAACCACACACTATAACACAGAGACACCATCGGCATACCAGTGTCAGGAGCAGTGCTGGCCTCGGGTTGGACAGGACATCAGCAATCTAGAAGGAAGCAGACAGGGATTAATGAGGAGACAGAGACGCACAGCGGGGAAGCAGAGACGCCTTCTGCTCTCGCTCTGCAGAATAAAGGTCACTCAGGCAGACGCCATGTCTACGTGGTCCCTCTGCTACTCAGCAGCACACTGAATGACAAACCACAAGCTAATTCAGAACTCTGCTGCCAACAGCCTAAATGTCAGAGAACAGATCCCTGACTCGGCGCTCAGAGACACTGCTGATATTTGAGTATTATTATTGATACCACTAAAGTTGACTTCATAACACATTCACTGCAGAAAAAGCCGTGCCGTACACATCGAATTTAAATTGCGGCTTACTTTTAAGACATCGGATTAATTGCTTCTATGCTTAAGAGTTTTAAATGCCGTTGTGAGCGTATCACTCAGTTTAACAGTGATCCAATTAGTCAATGACTAGCTGCAACAAAACATAAATAAAAAGAGGCTGATACGCATGTGTGTGGAAAAACACCTTCCATGTGCGAGTGTTTGAAACATAGAAAACTGCTCAAATATTCATGAACTTGCTCCGATAAAAAACAAATACTGTTCTCTTTTAGGTCCTTTGGTAGGCAGCATTACCAACTGACTGCTAAACACCAGCAACTGAGTCAAACAAACGATTATGTGATTTAATGTTGTTTTTTTCATCATATGTTGAGTGTTGAGCTGCTACTACTTCATGGAAGAATTGGCTGTTGATTGGAGTGATAATTAGCACATCTTAACCTGTGAATTATCAGGAAATCTAATCTCATTTCCACACAGAGTGATTTGTTGGCCAGTGAAAGCAGTTATATTAAAGTCAGACGATATCATTTTTGATTTGTCAACACGCACACCTCCAAAATAGCTCTGGAGCCGTCAACCGTCCACTTTAGCGCCCCTGGGAATCTGCTGTCAACACCGATATACAGAACACAAACATTTCCCCAAACTCTCAAAATAGGCAATTATAGGCCGTCTGAGCAGGAATGCATTTTGTAGACGAGATAAAATGAAGACGTTGGATCTGCGGGTAACAGATTTAAGATAAAATTCAAAAATAAAACACCAGAGTTCTCCGCGGACTTCTATGAGAATTTTGGTGGTTGATTTCCGTCAGAGCAGAATGCCCACTAGTGAACTGTTTAACAAAAATAACGTATCAGCGTAATACTCTGTGTAAACCCAAAAACCGGCAACATTTTCTCTGATGTCATGGACTGCACCCTCCGCACTAACAATGGAGGCAATCTCCTGTGCAAACCGAATAGTGTCCCCGCTATCTGGTGCCACCGATATCTCTGCATAGAGGTTCAAATAGCAGAATGATGACTTTCACCTTTAAAAAAAAAAAAAAAAAAAGTCTACGGCGGCACTAAAGTCCTTTGCTGCAACTTCATGGAAGGTGGCTGAACACCAAGGTTCAGTTACTGCACGGGGAAAAAGGACAAGAACACACAGACTTACGTCACAGGCGTATCGCACCTCATCCACAGCATACTTCTCCTTGAAGTGCTCTTTAGGAAAGATCCTGTCAACAGATGCAAAACACAAATCAAGTAAAAACAACTTACACTCATTGGGTATTTTTTAGGAATCAATCTCTAAAAACAGACACTAGCAGAACTGAAGGATTAAAGTCTAAAACGGCTCTTGGTGGCATTTACAATACAAATATAATACATTTGTTCTGGGTGCAGACAACTTTGTCAACCCTTTCCTCAAGTTACAGCTCACGGCCATGATGATTGTTGGCCATGTGCGCCGCTCTTTGAAGATTAGTGCGACTCACTCTCCCATCCAAGTGGCATAGCTTTCAGGCAGTTTGGGAACAAAAAGGACGGATTTCCCAGAGTCCACATCAATGGCGCCGTAGCAGTCGGGCTCGGTTATTCCGAAAGCCCAGTGGAAGAAAGACTCCTGCAGAAGTGAAAGAACCAGCCAGAGCATTAGTGCGGGAGATTATAAACAGTCCGCTAGAACAGAAAGTTACTGCCGGTCAGATGATGACAAAAGTAGAAATGCGATGCTGTCCTCAGGAGCCGGTTCACAGAGGTGAATGCTCAAACAAAACTCTGTGTGCCCTTTGATGTTTTTGTTCAAAACCAATTACAGTCGCAAGCTTAGACGGGAGCGTTGGGGGGGGGGGGGGGATGAGATCAGGAACACAAGTGATTTCTCTGCAGAGTGGCTGGCCCACATATTTTTGACAGAGTGAAGAGATTAACGCGCCGCCGTACAAGCTAAGAACCGGACTTCACTTGAGGAAAAGCCAGAGAGGTTCTGGTGGCGCCCTGATAGAATCTCTTTAGGGATTTGGCACAACCAGCAGAGAGGTGACTGACACAGGAAGTGCTGGAGGGACTTAAACTCGCTGCTTGCTTGGGGATCATGGATAGATGGACGGATAAATAAATGCAAGACCTTGCCCTCCCCAGAGTCAACTAGAGTCAACTAACCTGTCTGAAAAGGAGGTCCGTGTCCGTGCAGTGCCTCTGCTTCTGCTCCCCTCCCTGCAGCAGCACCAGCGACTGCGGCACCACTCCGTCTTTGTCTTTCAGCCCGTTGCACAGTCGGCGGCGGTTCTCTGCGAACAGAGCAGCGGACACCCTCAGGGTGTCGTTCCCCAGCCAGTAGACGGGTCTGGAAGGACAGGGAGACAGAAGATGGGACGGCGTACTGGTCGGAAGAGACAACTGAAGGACTCTGGGTCAAGATTAGCGTTGACTGGTCACAAACTGCACAAGCCTAAAATAACACAAAGCTGATATTAAATCCCATTTCCATAATTCAATTCCCCGAACCTCTCTCTGTAAATTGATATTTAAAGCTTTGAATTCTGTGGGCAAATTCAAGAAATCATTTTTGATCTGCTGAGCAAGGAGAGGGGACCGGTTCTGTTTTAAGTTCTCTCTGGAGGTAAATCCTCGGGATATGGTCAGTACGTGTCAGCCTGAAGAGGTGGGTGAACCGCGGCGCAACCCGTCTTCAAACAGTTAAGATATGGATACAGACTGAGAGACGCAGCCGTGTCACTGATAGGCATTGGTTATAAATCTTGTTCTTTGGCCCACGGCTTTGCCGATAAGATAACAAACATGACATATCTGATGCAGCCTGGACTATACTAAAGGTTAATCCATAAGATTTTATGGTTCAAGGATTTCTGTATCATTCGCTGCTGGCTGGCTGAGTTTACAGGTGTACCTGTGACTCTGTGAGGGTAGATCGTCCCCAGCGAGGACAAATTATGTTTTTATTGGAGGAAGTACACACAATCGTGTACTACACTGCAATCCAAACACCCTGCAGGGCAATAGCTCAGGGTTAAAAATAAATAAATACATATACACCTTTTAAAATGCATTATGTACTTGTTTTTTTAGGATTGTGTCAGTTAAACACTCAATAAAAGTATGTTTCTGGCGTTGTATTGTGTTACATAATATCATAAGGTGCGTCTGATGTTGGTTCCAACCTCTGGCAGAGATCACCGTGTGATTGCAGACGACTTTCCGATTACCACAGCAGATAGCTGGTGCGGTTTTATCAAATGATCACACCAAGCATGCGTGGGTTGTGTCGTGATCACGAGAAAATGAAGCTTGTTAATTATTTTACGATTGCAACATCAGCAGTTATCTCGTGTTCCCAAAACACAATTACCGGTATACTGCTGGCTTTCCATGATCTTGCAAATCAGAGCTTTCAATACACATTCACCACAGGTTGGACAGATACTGTATACATGCATGTCAACTGCTACATTACCATACACCTATAATACTGTTAAAAAAAGAAGAAAAAAAAAAAGGAGTGTGTTATGTAGGTCCCCTACATCCACGATTATTTTAATAACACTTTGATTATCTTCCTAAGTGGATACTGCGCTTTCTAAAACACAAAACATCTGTATCACATACAGATGCACAGAAATGCAGTAACCACAATGCATCTCCCAAAGGATCGGGGACATTCAAAGCAGCTATAAGCATGCTTAGTTCAGTTTTAAACATTCAGAATTTGAAAGTAAGCTAAATCTATGAGCAGATTAAACGTGTTACTGAACGCAGCTCCAGTATTTTTAGTTTAAGACACTAAAGTTAAGAGTTTTTTTTATTAAGATATAAACGTGCATGCAATTTGGCCTGTTGAGAAAATGTCTTGTTTTCACAGAGACTGTTAAAGATGTAACATATCTCCTCAAATGTCCATAGTGCAGAAAGTCCACTAAAGCTACATCATTACGAAACAGAACTTAACATGTTTGTTAGGCAGGTTGAAAGAGACAGTGTAGTGACGGCACACCTCTGCCTGGCAGCTGTATTATCAGACGGGCTCACGAGCTTAGCGCAGTAACATCTTCATGTTACGGTGGACTGAGAGTAGAAGCTACCAAGACTCTCTTAATGATAGGAACTAACAGAAATACATGTTCTGGTCAGCTAAAAAGCTGCCAGAAATCAGAAAAATCAACTTACTTTGGTGCTGCAGCCATATTGAAGTGCTGGTCTCCAGACTGTCACGTGAGCTTTGTACGGCTCTGCCTCGCGTATCAGCTGACGTGACATTGTGCTGCGTTCAAGTCTCTCGGAGAAAAAGAGCTTTAACAGGCAGGAACGTTGAGAGGCTCATATCGTGTTATATTTTTCCAACTACGACTGTCGTTTACAACGTGCTGCAGTCAGCACGAGAAAAACACCATCGACTGAATTGAAAACCGTCACATGAAAAGCTAAAAAGAAGAGGCAGTCCGAACGATGCAGAAATAAGTGCTGCTAATGAAAACAATGGCGGAAATTCTTCACCCCCTAAATGTCACACCATTGCAAGCGCTGCAGTTGCCAAAACATTACAAAACTGCTGGTATTTTACGACCTTACAATATGCAATATTAAAACCTTAATATTCTGAAAACCATGTGACACCATCAGAGGCACACATCAAAATAAAAACAGTGTACACTATACTGTCTCCTTTGATTTGATTCAGTTATGGTGTTTTTACAGTAAAAACAGTAGGGGGAGATGCAACTCTCTTTTGTCACAATGCAGGGAGAGATTTTTAGAAACAATGAATTATTATGAGGGACTGCAGATACATGATGCAGGTAGATGCACGTTTTTATTAGCGTCATAAACACTTTAATCTAGGAATCCAGGTAGAAGTTATTTTTAATGTTTATTTTAACCTTACTGAAGGTAGATATACAATTTACCATAAACTGTTGGAACTTCTGGACTGGAAGATAGCAAAGAACTCAATAATAAGATGGTAAAGTATTTACAAATGTAATTTGTCCCTGTCTAAACTCGTTGGAAGTGTGCGCTTAATATTTAATACAAAAATGAACACTGAAGACTTATTTCGATTTCAGGATATTATTAATAAGACTCTTAACCTTCCATCACCCTTTCTGCCAGTGTGGTCTCAGTTAAATGAGGCCGTTGCTCTCTGCACATTTTGCCTGATTTGAACTAGAGGCAGTTTTACCCAGTACTCATTATATTCATGTGCATATATTGGCCACTTTTGAAAAGGCCAAAGTACAATCCAATTATAGTCATCCTTGTTTTTTCTTGTAAAATACAATAAACTTGCAGAAAAGTCAAATGTATTCACACAGACAAATCAATGGCTTGATTCACGCTCCTTCCTGACACGCCGCAAAAATATATATAAGGTTACACACCCATAACTTGGTTGTTATCCGCTAATGGCTCCCTGGCAGAGAGAAAGTGTTTCTGTAGTACAAAGGAGGACTCTGGGACACCAGGCGTCAAGCCACCACTGTCACTGTAGACTGAGTGCCAATTCCCCTGCATCCTACATTTTATCTCTCCTGCCAGCTGCAAGTTGTGCTGATACAGTTGTACTGCTGGGCTTTGAACTCTCTACTCTCCTCCCTGTGGGCGTTGGACATTTGCAATGGAGGGAGGAGCGTCGTCAAAGACACTCTGACTGTCGGGACAAAAAGTGCCAAAATGAATACGCGATGCAGGCCAGCGAGAAAGTAGGGTATAGCTGGGGGTACACATGCTTCAAATTTCTGGTGAAAGACAATAAAAAGAGTGTTTTTTTACAGAAAAAAAGTTAAGCGGTGATGACCTTGTGACTATAACAGTCGCTGTCTGCTCAAACCATCTCAAAAAACCTGGAGAGGCTTAACCGTGAACGTGACAGCTCCCAGATGTAAATCTGTGTATATATTCTTGCCTTTAACTATTTCTAAATCATTTTTCCGACATGCCCAATTAAATAAAGCCTCACAAATGATTTGCAGTGAGCATTTATTTCTAATGAGGCAAATGTTACTGTAAATTCCAGTGACTACAGAGGCAGAATATTAGTAATGCTTCCCTGTTGCCCACTTATGTGAAGACTGAAAGCTGTGTTTTTAGCTGAATTTTTGCTTAATATGACCATCAGCATATGGATGAAAATAGGAAAACATCGGTTTGTATTATCAGGCAGGATGGATTTGAGAAGGTTCTGCAAACATTGTGACATTAGATCCATTCCAAAGTCTTCTCACCGCCGGAATCCAAAATAACAATCATGATAAATCAACTACAGACCTTTTATATGCAAGCCAATGGGAGATGAGACTGTCACACTTGGAAGATAGATCAGATGGCTTTAAGATTCATCCAGAAACTATCTCAATCCCCCTCCTACAAAACTGCTTCGGTCAATTAGACAGATAGCGGCGTGTGGCGAGAAACACCATTGATGCAGATTATTTACTCTCTTCAAATGACCAGAAGAAGGTTTGATTAAAACGTAAAAAGCTGCCTGCAGGCAGATGGATTCTGCTGAGTGGGTTCTTACTGTAATGCCTGCTGGTGCGTGTGTCTGACAGAAGTGAGGAAAAGTATGAACTTCTGCCAAAACGCATCAAAACACCATAGAAGCAACTATAATTACAGCCTTACGGTTTTATGCCTTCGCCGACCAGACATAGCTTCAGTTTACGTCCATGTCTGTCCAAAATGTCATCACTTCATCATTTTATCCTTTTAGATATTTGTGTGAGACTGTCATAATTAGCATCGGAGTTCTTGAGTAATGGCCAACAAGGTGTTTTGTGAGGTAACAGTGACTTTTGAACCAGATATTTTACTCAGTTCAACCTTTAGTCCAGGTGCCCTTGTACCGAGTCTGAAGAAATTCACTCAAAGCGTTCCTGAGACACCTCTCGCACAAGAATGAGTCAGACGTGAGGTCACAGTGACCGTTGACCACCAAAATCGAATTACTTTATTTTAAGTCCAAGTGGACGCTTGTGCCAAATTAGAAGAAATTCACTGAAGGCGTTCCTGAGAATGGACCGCACTGACAATAGTAGAACAGCAACTTCTAGATTTAGGGCGGGAATGGTTCGTAACAAAGCTCATTTTTAAGACTTAGACATTTGTGTAACCAATGTGCATTGAGCAAGTTTAATTTATTCATTCATAAATGTAGTCATACTCTCAGCTTTAGTTAGTGCGTGACCATCAGCCAATCGGAAATATAAATTGCAAGGCAGAAGGCCCTTTTTCCCTAAGCAGCTGTATGACAGTGTAAAGCTGTACTTATACCAGAGAGCTCAGGTGTGACGGCGAGCCAGAATGTGAATGTTAGCGAGGAGAGTTGCTGAAAAAGAAACAGATACACAAAAAACTTGAAATACTTTCTAAATAGCTTGGGGGGAAACTACGCTCGATGCTAAATGATGAGATTTCTTTCAGCCTACAGGAGGTGAACTCTGTAAACAGAGGAGAGACTATTTGAGGTTACAAGGTGAGAAACGGGACACGCCATATAAATTGTGTTCATGATGATGGCAGTCAAAAGATCAGAGAATATGCTAATCACCTCAGGTCTAATATGTCTTCATCATCTGAAGCCATTTCTTCCTTCCTCGCCCGCTCTCTTTCTGGTCTGCAGCTTCATGATGTTACAAAGTGTTCTCTAATAATCACACAAGCAGCCACATCAAACACCTTTGCTGTTCTGACCACTCAGAATTAGTCTCAGGATGTCTTGAATAAGGTTAATATGACCTTGGAACCCTCCACTAACATCCAACAAAAACTGTATTTATTGCATTTGTCATTGAAAGGTATCCTGATAATAATCAACATAACTGTGTAACGGCAAAGCGAGGAAAGATATGAATGTGAATGTGGGTCTACAACATGAAGCATAGCGGGTTGTACGTCAAAGCTAATCATTAAGATGCATTATTACAGCACATACGGTTTCATTGTTCGCTGATTTTAGAACAAGAATCGGTCCCAGAAAGTAAGAACAAGAGCACTGTTGATTGCACATTGTCCTATATAACGCACAGACCTCCACCTCAATGGAAACACTGATCACTATCTAAACAAACTCACAAAGGGCTGAGTTAACAGAAGAATATCAATTTGTAGCTAAAGCCTACGGGGGTCTGTTTGAGGTAGAGTAACACTGATTATTAGCTCCTGAAGCAGATCAGCACCAGGCTAATTACAACAACACCCTTTTACTCCAGTAAGGAAGGAAACCAGAGTTGTTATGACAAACTCATACATATGAGAGCAGTGCAGGGAAAAAAACACACTTTTCTTACAGTAGATCTTACTTAGATCATCTTAGTTTGTGGTCTCAACTGTATGGTTTCCCTGTCACGCTTTAATGTGGGTTCCCACAGGGGGAAGTGATTGGACCACTTTGGTTTTGTGTGAACCTCCCATAGAAACAGAACAAGACTTTGAACTGTCATTTGACGAGTATACAAAGGACAATGTTGATTGTTGTTAGGGCGACGAGGCGCAGTGGGGCCGTAAAGTGTTGTCGCAGATCAACTGGGAAGAGATCGGATGCAGCGCCGGAGACTGACTGGAATATAATATTAATAAGTATGTTTTTATAGTTTTTAAATCCTCTGAAAATAAGAATCGTTGTGTTTTTGTTACCTTAGAATGAGCCGTATATATATCTACATAAGGAGCGGGTCCTTTTCACCTCCTTTTCAGTCCCTGTGTTTCTAAATTAGTCCTGACCGGACAGACCATTCACTGGCTCTAGGTATATTGCCATACATGTTTTGTGTCGGCCATCGTAGTTCTCCAACACGCATGGCACACAGGAGAAGTTTTTTGGGTCGCAATCTGCAACCTCTTTGCTAGATGCCACCAAATCTGTTATTTATGTTATTTATCTAGCACATTGCACTGCACCTTACTGCTTCTTTTTGCACTTCTGGTCAGACGCTAAAACTGCATTTCGTGGTACTAGTACTTGTACTATGAAAGTAAAGTTGAATAATCCACGCTGCACCTTTAAAGCTGCTCTTTCTAGATGGTTGCACGGTGTCTGTAGGATGGAGAACAGTATTTGTGGCCACACGTGTGACAGTCCAAATGAATCACGCTTTGGCAGCTGGAATTGACGTGTACACTGCTCCAAGGTCAGTGTATTCTTTCATCTCTATGCGCTTGCACAGACTATTCACTCATGTGCACCCCAGGTTGCATGGCCGACAAAACCCTTCAGGAAATCATCTGATTGATTTCCTTGCATATCATGTAAGAGTGGGTTTACATGTTTTCATCAGCCTATGGGACAGATTTGTCCCCAACACACAACAGACCATTTGTTTAGACACATTTATAACTATTTATGAGGTCACCTTAGGAATTGGCAGCTGGAATACACAGACAAGATGCAGACAACAACATCAGCATACCAATAGTCACTAACACAGAGTTCAATGAAGTGTAAATATCAATACTTAGAAAGTCTTGTATTGGGCAACAACAGTGCACTGTCATCTTTGCTTTACTGTCAGACTTCTATCCTTCAAAGTGTTGACAGCCACTACGTTTGCATCCCCATGGGTGCGGTGCTGGTGGCATGAATATGATGTGCCAATTCCTCTCCATCTGCCAAGATGCCAGAGCGAGAGATGAATGGTCTAATATAGTCGGCTTTGCTTGTTTCCATCTTGTTAATATGCCTGTGAGAGGCCCACTATAGTCAGGAGACTCAGCAGAGGCTGATCTCCAGAGAGCTGAACAAGATAAACACTGCTATAGGAGGCAGTGGAGACCTTCAGAGCTGCGTAAATTACCCTGCACAGAGTAGAGGACAAGTTGTTCTCTTTTTGCAGAGATGGAACTATAAAGCTGCGTTATGCAAGTCAATAATATGTTTGTAATATGAGCCAATCACTTTCTCGTGGCTGACCAAACACTTGCCATACGAATCCATCTGAAAAAGAGTAATATGAGCAGTCTTCTCTCTGGCCATCAGACCAAAAGGCTGGCGGATATGCTCAGTGGATGGAGCGGGCGCTCCTTTAACTGCAAGGTTTGATTTTAAGAGTTAAAAAAACATCCAAGCGCAAACATAATGGACAATGCACTTTTGTTGCATGGGGAAGTCATTTTTAGGAGAACAGGCTGCAATTGGTGAACTTGTGCCCACAAGTTTTATTGGACCAAGATAATGAGCGAAACATTTCTGAGATCCGCATAGAGGTGCACGCTGGATTTGTGCTTCTCAGCTGGATCTGCACTATAATGTTCATTGATTAAAACATTTTCTGCTAAATACAACCAATTTCGCTGTAAGCTGCAGAATATACAGAATGTTATGTGTTAGAAAATGTATTGCATTGGGAGGCAGGTTTCACACCTGAGAGGTGCCAAAGCCTTATGTTGCCAAATTGGACTGATCGTTCCCGATCATGTCACTGTGCTGTGGTACAGCCTGTTCAAGGAGTTTAATATACTCAAGTCTTTAACATAATCTCTCTGTTGCAGCCATTAGGCTCCACATCAGTATTAGACCATGTTGACGAATGTCCTCGATGTATTTTAGCATGCCTGTATGAAATCTGGGTGGGACAACAGGGCAAACTCAGTTTATTCATGGCCACACGTGTGACAGTCCAAATGAATCACGCGTGTCTACTTGCAGTGGAAACAAGCTGTGTCCGATTCTTCTTTCTCTACACATGACATACGTGTACCTGATTATTCTCTTGATAATCTCTCATGAAGTGTGTTCAAAAATATAAAAATGTATTCAGGGAATCATCATGATAATTATAAGAGTTGATGAAACACAATAAACATGCAGCTGTTTTATCAGTCCAAAATGATTCCTATTGGATAAAGTGATGGAATAAAACAGCCCGACTGGCTTTGCTAAAATTGACTAGTTCAGGTTCAGATGACTACTTTGGGTGATTCAATTCCATGGTATTGAAATGTTATTTATATATATTCATATTCGAAAAAGTTTACAAAGTAAGTACGTCATTTTTTCACACCTATTTTTCCCGATTTGGTATGCTCTTGTTGACTGGAACGCTGTCAATGTTGTCAGAGCTGCAGCCCATCCTATTAACCTGGTCAGAACCCAATTGTGTTCCAAATACAAACAAAAAATATATTGTAAAAGTGGATTTCTACTTTATAGTCACTCCTAAATCATTAGCAATAAAAAAAAGATTAAGATATTTCATTATGTGGTATTTTTACATTTCATGTTTGCTTTGCACACAGTTTAAAACCAAATGATGCATGTTAACAATATGATCGTTAGATTTAAATGTCCCTCACGCTTTCTCTTTAATCACTGTCGGCCATGCTGCAGTCTACTTAAGATGATGTGGCGCATTGTGATTGGCTTATAGACATTTAATCAATCAGGTCTGTGCGTTTGGGTGGAGTAAGATGACAGTAATCATAGATCTAGACGTTCTAGAAAAGTTATTTCCATTGGGATGTCAAAACAGTTAACCCATGTAAAAACAGTTGGTTTTATATCCTTTTCAGTACCCCGTTTCTTTACACTCGTCAGCTGCCCTGGACTATCACAGGCTTCCACTGATGGCCACAACACGCTTGTAGAAGTTACCTGAGAGCTCAGTACTTCTATCCAGCTGTTTAGGGATGAATTGTAGTTTTGTTCAATGTAGCTCATAAAATGCCCTCCGATTTTCACAGCGGCTTGCAACTGATACAGTAGTACTTTTGTTTAAGCACTGCAGAAATACAATGTATTATTATTAATTACAGCAGAGAATACATTGTCGTACATTTAGATATTGTCACTCGTTGAAACTACTTTTTGAGAGAACATCAACGTATCTCAAATTACTCTTTATAGGTTATTTTGTATTAGTTACCTTGGTATTCAGCCCAACTATTTAATTTAAAACTTATGTCTCAATTGTTTTCAAGTCGTTGACATGCATTTTAGGAATTCAAATGTATTGCCATTGTTTCGGGCAGACACGGCAGTTTTTAATTTGCTACTAAAAATCTCTTTGGCTTGTTTCGCTGCCAAACAAGCTGGGTCGTCCAAGTGCTTTATTTTGATTTTTATTATTTTTACACTAGCGATATTTATGTTGACACTGCCCTGTTAAATAAGTTTGTTTGATTTATATCCTTTCTAAGTCATTTATTGCTTATGTTGCATAATTTACATGATAATGCAGATGTCTGTTGCCCACAGAAATATAAAGTTGTAATGTTAATTGCATTGCAGATTGATATTTTAGATATTCTAAGCTGTTAAATTGAGTTATTGTATTATCAATGTTGCCCGTATACAGTAAACACTGAGAATTTAAAGTAATATAACCCCTTAACCAGAATGTTACTTCAAATAATCACAGAAAAATACTGCATTCATTTTTACTGCAATAGAGTGTGACATATTTCAACAGTATGGCTGCTGTAGAATTACAGTATGTTGCTGGCGTCTCTGCTGCCAGCATTTTACTGTAGCTTGAAAAAATACAGAAATACACTGTGTTCTACTTTTACAGTACTAGGCTGTTATGCCATTTCACGGTATGAGTACTGTAGAATAACAGTAAAGCGCTGGCGTCTCTGCTGCCAGCTCTTAACTGTTATTTAACAGAAACATTTGTTACACTGCACTGGTTACTGTTAACAAATCTGGAAGTGGAAAACCTTACCCGAATAATGCATCTTTTATTTATGAGCACTGTCAAAATGTCACAAGAGACAATATGGGAACACAAAAGGTGGTCCTTTGAGGAAATTGCATAGTTCCAGTGAGAAGCTTTTAGTTGTTAAGTGGAATTATGTGAGCTGAATGTAAAATAGTGGAAACTGGAAAACAGAATGTATTATGAGATATTTGTTTGCTGCCTGAGAGGGGAATAAATAAAGCAGGATAATGCGAATATCCTTTATTTTCTCTGCATGTAAATTCACACGATGTAAGGCACCTCTGGGTGAAGTCCAGCCTTGACCTTCACACGTGTAAACAGTGACACCATCTCATACCAAAATAATTAGCTCAAACAGCAAAACTGTTTCCCTGCAGGCTGCAAGAACTAGCCTACGTTATACTATTCTGTAACTGGCTTCCGGAAGGTGATGACTGGTTGAACTCACCCATATGCAAAGTGAGAATAGTAACAACCTGTACACGTGTGTGTGTGTGTGTGTGTTTGTGTGCATGCTCAGCAAAGTGTGCTTAAAGAAAAGCTTATAAACTAATTAAGGCTCATAAAGGAATTTAAACTTCTTTTTGAAGGCGTTTAGCTTTCCAAATACTGTAAAAAAAAATAATTTAAAAGTACGGCAGATGGCGGGGAAAAGGGATCAGGTTAGTGTGGGCAGAGCCAAATCCAGATCAAAGGCTGCTCTCTCATCAGGTTAAGCAACAGTCACAGCCATAACCCAGGACAGCTGTTTATGATTGAAGGGGATTAGGGACAGCACATATATTTCCTCTGGATTCATTTTTGCCATAATCTAAAACTGGATTGCTCTAAAGCCCCTCACTTTAGCTGCTAAATAATTTCAATTATTACGCAACTTCTTTTCAGTGGAGGTCAGCCGCCTGTGCCAGTGTTCCAGGCATTTGGCAGATCCGAGAACAGTCATTATTATCCTCAAAATGTCCTTCAGGTTTAACAGTGCAGGAGTAGAAAGAGTGGAAACCTTCTGTTTCAATTTCTAAAATGAGACAAATGTTTCTCTTACGCACAGTCAATCAAAGTACAAGGACTTTAGAGGGGAGCTGTGGAAAAACGACTGCGTAAAGACCCCTTCATTATCATCAGCTGTATGAGTTTTCTGTGAGAGACATTTCATTAGGCTGAGAGCGAATAACCAGGGGAAAGAGGTTGAGATTTGTTTAATGCAGCTTTCATCATCATCCAATAACATCACGGCACACTGATAAGCGGCGAATAGTTTAAATGAAAAAATGGGACTATGCCTGTTCATCTAGTGTCACGACCCGGCTCAAAAGGCCGTAACATGAAGGGAGACAAGACGAGTTAAAATGAATAAATACACATTTATTTAAAGAACCAATAACTGAACTAAACTAACTAAACAAACAATCAAAACAAAGCAGCAGCCGTGTCAGCCAAGAAGAGTCAGAGAGGAGAGAGGAGGCCCTTGTTCAGATGTGGATTTATATAGCCATCCCCACATCAGGCTCAGGTGTGGCTCATTAGCTGTTGATCAACATCCTGAAACAGAGAAGACAGCAACCAGGACACAGACCCCTAGTGGGAGGGAGGGGTCGTCACACTAGTCAAAATAAAATATTAACGAGATGAATAAAAATAGAGCAGACATTTTCCAGAATTAAATGACACACACACATGAATGGTGTTTTGAAACCGCAAAAGCTCTTTGCGTATATCAGCAAAAGCTGATATACCAGTTCGTATATCATATACCTGCAGCTATTGTACGTAGCACTATATAAAAAAGGCCACCTGCCTCACACCATCTGTGTCCCATTGTTCTTGTAATACGCACCGTCATTTCAGCCACTTGTTCCCTCCAGTTGATTCATATTTCTGTCTCCAGACAAAACTGCACCACGGTGAATTTGGCAGGCGTTTTTTACACGAACGTTATCACGAGAGAAACAGCATTGTTCATTTGTTCAAATGCCTAAAATGACCAATGTTTACAAAAGGAGCGTCTACTGTTTGCATCCTCTTTCCTGCCCACAGTCGTCATTGGTATGCTAGGGGCGCCGTCCATAGCTGAGCCCTGAAGGGGGGCAGAACAAAGTAAGTCAAATTAACTTTTACTGTTTTTTCACTTATACCATTTTAATACTATTAATTTTAAATTTGACAAAAAAAAGCCCACACTAAATTAAGGAGAAAAACATGAAATAGAAAGAGCTAATGTGATGAAATGAATCATTTATCTGTTGCATAGTAGTTACAGCTAAAGCAGAGTGCAGTTAGCTTACTGTTGACGATAGAAGCGTTTGCTGATTTAAGAAATAGCGTTAACGTCAGTTACTCCCACCAGAATACATGAGGGAAAGCCTTATTTATATTGTATCTATTATTTGTTGTCACTCGTCTTTAAAGGATCTTTGTCTGACATTCAGCCGTAGTGCTGTTAGCACTGTTCGTCGCCATGTTGAGAGCTGTGTGGAGGCAACAAATATTCTCAAAATTTCTAATTTAGCACCTTAAAAACGGCTTTTATTTCCATTTAGTTTTTTTTAGGTTTGTTTGTGAAATAAAAAAAACAATCTCAAAGACATAAAACTATGCAGTTCCAGTGGTGGTGGAATTGACTGCGCTGCAAGGGCCACATGCTAACATCTTGCCTTGGGCACCACATTGGTCGGCTCTGTTTGAAGGCAATTGATGCTGATGAGAGCAACAGAAACAGAAAGCGCTACTTTGTATCGTTTCAGACGACGATGACGGACAGCCTACAGTATTTTGCTGTTTGTTTGGTTATTTGTTGACACAGGTAACATTTTGTCTCTCTTTGGACAATGCCGTGCAAGATGGACTTCATGTTCGTGTATTATTTGACCTCAAAAAATGTTGCGAGGGTAAAGCAGAGCATCTGCAGCTCATGCATTGGTTTCATCAGGCGGGAAAGGCCAGGTGTTCTGTCTGAACGAACTACATGGGCGATCGGCTTCAGGAGTCCTTGAGCAGCACATGCGCAAACACATGCACACCCACACAGAGTCTTTCTGGCTCACTCCTCCACTTTCCTCTCCGTGTGTTTTTTAAAAAGGAAAAAACTGGAGGCCATCCAGGACTGTAATCTTCACTTCTCCTTGCTCTGCATGCAAATGTAAAAGCGGTCTGAAGGTCAGTTGTGTTTTCATGGACCAAAAAAAAAAAGAAAGGGAGAAAATATGACAACGATAGAGGAAGTGTTGTTTATATCTTCTAATGCGATGTTTGAGTTTGGTTGGGAAGTGGAACAGCTGGGAGAGTGTATCAGAACAGTTTTTGATGTGAAATGCTGCGGAGAAAATGACACCAATTTAGATCGATTAACTCTGCGTAGTGAACGCGGAGTGTCATAACTGAAATGGAAACTGAAAACTGCTTGCTGCCTTGTTCATGAGGTGCGGTGTAATTTACAGACGAATAAATAAGGTGAAGGATGGCTAGGTGGGGGAAAAGCTACAAGTGAATTGTGATAGGCTGATACATCCTCATTGTGAGTACCCATCTTCTGGAGAGTTACAATGCGATGAGAAATACCCATCGATGTTTTTGCATTTGGAATATATACCGTTAAAGATTTAAAGTCTATTAATCTGTCAGTCTGACGGTAAATGTGCTGTTTTTTCCACTCAAACACTTTTAATTCTGTTCTTTTATGAACAAAAATATGAAATGTAATGTATGTGCGGCGCCAAGCGGATAGTCCAGGGTCATAAATACTCATTAGGTGAAGATAGTGTGAGTTGGGGGAGACTGGCAGATTAATGAGAATAAAAGAGCCTGTGTGTGTGCCAGTGTAATGAGTTGATAATGCGCCTAACCCCGCAGAACAAGCTCAACTGACAGAAACTGTGGAACACGAATGTTATTTACGCATCGGAGGGGAATGGAGGGTAGAAGTTAATTGCGGATATATCGGGCTTTATATTCACACGGCGGTGCCCTCTGTCCTCAGCGGTGGGCTGTGACAACTGGATATTCATTTAGCTGTGACACTCCATCAGCACAAAATCATTGCCCCTCCTGCCAGAGATAAAATTAGATTAAAATATTAATATAATTTATCAAGATAATGCATGCAAATGTTTTCAGTTTTTTCTTCATCGTGATGAAGTGCCTATGGAAAGATATTTTTAGCTTTACAACCATAAACTCATGTTTACGATCTCAATCTCCAGTTTCAAGTCTTCTTCAATACAGCATGATGTTCATTCAGTAAACATGGTCCCATTTCGTAAAATAGACAATAAAGCAGAGTATGCTTTAGGGCGTGGCTACCTTGTGATTGACAGTTGCCACCACTGCGTTCTCCGGTCTGGGAGTTGTGCGTGTTTTCGTCTTTGAACTTTAACCCCTTCACAGTGTGTTTTCAGTTCATGGAAGTTAATTGTAACCTTTTTGGTCGGCTGAAAAAAAGCCTTCGGTTGTACTTATCTCCGCCCTCTCGTGTCACTTCTGGTTGCCAAAAAAATATGCGAGAGACAAAAGCCAAGATGGCGAGGGTCAAATTGCCAAACTCAAGGCTTCAAAACGACAGTCCACAAACAAATGGGTGACGTCACCGTGACTACGTTCACTTCTTATATACAGTCTTCATGTCAAACGGATGTCCAGCAGTCATTTGAAGCAAAAGCTTAACTCAAAGATGGATGATGGAATATGCAATGCATTTCATCCTTAGCCCCAAAGAAATCACTCGGCGTCCAGTTATCACGGCCGAACACATAATGCCAGAGAGCACAAACCGACCTTTGTGCTCTGCTCAGGTGACATCATGCTCTGGAAGGTAAAAGTGCTTAATAACACAGTATGTGTTCGACATAATACTTTGTTAATAAAACAAGTATTGTTTTTTACTTTCAATACATGTTGAAAGAAGATTGAAAGGAGAGAACCCCCAAGGCTTTATTTATTCCTCAAGAGCCTGATTCCTGTGATGCTCTGATCTACAATGACTTTGGCAGTGGGGAAAAAAGTCAGTTTATTCATCTACAGCACTCAAACAGGATAATGAACATCCCTCACAAAAGAGAGAGAAAAAAACATCAATGAAGTGCTGCTCATGAATGCATCGTGCATCTACTTTCTGTGTGATGAAGTATTGATTGTTCAATGTAACCCAAGAATAAAACATCTGAGAACTAAAAGGTGGTGTGCATGATCCGCAATGGGGTCTTGAACATAAAATATATATATTCCTGAAGACCTGGTTTAAACTAACTGAAGAAAAAGAAAGTAAACTAAGAAAGTCTATATCCAAACTTGTCATTCTTCAAACTTAATCATGTTGGATGGAGGATAATTCCATGTTTTAGAAAGGATTTTATTTCATCAGACTTTTTGCCTTCAAAGTTAAAGAAAACCCCAAAGTGGTCTTTCTTTGGCGACAGGGGCGATCTGGAGGACCAGCGGGAAAGATAATGACGGCAATGTGGCAGTTCAAAAGGGGGGCTACGAAACAGCTCAATGCAACTTGAAGGGCATCTCAACATGAAAAAGAAAGCATCTTATCAGCTGGATTGAAGTCGGAGGAATACACAGTAGTTAATATGAAATGATGTAGCTGAAGAGACTATCTACTTCATTAATCCTCACAGACCAGCACACAACACCATGTGATTAGCATAGCACTTAACCAATACTTACCTACCTCACGAGCAAACTGGAACAACCCGACAGCTGCCATTGATATTTATTCATACGTTGCAAATATCATTTAACTTTTCCTGAGGAATTACAGTTATCTTTTTTTTTTAGGTTCGTAACAGTCAAAGAGAGTTGAACATGACTTTGAAACACATCCTCCTCCTCCTCCTCCTCCTCCTCCTCTAAGCCTTTCGGGGTTGATCACAAAGCACCTCCAGAGTTTGTTTCTGGAAGGCAGCTCGCTCTGAAGTAGACGATATGGAGTGATCCCGGTAGTTACTGTCTGGGACTCGGCAGGGGGGGGGGGGTGGGGAAACTCATCTTATCTCGCCTCCCACTCGCATCATTAACCGTGGCTCTATTGCTGATGACACCCATTGCCCAGTAGCGCAACGCCACACTGATCAACCGTTTTCATGCCCTCGCTGGCTGCAAACCTAAACAACAATCAACAGAAAAAAGCCACGACTTGTTTCTCTCTTTCCCCGGCTTTTGCCGCTGAGCCGTATCTCCGGCTTTGAAGTCGGAGCCACTGGCAATGTCTCAAGCGCATGCTGCTATCAAGTGAGCGCCTCTTCTCTTCATTAAATCCTTGAGCTGCTTCTAATTACGGACTATATCAGGAGGCCCCTCGGTGCTGGATCACTGGGGCAGGGAACAATGTGCGTGACACAAATGCCAGAAATCACAGGAGAGGCTGACACAGGCCTCAGCAGACAAGAGAAGCCGTCCATATCGCACTGCTGCTCTATTTCAACAATAAACTTTTAAAACAGCAGCGTCACTGCAGTTCTTAACACAGCTCTTGCCACAGATATCAGTCGGCAACTCAGCGGCGGGGAATAAAAACAGCCGATTTAAATTTTTTGCGAGTACTTTAATTGATGCGGCACAAGTTTCTTTCCGTCGACTAACGTTTCCAAGTCTGCCTGCCTTGATGTTCCCCCCCTGTAAGTTAGCAGATCTGCAGTGAGGGATTGTGGGGTGGATTTCATCTGCTTCTTTCATCCTGGAAACTCTCCCGCTCCCTTGTCACCTCCACTCCTTGCAGCTCTATTCATAACTTGTAACCATAACAACTGGTCTTTTCCTGTCACTAGGTGTCTTTGTGCCTCAGATAAAGACAAAAAAGAATATCATAGCACGCCCCCGAAACTTTTATCAGTGTTGTCGAAGACGACGTCACTCTCACACCATGCTAATGCCGCTAACTGCAGCTATTAGCAGGGATATATATATTATCATCTTAAAGAGAGCGCGTCCCGGTGAAATCATTGCCTTTGGAATCGCAGGAACAAATCCGGAGCGCTTTGTTCCTGCGCGATGAATTAATTGACAGCGCTGAAGGGTGACTGGCCGAGATGAATGAGACTTTGAAGAAGGAGCACCGGCATCATTGTTTTCTGAAAAGTTTCATCTACTTTGCATCAGCCTTTGAGAGCTGGATGATAGTTTTTGGGGTCTGATCTGAGGTGTCTCCTGTCGTCAAGGTTTGGACGGGGAAAAAAAGACAACAAGTGGGATGCTTGTTTGAGAGTTTGATTAACAAAGAGGCACCTTGTGCTTTATGGGCGACTGGATTTGAACACAACACAATGGTTTTATCGCTTTTTACTTAAGCAATTCAGTCACGCACACACAGACACACACACACGCCTCCTCCCATCATGGCATTACACAGAGCAGCAGGGTAGTTTGAAATCACTCTGAGCCGCAGTGTATGCAGCTGGGGAGTAGTCTCGCAAAAACACAACACGCTGGCAGTTCACCCTCTCAGGAGCCGAGGGTAACAGGCGTTTAGCTGACGAGGGGCGAAGCCATTGTTTGACATCTCGCTGCTCCCCACCATCCCGGATCCTTTAGCGAGAGCTAATTGCTCCCGGAGGGACCAATCCTACGGTCACACCTAAATGAACCTGACCCAAGTGCATTGTGGGGGTAAGGGGTGAGATAGTCTCTCCACCGTTTAACGTTGCAGGCAGACGGATTCAAGACCAACTCAACAATTTAAGCTTCGGGGGGGCTGTAATCTCCGGTACTGAGAGTCGAACCCCGAACTGTTTATTTGGAACAGCACCTACGTACAAAATAAATTTGCAACGCCATTTGTCGAAACAGCTGGGGGGATTAAAAATTATTATCCAAATCGTATTATTTCCGAATGCGCTCTGACCTTGTTTGTAATGTAATTTGGAGCGCCTTAAAAGATTATGAGGAGACGAGTCACATTTTCTAGTTCTCCAATTAAGGAACAGAGTCTGCAGAGTAAGGAAAAAGAATGACTCAATCCATTTCAATGCCAGTGCAAGGTTGAACAGTTGAAATCCCAATCTGTCACTCCAAAGTGAATAGGACACCAGAACTATTTCGATACAGAGTTATATTCAACCAGTTTATTTTTTTAGATGATGCAACATCTTAAAAATAAACAAAGGACTGGTCATATCTGCAGTATATGAGACATGCCTTATATGGCGTCTCTTCATGTGGTATTTTTTGGAGGGATTTTTGACACTTTTTTACCAATTCCAGAGTGTTAAAGATATGGCCGTCATATACTTTCATCGTGAACCCTTTTGCACTTTTACAATTTATTTGAATCAATTAATTCAGTGTGGCTTTGTGGCACAAGGCAGTAAAACTGCGGAATAGACATGCAGCCTGTCATCTGAGTTGCACAGGTGCACACACACACACACACACACTCACACACACACAGCTGCCTCAATCGTCATCATGTTCTCCTGCTGCTTTTAAGAAAGAAGGAAAAAAAGGAGAAAGAAAGGAAACCATGAGGTGAGAGCAGACCTCTCCACTGTTTTTGTTCGGCGCCATTGATTTCTATCAAATCTGTTGGGAGAGCACATTGAAAACTCCTCCGTTTACATTTGTAGAGTAAAAACAAGACGGGTGATATTAAATGTTCTCAGCAGGGCGAATGAGATTTGACAAAAGGACTCATTTTGCAACGAATAAGGCTTTTTGTTGACACAGGGCATGATACTGGGCGAGTGTAGCCAGGGCATTGGGTTTCTCCTGCCATCTAAGAGCTCTTTGTGTGCTTGCTGCAGGTAAAAAAAATCTTCACTTTGAATTGTATTAGCTCCGAATGGAGCAGCTTCCGAAAAATCTCCCTGTTCACTTTTCATTTCATTTCAGTGCCATTAGAATCACTACAGCAAGAAGCACAAGAGGGTACGCAAACAGGATTAGTGAATGTGGGCATGCTGAAAATCAGCAAATGTGATTTATTTTCCCTGAGAGCCAAAAGTACTGTACGTAAGCCTCCAAAAAAAAACATTTAGTGTAAAGCTGAAACGTCCCTCCGTGTAACACATGGTAAGCCCGTTTAAGCCACAATGCGTGCGTCTACTTTCATAAAGTATGTCGTATCGTTGGATTGGAGTTTTCTTCTTTTTTTTTTACAATAAAGAGGCTCTTTTTCTCCACGAGCCTCAGAAACCTTCTGGTGCTGTAATACACTGGGTACAATTGGAATTCTATATTTGGCATAGTACACGTATATTTTGGATTGTATTCTTCCCATAAATTGGTGCATGTCAACTGTGTACACTGTGTGGGAGAAGCTGACATCCCTTCTATGACAAACCTTAATAAGACACCTGGGATGCGGCGATATTAGCTGGGTCACTGAGGCATGTTCCACCTTATTCCAGAGGAAGTGCAGTTTCCATAGTGATACCCCGAATCTATTAATTGTATTGCTTTACAAAGCAACACAAAACAGAGGAGTCATTACGAATAACACACCGTCGTGTTCACAGTGCCGCGGCCTGATCTGTTAAGCTATGCAATCTTAGACACCAGCACCTACCATGCGGGTAGAGGCAAGGCAAGGCAAGGCAAGTTTATTTGTACAGTACAGCACATTTCAACAACAAGGTAATTCAAAGTGCTTCACATAAAACCATTAAAAGCATCAAAACATAAGGCAAAAGAAAATTACATTTAAAAACAATTAGGACAAACGAGTCATGTGACCAACGAGTGACCAACGAGTCAAGAAACACAGTTGGGTCACGTGACTAACAACACTGGCGACTCTCTTGACTAACGGCTCATGTGACTAACGAGTGACCAACAAGACACATGAGTATTGAGGGACCAATGACTCACGCGACTAGAGGCCCAGGTGGGTCAGGTGATGAACAGCTCACGAGACGCAAAAGGTCACATGACTGGGATGTTTACATTGGGGTTCGTTGCAAGCCTGGGGCATCCCATACAGACGGTAAATAGTGCCTTTGTGCATCGGTGTCAGACGTTCGGGAGCACCGACCAAGCTGCAGTATTAGATGCATTGGGAGTGAGAACACAGCCATCGTAGACTCATATTCCAAGTGTAGCTCATGAGATGGAACAAATTCATGTCTGTGATGCCAAAAGGATTCCTTTCAAGCACATTTTCAGGCTTCAGTCCATGTACTCCACATGCCCAATGAACGCAGTGATACAGAGACACAGGGAATTTGGCATTGAAAGGCGGGGGGGGGGAATTTTTTGTGCTCAATGCATAATGTTAAGCAAACGCCAATCCCTGCCAATCCCAAGAGCTGACATGCAGGGACTTGGTGTTCCCTCACCATCCTGGCAAGACAACGCCAGCTGAGTACGCTGTGTGATGCTTTAGTAGTGGTCAAAATACAGACCCTTTTCTTGCTTTTTGCTTCAATGAACTGGCAGTGATACTTTCTCTGTTTGCATGAAGCATGATTCATCTAGTTTAACATGCATCTGCAATATAATACACTGCTAGGCGTCATGATAGAAATCACCATTGCTTAGAAACCTTTTTATTTTTGATCCTTTCACGTGTTTTAATTAATAGTAGCCTATACAGACGTATGTATTGATAATAATATAAATATTGCTCATGTCTAGACTCAATTTAACAATTATCATTCAGTTATGAAATTCAATGTCGAACTGAGATTTAAATATTTTTTTACAGATAGCACACATACATTAGTGGTCTGAACATGATGTTTTGGATCCAAATGATGATATCAATGCTGTAATTTGATTGGTACAATATTTACGTGGTAGCAGGAGAGCACCATCATAATTAATAGCTTGTCTCAAAGGGAAACACTCTCCCAGGCTCCTGAAGCTAAGACGCTGTTTCCACAAAAAAGTCTATTTTCTTTTTACTAATGGTCCTTTTAAACCTCAACAGACATTTGAAAATAAATTCATTGAAAATGGAAGCCGCTGTTTGCTTACTGAGCTACACTGAAGTGCACTTTTGCTCCAGCCCCAATCAATTGTTGCTTCCCTCTCGGTCTCAGAAGCAATACAAAGTGTTCTGGAAACTGGCTGATCAGAATTACATTCCAGTTACACAACCTACAAAACTGCACTAGCTGTGCTAATGCAAGAATAAATACTGGTTAACATGGACTTGTATCGGATGACAATCCTGTCAAAGCTCGAGGCAAGGGCATCGACCGCCATCAGGCAACCACCATGTTTTCAAAGTCATCCTTGGAGCAAAGCTCGAATGAATAATTACTTTCAGAGTAATTACATTTTCCACCATTGTTGACTGTGGAGACCCCTCTGACTGTGATCACTCAATGCAACACAACTCATTAATGAAATCACCAAACGCTTTCTAATCTTTACAGATTGAATCCCCATGGTTATTAAACATCCTATCCCTGTCCTTTCCCCATTCTCACAACAGAATCAAACGGCATCTTGTACAGCCCAGTAGGTGCACTTCCAGATTTATTGGTTTAATTACCACTGAGCCCGTCACGGCTAAAAATGCATGTAAACGTGGAACTATCTGTAAGTGGCTTTTTTAAAGAAAGGGAATGTACTTTTTACTCTATACAATGGTGTGTTTATATTTCAAGCTACGGTGGGCATGTTTTGATGTAAAAAATACTCCAGATTTATCAGCCTGAATCTAAAGAAAGAAATTCTGGCTGCGGTATAGAAGTGGCTGCCATCCCCACCAACTGAGAGCCTGTGGTGTCACTCTATTTGCTTCATCTTTGCTGCATGAGAAGGCTGTGTGGAGTTTACTTTGATCACATTATGCTGGGTAATGAAGTTTAAGAATTTCAAAAAGTTGCTTCTCACTGCAATAAAGGGAATTGGCCACGCTGGGGGGGGAGAACTTTTTGTTTTTTTTAAAAGAAGCCATTCGGCTTTGCTGTTTTGCTGAGATGAAAGCAGGTCAGGAACCAGGCTGTGTCGCATGAAAGCGTGGCGTGTCAGGGCGCTCTGAGAGTGCTGGGTCACTGGCGCCGTCCTCGTCTCATATACTATCCTTCACAGTGAGCACACAGCTGCCTCGCGTGACCTTTTCACAGAGCCCTCCAGTCACCTACGTGTCCACTCGTAGCCTACTTCTCCTTCACCTGCTCCGCCACATCCTGTCTGCATTCTAATTAGCACACAGTCACCAGAACATCTCATATGCACGGTGCAATATCTCAGTGCCCAGAATGGAGAGATTAAGAAGAAGAAGCCCACCGGCAATATGCCCTTTTTTCAATTATAATCGTCAGCCCTCGGGTCAAACGCTGCATCCACGTGGGAACTTGAGCACAGTAAGAGGAACAGATAAGGATCACAGGTACAAACCCATTGTATCACGCTCCATTACACAAACAGGACAAGCTGAGCACATACTGGAGAGTCTGACAACGATATCGGAGGACAAACGGTCCGATGATGAGATGAGACGCACAGCATTGTGGTCCGTGTTTGTTGTTTCGACAAGGAAGATGGCTCGATACAGCGCTGCTACAGATCGGCTTTACCAATTACCCGAGAATCCCCGTAGCATTTTGTTTGGAATCATCCATTCAAAGGAGACAAAATCCAGCACTGAATCTTATCTAGGTTCGGTCTGAGGAGCAAAAGAAAATTCTGGGTAGCTGTGAGAGAGGCACTGTCTTATCTGTGTCAGGGTAAATATACTACAGAACAAATGCTGACATTGCTGAGGAACGTTATGATCCTTCATGGTAGAAAGGGTGGTACATACTTAACTAAATTGTAAGGCTACAGACTACATGTTTTTCAGACCAAACTGAAAAAGCAACACATTATTAATTTACCCATTAGTTATTCATTGTTTAGAAAATCTGAGGATCCATTATGCTGCGAGCAAACAGGTTCCAATTAAATTTCATGAACCGAAGAATTTAAAAAGGTTTAAGTTCTAAGACAAAAATACAGACAACTCACAGACCTGAAAACTTTGTGGTAGCAACCTGCCAATCAAAAGGTGGCTCCGCCCTAAAGCATACCCTGCTTTATGGCCCATTTGACTCTAAATGGACCATAATTTGATAAATGAAGATAACATGAACAATACAACTGTATTGAAGAAGACTTGAAACTAGTTATTGAGACAAAAAGCATGTTTTCAATGTTTACTGAGGTAATAAATCAAGTGAGAAGTAGGTTCATTTTCCCATAGACTTCTATACAATCTGACTACTTTTCATAACCAGAGGGGTCGATGACCTTTAGAAAGAATGACACCTGGACACTGGCTTCACTTTTTAGAACCGAGGCGTTGCTGCCTGATTATTACTCCAACAGTAGCACTAAAGGAGAACGTAAAAAGGCAAGGCAAGGCAAGTTTATTTGTATAGCACATTCCAACAACAAGGTAATTCAAAGTGCTTCACATAAAACCATTAAAAGCATCAAAACATAAGGCAAAAGAAAAGGAGATTTAAAAACAATTAAGAACATTCATTGAAACAATGAAAACAGTCATTAAAACATTAAAAAACAGTGTAAGAAATGAAATACAGTAGTAAAATGCAGAAATGCGGGAAATTGATTAATATATTAATTGAATGTGGTTCAATTAAAGGCAGCAGCAAACAGAAAAGTCTTCAATCTTGATTTAAAGGAGCTGAGGGTCTCAGCAGACCTGCAGCTTTCTGGGACTTTGTTCCAGATATGTGGAGCAGAAAAACTGAACGCTGCTTCTCCACGTTTAGTTCTGACTCTGGGAACAGAAAGTAGACCGGTCCCAGACGACCTGAGGGGTCGGGATGGTTCATAAGGTAGCAGCAGATCAGAGATGTATTTTGGCCCAAAACCATTCAGTGCTTTGTAAACCAACAGCAGGATTTTAAAGTAAATTCTTTGTTGGACAGGAAGCCAGTGCAAAGACCTCAGAACTGGAGTGATGTGATCCACCCTCCTGGGCTTAGTGAGGACTCGAGCTGCAGCGTTCTGAATCAGCTGCAGCTGAAACCCTGTAGCCCTAACAGACAAGGAGGAACACATAGACAATCCTTTCACTGTCACAGAAAAAGGGACAACTCAGCCTCATTCTAGTAGTTGAACTTGAGAACAAACTATTTTAACACATGAACAGGTTTTCCCTTTTGACGCTTTGTGGAATTTGAAGAACACCCCCTCAATGCACTTAATTTGATGGTTGAAAATAAGACAGAAAGTCGCCACAAATTACAGGGTTCTGACACTGTGTCCATCAAAAGCTGTGCTCAATTGTCCTTTAGAAAGTTGCTCTGGAAATCATTGTCTCGTGTCTTTCAATAAAAAATAGAAGAAAAAAAAAGAAAGTTGCTCTGAACAAATGAAACTCGAGGTCAACATGTCTGACATTACTGTCACAGAACAAAGGACAACACAAAGGAAGTGCTGAATCATCGCATCTAATCAATTTCCTCTGTTGATTGATTGGATGTGTACACTAATGTCCAGGGTGTTGTCAACAACTGGTTTGCCGGTCAAACGCAAATTCAGGTTCACAGGATGATGATAATGAATTTCAAATGGGAAACTCTTTTTCACTGTACAGTGCACAACACAATAAACCACCACGGGTTTGAGAGTGGGAAATACACTTATTAGTGTTCTTGCAAAGAGGTAGATGAGACGATTGATACCATTTATATATCTGTATAATAATCATAAAGACAGGAAACAGCTCTAGAAACAGCAGAGACTCCAGAGAGTTTCTCAGCTGCTCTCAGCCAAAAATCTGCTAAATTGTTAAAAAACTAAATTGTGGGCTATGGAGAATAACAAGTACATGTTGTTTAATCGCTATATTTTTCATTCAAATGAATTCCAGGCACTTGTCTTGACCATTTTTTTTTCATTTCCCTGTTTGGCTTTGTAGAGCAGATTACTACATCATGATGCTTTCTAATGCAGCTGTCCTTAAGTGGCACAATCTGGGCCAAACACTGCGACAATCCAACACAGCCTCATCTCCATCGATGGCTGAATAAAAAGAGACCAGTCTTCGGAGAACCTTTCATATTTTAAAAATTGAGGCAGGGCATGGAAAGAGGACATATCATAGCTCAGGGAGGCAGAGAGGAACGTGATCAGATGCCTAAAAGAGGTGCAGGTGCTGGAAGCAGAAATTTAATGATGTCCCAAGAGAAGACAAAGCCAAAGCAGGCTGACCCTGTCAAGTCAAAGCCCTTGCCAGGGCTCAGGACATGTCAATGGAACTGTCCCTCCTCACGCTTTGACATTTCAATGAGCCAAAATAATCAAACTCATTAAAGTATTCGAGCAACGAGAAAAAAAACGTTTCGGGGTGTGTGCGTTTTTGTGCGCACTGTTGTTTGGTTTCAACTGTGTAGAAAATTTGGGATTAAACAGATTGGATATCTCCTTCAGCACCTCCGCTGTCATGAAATAGAGTAAAAGCGAAGCAGATATGCCGCTGACATGCAACGGTGTTTCTGTCATTTAGCTGTCCGAGCTTTTTACCACCGCGACAGATGGTGCGGTCAGCTTGAAAACAACGCTGAAGGACACAACACCCGAAACGTCAGAGCGTCCCCGCCTCCGTCTATATTGACTTAGTGAGACGACCTCACGCTGGGCTCGTCTTATAACACCCAGCATCAACTCAATACGGCGTGTGTCTCTATTCCCCAGACCTCAACCCCGCACAGCACCCTCTCATCACACAGCACAGCACCGCCTCTCGTTAGGTTTACAACATAACATTTCTCAACACAGCACATGACGTGCCTCTCCGAGGAGACGCAATCGCCACCATCCCCGCTGGCCTCGAGGATGCTTCTTGCTTCGCTGTGTCAATTGAAGTCAGCAAAAATGACGTCGATCTCAAATTATGCACAGCACCCACCGCAGTCACCTTCAGCTGTGACTGTTCAGGTTAATCTGCAGTGCAGTATTTTCAAAGGCACCACCCTTTAACAGTAGTTGTGCAGGTGAAGTGTAGCACACTCAAATCAAATCAATGCGTTTTTTGTGTTGATGCCGGCTGACCCGAGAGTTACGGTTCAAGGTTGACTTTGATATCTCTTCAGGGATATTCTGTGGCTCCTAAAACAAGACACACAATCTAACAAATCACAGAAAAAAAGTGACGCTGATCTCACTTTTAACCGGTAGATCACCACCACCACTAGCCTGCCATCAGCCATCCTACTGACCAATAATATCACCCCAGCCCAACTATTTAGTGATGGGGCTGTGTATCCTGCCATCATTCATCATTTCATTCAATCAGGGAAATATGTCTTTTTTGGGATTTTGTAGGTTTTCAAAAAACAAAAATTACGTGTTTTTTCTTGTTTCCGACTTGAAATGGGTAATTTAATAAACAAGACAAACTGCAGCTTGCACAAGGATTCAAAAAAAGTTTGTAAAGTATGTTTTTAAATTGAAACGTATGTTTAATTTTATTAAGGAATTAAAAAAAAAGAATAGTCTAAAAAGTTAATCAGAGACAATAACCTGGTTTGTCAGTGATAACAGATGGACTGTAGCCTGCAATGAATGTAGGTTGCAAGTGCACGTAGGCCTAAATAATTCCAGCATAAAAACTAAATAAAATAATTTTTCATCTGTGATCCTGCGATGCACTATGAATAGTGTGAGCGGAGACTATAGCTGTGTCCCAATTGAGCGGCCGCATACTTCGAACATCTGGCTATTGTTTATTTAACAGTTTTTCTTCTTTCCCTAAACCAGTCTAGATCCATCAAGAAACACACTGTGGAGATCACCCAGATAATGTCCCACTTAAAGAAGACGCCAGGGACTCTCTTGTTGCCCTAATTGACACTTTGTTTTAAACAAGTATAATTAAGTTAGCCTTCAGATGTGATCAGACACAGGTCATACTGCTTTGTATTTAACTAAACACCAACTTGAGCCCGACCCTTTTGGAACAACTAGCACTGCTAACAACCCTCATATTTATACAAAGAACATGACTCTGGGTCATTTATGAGAGGCCTATATTAGGTTGACTCAGTCTTTGTCTCGCATAGCCAGACCTGTCTCCACAGCGTTGAGTCAGCGATAAAGAAAGGTTTTGCTCCACACATTCTGGTATGGGGGAAAATACTCTTTGGTTGGTTTGTTTTCATTTTGAAACCGGACGCTGTAGACGGCAGCAGTCTCGGTCTCTGCGCGAAGCAGCTGACCTCCAGCAGCCTGGAGCAGAAGCTCCAACCGGCTCGGATCACCTAAACCTCACAGATGATGTCATCAGGTCAGTAAGATCTTGGGGACATCGTATAGCTGAGATAAAAAAAGAATCGTACTTCATCTTCAATGGACAAAATGTTGAAACGTGAAAGTTCTTTAGATTTAAATCCAAACCTTTATGAATGCAGCAAGCGCACTAGAGATCACGGACGTCACAACATGCGATTGAAGGGGCAGTCAAGCTGACAGACAAATGAGCAGTAAGCCTCGCTGCTAAATAATTCCTACTTCATCATCATCATCATCATCATCATGATCACAGTGTGCACAATTTGGTTGCATAGTAACGGCAGGTGTGACAAAGAGCTCAACCTCCAAAGAAACTCGGATAAAAGAATGAAAGCAGCACATTTAGATACAATAGAACAGGACATGAAAGTAACTGCACCTCTAGACTTGACAGATACCACTGCATCGAAATCACTGAATGGCTTAAAAATTCCAATTTCAAGAGAGCTTTTCCCTTTGTCACCTGCTTGATTTAAACTTAATAGTAGAAATCCGTTTTGTCTTGAGTGTGGAAGTGTGTGGAAGCGCACACTTTCGCCAACGGAACATTTTCTGATGAAACGTATGGAAAATGGCACCTCAGCGGAGCGCCACACTTTGAATATGAATAATGTTTTGATTTCCCCAGCACAACATGAACTGAAGGGGATTGCAGTGTAACTACTTCAGCATCCATTAGCTTCTCCACAACACAGAGTATCAATTTAGAAATGCTTCTTTACAGCAAAGTGATATTATGAAGCTCTACTGTTCGCGGAATGCTGAGTCTATTCTCAGCTAAAAATGTTACGTTCGTTTTAACAGGCCAGTTAAGGCATCCAAGTCTTTGTGTGGAAATGTATATTGACGTGTTTATCCAATTAAAGGCTGGATTGGTAATCTTCTCTAAATACATTTAAATCAAACGCTCTGACAAAAATAAGAAAAGAAATTCAGTATCTGTGGCTGTAATTAGCCCGACCACTCATTACCGCAAGCTGCTAGCTGGACAGCTGTGAGTAGTAACAATAGCCATGTTCATTGTTGACGTTTGCTATGACGTGTTGAAGTTCATCATGATAAATGTGGGGGAGTGGCTTCGGAGGGAGGCCTGAATGGACTGGCTGTCGGTATTGCCGACTTTCTTGCGAGATTTAGCGACTTTTATTCCAAAAGAGATGGCAGCGCTGGGTTTTTTCATTTGGATTATTTAAAACAATGAAAAAGATGGTAACGCAAGGCTGGGATTATTTTTTTAAACAGCATAGTCTTGCCAGTTTCTCAGGAGTAACAACCCAAGCTTTAAGTGTATGAGAATAAAAGAAACATACACAGTAAGATGTTACTGACCTCAAATCATATAACTGTGAAAATGAAGTCATTTGTATCCATCCCACTGACGTGCTTCATTTAAGAAAGCATCCGCTTCTTCAGTCCACTCTACTGGGTGCACTTTTTAGTTCCCTGAGGGACCTTCCAAACACATACCGTTCTGCTCAGATGAATATGTACAGGTGTGACCGTATGCACTTGCCTTGACCCCTAGACACGCTCAAAGACAGATAAGTCCATTTTTTTCCCCACGCGTGGAATGTATTGGTTTTCACTCCAGAGCCCTGTACGTCTCAGAGTATCCCTTCAGCGATAAAAGGAGTGAGCCGCAGCTGGTGGAGGGGAGTGCAGATATTAGTCTCCATCAGACCACTGAGACAATGCCACTTATGAAGACCTATGTTGTTTAATATACATCACCAGCTTCATCGCTGAAAACGGGTCTCAGAAAGCACGAGGCGGCGCCTCAGGCAGCTCAAGGCCGGGCTAACCAAGAGGCAAGAGGAGAAATCGGCCAAGTCTTTTGAGGCCACCTCTGCTGCAACTGCTGGGACGTAGAAATGCGTTATTCTGGTCCAAAAAGCAACAACTTATGAAAGAATCTCCCACCTCTTCTACATTGCATCCTTTAACACTATTCTACATCCTTTAACACATTGCATGTTTCCTAGTTAAGAAAAATGTTAGAACTATTTTTGTATGTTTTAAATCTGCCCTTGAAAGTCTTGTGAAAGGAGATCTCCCTCTTATTTCTCACAATCGCGTCTCAAGAAACGATGAATTGTTCATCAATCATTAAGTGTTTTAGCGTGCCACATTATGCACTTCTGGTAAAGTAGTTCAGAGATTTCATCTTTCTCCTCTCTTGTCAAAGCTCAATTAAATAACGCCTTCAAGTTGTAATCAGTAAAGAAAGGAAAAAAAAACAACATGTCCTCTGAGGCCTTTCATTCATCAATTTAGAAGCGACAAGCAATTATTTATTATGGTTAACCTGTTCTATTTCATCCTTACTGACCGCCAGAGGCAGTGCTTAACACTGGATGTATCCCGTCTCGCGCATGCGCAGGTCGAATATTTATATCAACAAAGTCACGTGTGACCTCGGATGACCACCGTCATCTATAAGTTCCGGTGTCATCCTGAGCTCAGTCCTTTTTTTCTTCTCGCGTCGCAGGTTAGCTACCATGGTAGCTTAAACAAGGATGTGTCTACGATCAAGACATATTAGAGCTCGTCGCTGTAGCCTTGTGACTACCGGTCGGAGTTGCGGTTCTCTCGCCCTCCAAAGGCTGCGACGAGCTGTCCCTCTTCGGAGGGAACGGTGTGTTCGCCGTTCGGACATCGAGCCCCGGACTGGTGAACGCCCCTATCATCGGTCGTCACCAGTCTGATAAGGGTCAGCTAAGTCGTGATGACAGCAATCGGTAAGATCGATTAACGTTGTTTTCTATAACAGTTGTTTGTTCCACGGTTGGCAGAGCGCTTCCGCTCTAGTAATCGAGTGGCGCGCTAACGAGAGCGTAGAATTACGCTGTCGGCCCGCCCTTCACAGTGTTACGGCTATCACAGTTAGCAGAGTGTTCCGGCTCAGGCAAACTTTGTGAGACACTAGTCCGCATTGGCGTTGTGTACATGGAGATTTAATCTTTACATCTGACGTAATTCGCAGTTAGCAGTGTCTTCACTCAGGCTAACTTGGATGCTAGCTGGGACTGCGTCCATCAACTTTGTAAACCTTACGGCTGTCACAGTTAACAGAGCGTCCTCGCTCAGGTTAACTCAGTGGGAGACTAGCTAAACAAAGCTGATACTGGGACTGCGTCCATCAACTTTGTATCCTTACGGCTGTCACAGTTAACAGAGCGTCCTCGCTCAGGTTAACTCAGTGGAAAACTAGCTAAACAAAGCTGATACTGGGGCTGTAGCCATCAACTTTGTATCCTTACAGCTGTCACAGTTAACAGAGCGTCCTCGCTCAGGTTAACTCAGTGGAAAACTAGCTAAACAAAAGCTGATACTGGGACTGCGTCCATCAACTTTGTATCCTTACGGCTGTCACAGTTAACAGAGCGTCCTCGCTCAGGTTAACTCAGTGGAAAACTAGCTAAACAAAGCTGATACTGGGGCTGTAGCCATCAACTTTGTATCCTTACAGCTGTCACAGTTAACAGAGCGTCCTCGCTCAGGTTAACTCAGTGGAAAACTAGCTAAACAAAGCTGATACTGGGGCTGTAGCCATCAACTTTGTATCCTTACGGCTGTCACAGTTAACAGAGCGTCCCCGCTCAGGTTAACTCAGTGGAAAACTAGCTAAACAAAGCTGATACTGGGGCTGTAGCCATCAACTTTGTATCCTTACAGCTGTCACAGTTAACAGAGCGTCCTCGCTCAGGTTAACTCAGTGGGAAACTAGCTAAACAAAAGCTGATACTGGGACTGCGTCCATCAACTTTGTATCCTTACGGCTGTCACAGTTAACAGAGCTGTCACAGTTAACAGAGCGTCCTCGCTCAGGTTAACTCAGTGGGAAACTAGCTAAACAAAGCTGGTACTGGGGCTGTGGCCATCAACTTTGTAGCATTACAACGATCACAGTTAGCGGAATGTGCTCGCTCAGGCTAACTCGGTGAATGCTAGTTATACTGAATCAACATTGAGGTTGTGCCCATTGATGGTTTTTACGCATTACGGCTGTCGAGTTCGCTCCGGCTAACTAGACTAAGCTAATACTCGGTGTGTCCATTGATTGTTGTAAACATTATGGACATATCGGTAGCGGATATCAGTTAGCAGAGTGCCCTCGCTCAGGCTAACTGGTAGCACACCAAGAGTTACAGCACCTGTCCAAGTGGAGAGTGTCCTCGCACTGTAAGGACTGTGGTTTTTTTTTTGTCCGTTTTCACAGTAGCAGAGTGCTCTCGCTCAAGCTAACTGGTGGGGCACCAATATCTGCAGCAACTATCCGAGTGAAGAGTGTCCTCGCTCCCCTCTCACTATGAGGACTGTTTTCCTGACCTGTTCCACAGTGGCAGAGTGCTCTCGCTCAAGCTAACTGGTGGGACACCAATATCTGCAGCAGCTGTCTTAGGGAAGAGTGTCCTCGCTCCCCTCTCACTGTAAGGACTGTGTTCTTTTTGTCAGTTTTTCACAGTAGCAGAGTGCTCTCGCTCAAGCTAACTGGTGGGACACCAATATCTGCAGCAACTAGCTTAGTGAAGAGTGTCCTCGCTCCCCTCTCACTATAAGGACTTGCCTGGCCTGTTTCCACAGTGGCAGAGTGCTCTCGCTCAAGCTAACTGGTGGGACACCAATATCTGCAGCAATTAGTTTAGTGAAGAGTGTCCTCGCCCCTCTCACTATAAGGACTTTGCCTGACCTGTTTCCACAGTGGCAGAGTGCTCTCGCTCAAGCTAACTGGTGGGACACCAATATCGGCAGCAACTATCTTAGTGAAGAGTGGCCTCGCTCCCCTCTCACTGTACGGACTGTGTTCTGTTTTGTCCGTTTTTTACGGTAACAGAGTGCTCTCGCTCAAGCTAACTGGGGGGACACTAATATCTGCAGCAACTATCTTAGTGAAGAGAGTGGGCTTAGAGAGTGCCCTCGCCCCTCTCACTATAAGGACTTTGCCTGACCTGTTTCCACAGTTGCAGAGTGCTCTCGCTCAGGCTAACTGGTGGGTCACCAATATCCGCAGCGGCTGGCTAAGGGAAGAGTGTCCGAAGGATCACTCGCCACTGACTGCCCCCTGCCTGTTCTCTTAACATTCAGCAGAGCGCTCCCGCTCGGACTGATTTGGAATTCCGCATAAACTAGTGGGACAAGGGTTCCACCAGAATCGCGGCCATGTTAAACTCTCCCGGCTGTAGGACCTGTATAGCTCCTCTTCAGCCGGAGGACGGCCCTGACCTCTTGCCCTAGCAGGGAGAACCCAGGCAGGACCTGCGGCATCACGCCTTGAGCAGTAAGGTCTGCTAGGCTGGCCGAAGTGGAACACCTGATGCGGGAGGGCTACCTCCCCCTGTCAGGGCAGCTGAATCCAGACCAACCTACCCTGGTCATTTGTATGGCGCTTGCACGCCGGGCATACACAGCAGCTGGAACATCCACCTGTGAGTGCCTTCTTCAGGCACCTTCCCGCCCTCACCACCTTTTCTGTTCCTCCCTCCGAGGAATATCTGAGGGAGTTGCGTGCATGGTGGAGACACCAGGGCTCTCTCCCGCCTTACATCAGACCATGCAGGAGGTGGCAAATCTGGCCTTGCACGTATGCCAGCCAGTTAGACGACTATGGCGTCCATCAGTTTCCCCTGAGGAGACTCTGAGGCCCGATGCCAGGTGCCCTCGACCCAATGTCGGGTCAAAGATGACCTGCTATCCAGGGCTTAGGACACAGCAGCGCTGTGCACCGTATCGACAACTCCCTCTCCCACCTCATGCTTTCCCTCGCAGATTCTCTGCAGCGGGCTACTTCGACGCTTCTGCTCAGTGATGCTTCATTGCAGGCGTTTGCGCTCATATCGAGGGAACGTGGATGTATGATGTCCACCCTGGTTCAGACTCGCCGCCAGGTTTGGCTGGCGCAGTCACCCCTATCTGAGACATGTAGGAGGACCCTCCATACTGTCCCAGTGGAGCCTGGTGAGCTGTTCGAGTCAGCTGCTGTACAGGCGCTTCAGCGGACTGTTAGAGCTAGCCAGACCTGGCAGCAGTTCTCTGGTCTTTGCAGGGACATGCCTGCACCCCCAGACCTAGGGGTCCCACTTTTGGCCCACAAGGCCGTTTCTCAGCCTCCAGCTTACCCTAGTAGCGCAACAGGCCTCGGCGTCCTGCTGAGAGGCCGGACCGCTACCTATACAACCCTACTTACGTCCCCGTCCCCCCCGGCAGGGGTGCCAGGAGATGTCTCCAGGCCGGCTGTCAGGGTTCTTTCTCCCATCAGCGGATTTCCAAGGGAGAGTGGTTCACGTCTATCGACGCCTGTTCCCATGGTGCATCACCACAACTTTCAGTCCTGGGTGCTTCCATTCGGACTCTCCCATCTCCCCATGGGTGTCCACAGTGTGTTACTGCTGTCCTTTCCCCCTGCAATCGCAGGGCGTGAACATACTGCCGTACTTAGACGACTGGCTGACCTAGGCGCCGTCCCGGCTTCAGGCGCCACAGGACACTGCTCGCCTTCTCTCACGTGGCCCGGTAGGCCTCAAGGTGAACATGGAGAGGAGCTACCTGAGCCCTTCTCAGAGCATAACCTTCATTAGGGTGGCCCTATGAGGGCCTGTCTGTCGCCCCAGTGCGGATGGCTGAACAGCCTTCACTTGGATGCCAAGTGGCACAGATACAGGGCAATAATATTATCGAAACAGTGTCTATTCATCTATTCACTATCCCCATGGAGGGAGTGCATATCTGGCGAACAGTGTCCCAGGAACCGAGCCCCAGGGGCTCGGTTCCATTCCACCAGGAGATTGTCACAACAGTTACCTGCCTCTCAAGGCGGGTGCAGGGTGACAGAACGGGACAGCCTGGGGGCAGTTGTCTGCTGAAAGACCGCAGGTCCAGGTTCTAGAGCTAGCGCTCGAGCACTTTCTTCCATGTTGAAGGGAAAGCATGTGCTTGTCCGGTGGACAGCACCTCTGCTGTGATTTCCCATGAACTATCGATGGGGCACCAGATCTGCAGAAGTTGCTACGGGGATCACCGTGGCCTTCTGACTTGGGAGGCCCCTCGCCTGACCAGCCTGTGGGCAATGTACCCACCAGGAGAATGGAACAAGGTTGTGGTTTTCCTGTTCCGTTACAAGCCTCCACCGGGAGAGTGGCGGCTGCATCCAGACGTGTCGACCCACTGCCCCCACTGGGTCTCCCTGACGGAGAGGACCAGCCCTCTGGGTCAAGATGCCCTGGCTCACACGTGGCCAGAGGATCTTCTTTATGCCTTTCCACCAGTCCCTCTGCTTTTGCTATAAGCTTGTCAGAGTTCTTCCCCGACAGGAGGGATCTCCTGTCACAACTAGAGGGTCGGATTTGGCGTTCCAATCCCTGCCGCCTTCAATTAGGGGTCACGGGAGGGCCCGACCGGATGCTGAGTGGCTGCATAGAACCAGTCTGACGGACTATTCTGAATGCCAGTGCGCGGTCTACCTGCCTGCAGTACAAGAAACAGGTGGAAGCTGTTCTCCGACTAGTGTGCGGCTCAGAACAAGGTCCCAGTACAGCGCCCCGTGCCTGCTGTACTGAGTTTCTACAGTCTCTCCTGGATAAGGGCCGGTCTCCCCTGCATGGGACCTACCCTTGGTACTGGACAGCTTATGCTTGTCCTTTTGAACCCCTGGCACAGGCGGAGCCTAGATGGCTATCAGCAAGACGGTTTTCTCCTTGCTGTCAATTCAGCTCAATGTGGGGGCGAGCTGCATGCCCTATCAGTGGAAGAATCATGTCTGAGGTGGAACTCAGATGGCTTGGGTGTCACTTTCTGGCCTAAGGCAGTGTTTCTCCCAAGGGGGTGGATACGTTCACATATAAACCGGCCTATCCAGCTGGCAAAGTTGACCCCCCCCTCCCCCATCGGGAGAGGAGAGGTCAAGGCTGCTGTGCCCAGTGTGGGCCCTCAGAGCTTATATGGAAGCCACCGCCTGCATAGTCAGTTATGGTGAGCCTAAGAAGGGCTGTGCTCCTTTTTAAGAGAAAAAAGGAGAAACGGCACCTGTCCCACTGGATAGTGGAGGCCATTGCCGATACATACAAGGCGAGCGGCTGCGCTCGGCCATCCGGGGTGAAGGGTCACTACCAAGAGTGTCTCCACACCGAGGGCAAGCCTGAGTGGTGTGCCTGTGGGGGATACATGTGCGGCGGCCTCAGGGGCATCACCGAGCACATTCACCAAACACTACAGAGTTAACGTTGCCGACCCTCACCCACTGGGGAGGGTTCTTGGCCAATTTTCTCTGCCGGAGCTATAAGGGGTAGTTACTGTGCTTCCTCGTGACTCTTTTGGTATAAGTCATCCAGTGTTAAGCACTGCCTCTGGCGGTCAGTAAGGATGAAATAGAACGAAAGTTACGAACGTAACTACGGTTCTATGAATCCTGGATGACCGCCAGAGTTCTTGGTCACTCGGAATCCCGTGAACTCGCGAGAAGATTCCATAGGACTGAGCTCAGGATGACACCGGAACTTATAGATGACGGTGGTCATCCGAGGTCACACGTGACTTTGTTGATATAAATATTCGACCTGCGCATGCGCGAGACGGGATACATCCAGTGTTAAGCACTGCCTCTGGCGGTCATCCAGGATTCATAGAACCGTAGTTACGTTCGTAACTTTCGTTTTTACTGCTGAATCAGTTTTATATTCTGGATATAGCCTTCAAGCGAATATTTTAGCTCCTTCCGTCTGCTGCTATCTCCAAAAGAAAGTACTTTACTTTAATCACCGCTCTGTGTGAGCAGGCCGGCACTAATCAAACTATTTGCACAACCTGTGGTGGCCACCAATGTTATGTGATTGGTTTTGGATTGAATATTTTGCACACACGCATGGACACACAACTTCAAATGTAATACGGGTGACGTATTTGACAAAAGCCGAGAACATACCAAAGGTGAATATGTTTTACATACATATATATATATATATATAAATATATATATATATATATAAATATATATATAAATATATATATATATAGCTTAAGTTCAGCTGCTGCAGACGAGCTGCTCGAGGAGGAGTGAGAGCATCTCAGAATACAAATTTGAAGTGTTCTTGTCGCCTAACATTACCTGGATACACAAAGGTTAATAAATACACACACACAAGTTAACCACACTGTTTCACACACAGTTCAAACAAGACATTTCATGTTGTCAACTCTGTTTGTATTGCCGCAGGCTTGACTTCCTCTTTTTCTGCATTTGCAGCACCAGTCTCTTAACAGCCTACACACAGCTGCCGCAAAGCAATGCCGACCTCCAAAAATGCTCAGATCATGGGTTTCTAAAAAATATGATGAGCTTGAATAAGGAGCCGTTCTCCCCTGTAGCGGGTCTGTCCAGCCTCACAAGGTTTTTTCAATTTAGCAAGCTTGACTGGAAATCCTGTTCGTGTGGGTCGCAGGACCCCCAGCTCCTTATCTGTCTGCGAGAACAGACAGCAACAAGCAAGTGTGAGATCTGCTCTCTCTGATCACTACATCAGCTACGTACCCCGCTAGCTCAATATCTATCAAACATGTTGTGCATTGCATAAATACAGCCAAGGAGCAAGGCAGCTGGATTTTATTTTTTTGTTACATTTGGCCTACACTAAATTTACCTTTTAAACACTTCACTGGTGTTTATAGTACAGTATAAATAACATTTTATTCCCCTTCAAGGCAGAGTAAAAGCCAAATAAATAAATGACACAACTATTCATTTATTCAATTGTTTGTTTGATTCTTGTAAGAGTACTTGCTAATGAATGTTTATTTGACTATGTAGCACACCGCTGTGATTTCATCGCGAGAATCATTTTGCAAAGATATATTAATATGTGTGTGTGTGTGCGTGTGTGTGGTGTGAACACAGTATAGACTTCTCTGCATTGCGCTGCCGTTGTCACTTTGCCAGGCGGCCTGTGATGCCTTCAAAATGTCAGGGAAATCAGTTGTTATCTTGTCTTGTTATCTGTTGGCGAGATGCTCCTAATGGTCTATATTTAGTCACTCTCTTATGATCCCCGCTTGGTGATTCTTCAACAGTGACACACCGCCTCCGATGACTCACTGAGCAACAGACACCAGATATTATTAATGTTTTTACAAAAATAGTTACCCAGAAATAACAGCAGCAGCAGCAGCAGTAACCCATGGTTACAGCGATGACGTCGCCGGGCACCATTAAACTCTTCCACACTTCGTTCCCAAATTCCAATTAATCCGAGGCGACAACCTGATGTGTCAGAATGAATTGTCACTGAAGTTTTTTCCATTTATAAAACAACAACAACCAAAAAAAACCAAACACATTTTCAATTCCTTTGCAGCCACCCAACCCTGGAAATATAAGTCAACATGTTTTCTTGTCCGGTGGGAGATGTGCCTGACTGGCGTCCCCGGCTCATTTGAGAAATGTTACATCATCAGAATGGTTCAGCCCTTGAACTCTCTTTTGGTAATCTTGGGTAATAAGCGTGGGGAGCAAAGAAAAGGTTTTCAGAGGAGAGAAGCGGGGCCGTAATGAACCGGCTTCCTGCGGGGTAATAAAGGTCTGTGTCTAATGCCAAGGGCAGCCAGGCAAGCACGGAGACCATTACAGCTGATCGGGCTGGCTTACAGCTACCCCCCCTCCCCCAACGCCCGCTTTCGACTGCAGACGCAATTATCTTGCAAGACTGCAGCCGATATTTCCTTCTGGTGCCAAAGGGGAAGACATGTTGGAAATGTTATTTTTGCTGTGCAAAAGAACAGGCAGTGAGTGCACTCACCCCGGAGCATTTCTCCAGGACAGCAGGACAGAGGCGAGAGGCTGAGCAGGCAGACTGAACACAAAGAGACGGCGTACTTACGCCGGAAGCACTGGGTCTTGCTTTTCTCAGGTTGCTCTTGTTAAATAAGAGCACTGCAAAACTGTCACAACTAGTCCACCGTTGCAGATAACGGCTCTGTGGACACTCTAAAACTGCAATCTAAATGCATGGTTTCACCCCCTCCTTATTGTTACAGGATGTAAAATGAATCCTCGAGGCACCGCGCATTTCCCAAGCTGACAAATCACGAAACAGGAAACGCACCCCAACTTCTAATTTCTGGAACTTCTTTTTTCAAGGGGAGTCGTACTGAGATCTTTCAGCACAGAAGAAGAAGCTCCACGAACTCCGCATTTAATTCGACTTTTGACGGCTCACATACGTAGATGCTGTGTCGTATCTCACACTATTTGGAAGTGAGTCGTAACTGGCTGCCTGCTCAATAAAACCGTCCGAGTTTGGCAACAACAAGAAAAACCGAGATTTAAATGTAAGTCGACCGACTCATGGTTAAACATGAACGCATACGTTACATAATGCCGAGAAATGTAAAGGAAGGTCACACGGTGAAGTGTGTAAAGCCGTCCACTTCCTGACCTTGCCTGCGGCTTTACAGCAACGGGAGAAAAATAAAAGTGGAAGCTGAATAAAAATGGCAGAGGTTGATTTTTGAGGGATTGCAACACACTATAGCACTATTTCCCCCAAAACCAAACTGACTGTGAACCTGTAAATATATCGCACATATATCATCGCGCTATTTATTACAGAAGCTGAGGACAACTTTACAACATCTGCAGAGACACACTCTCTGTGTTATCTTACAGCCACTGAAAAACACACTGCAAACTGACGCTTTTCATTCCACTCACTGTAAGTACCACTCACACTTATGAACAGCGGAGGAGAGGCTTCTAAGACTCGATCCAGTATTATGCACTTGTAAAACAAAACAAACAAAAGGGCTTTAAAAAGAGATTCCATCATGTGCTGATGCTTGTTAGAAATAGTAACGTGATATTTCATCTTTTATCAAACAACTCCTCATCTTCATAAAAGAGCACTTCGTTGTGTTTGCCTGCTGATGCTTAAGACCACACGTTGGAAGGATGGAAACAACTTTCCTCTAAAATAACTCAGAGTCAATAGCACGCTCGGTGAGTGCGAGCTCTTTGATTCTTCGTAATTAAATGAGTGGCTTGAGAATGCGAAAATTCTTTCCAGCAGTTACAACATCAAAGCTGCCATACAATTAGGCTGTCCCCCAAATATCATCTATCATCTATCTATTACCGTGCCAACACCATCAGCTGATTTTTTTCATGGTTTGGATTCAGTTTAGGGGATGCATTGAGCAAGATATCAGGAAGAGATCTTTTTGATTGAGATGACTATATTTAATGCGGTTCAATGCGGGCGAGCTGCACAGAGGGGCGCGTCACAAGAGAACAAACACAAGAAATCATGATTCATCTTGTGATAGCACAACTCTTTGTCCGTTTGTATTGCATTTTAAATGGCATCACCGGGAAAGCTATTCAGAGGACCAAAATAAAATTGGAGGATTCGTTAGACAAATGCAGGACGTGCATTTACACAACTATTTCTGACGTCTTGAGAGAAATTTACACCTAAAACAACATGTAGTTATTTACCTATATAATACTAAGAAAATGCAGTAAACGGTGTGGTTTATGGAGATTTTGTGGGGAGGAAGTGCAACCAGAGGAGTCGCCTCCTGATGGCCATTAGAAAGAATGCAAGTTTAAAACACTTCCGCATTGACTTCACTTTTCAGAACCGATGTTTGCCGCCTGGTGTATCTGAAGGGGGATGACCAAATGTACCAAATTTCATAGCAATCCATCCAACAGTCAACCTCATGATCAAGATGACCAAAGTCATAGGATTCATCCTCCATGAATGTGGCAAGATCAGATTTAGATGCTGATGAGCAGTTTGAAACCGTGTAATGCAGCCTCTGCCATCGGTGTATGAATGTGTGTGTGAATGGGTGAATGTTGACACATATTGTAAAGCGCTTTAAGTGGTCAGAAGTCTAGAAAGGCACTTTATAAATGCAAGTCCATTTCAGAAAAGTCAGGGGATCGCAAAAGTCATTGTGCTTCATCCTCTGGGTACCATGCATGTCTTTACAAAATTCCATTGCAATGCATCCAGTAGCTGTTGAAATAGACAGTCTGTCGAGTGACTGGCATACTGACATGAACATCCCTTGGGCCATTCAGCTAGCATGGCTAAAAACAGCTTTGGTCATTTTTTTAGGCCCTTAAAATGGGCTTTGTTTGTACGCTACGCAATATGTCAGGTGCCAATGTGGATGTTCAAAACCAGTTTTGCTTGCCATAATCATTCCTCCTGTTCGTATTGGGCTTTAAAATATACCTTTCTAATGAGCTTCCAGTGTAAGTGACGGGGGACAGAATCCGCAGAGCTCACTTTGTGCAAAACACTTTTGAATGTTTATCTGAAGGTAATAAGACGTCTCAGTGGAAACTGAACTTTAAGCGAATAAACGACACGATTAAAAAGTATATTTCAATTCCACGACAGAAGTAGTTCAGCGAGGTGAAGAGAATTCCACTATGTGATTAATGCGAAAATTGCTCCAATCCTCCCGTTTCACACAGTCATGCAGTGCAGTCACCAGTAACCGAGAACCGTTTCTGATCTCTGTCCACTCACAGTAATGATCTCCCTGTGGCACAAGGACTGTGAATAGCAGCCGGCTGTAATCCGCAGTTTGTATCCACGAGTGATGTGCCAGCTGCCTTCATATGCAAGGCGACATACAGTAGCTGCTGACTCAGCCTCGCACTGCATTAAACTAATTATGTAAATTCAGTGTCTTGAGTTAAGCACTCTTTATGAGTCATCAGCGGCTCATTCAAATATCCAGAGCCAACAGATTTAACAAATTCAATCATTGTAATTCATTTTTGCCCTGTGAGAGAACTGACGCCGCTGTGACCTATATGTGAGCGGGATACAGGTATTAATAAGTTAATACAGCGAAATGATAGTAAGACGTATTGACCAGGAGATACTGGCGCTGATTGAAACTATGCCGGCTCGAAACAACCGGGTTATGATGCAATGTAGGGTTTATAGATTGCGTCCGACACTGGTCATGCAATATCGACTCACCCCAATAAAAGCGTACGCCTCAAAGAAAGAAACAGAGAAGAGAAGAGGGCCGAGCTAAGCAGGCTGACCTGGAGGTAACTTCTTCCTGGGGTGATAACCCGAGAAAGATGTCCATTAATCTTCATGCTGGCACTGGGTGAGGGTTTACAAGCACCTAACGGTATCTCTTTTTTGAAAGTGTTTAACACAAGGTAGCTCATTCCTTCCTACCAAGCGTTTCAATGTATCCAAAGCTGATTACAGAAACACGCAACATCTCCTTTTACATTATCCGTGACAGCAGATTTATTGTGGTCTACTCGCTTGTTGCAGTAAAGTCTGTGTTGTCTGAGAGTCATCCTGTGTGCTCAGTAGATAAACTGGTCCAAACAAACTACTGTGCCCTCCTTTGGGATGACTGATATTATTGCCTCTCTTAATGACTCCGGTAGTCTGCTCTTAGTGCGTGATTAAAGCAATAAAGGAGCGTGAGTGGGTTTTCAGCAAGCTCTCACTCTCAACTCTTCAATTACGGAAGCTAAAACCATGATGCTCCACGTACCCCTCCGAGGTCAGTTTTGCACGTGCAGGGGCGCCTCTAGCGGCCGTGGCAATTAGGTCGGGAGTAAAATAGGAAGTCAGGTGAGGTTTGGGGTGATGGATGGGTCAAACAAACACATAACTTTCACCCAGGAGGCTGCTGTTTGTGTCCTGAGTGAAACGAAAAGACAACGCTGATTTATTCTTACTTTTGTAACATTGTTAACTTACGTACGGAACTTAACTTACATAACAAACAAACTTATTTTAACCCAAACCATGATTTTTCAGGTTGTGGAAGTCAGTTGTAGTGGCCTACAATTGTCTTAATCAGCGCTCAGTTGTACTCAGCTCCACCCTCTCGTGTCACTCCTGGTTGCAGAAGAAACTAAATGCGACACCCAAAAACCAAGATGGCAAACTCAAGGCTTCAAAACCGTAGTCCACAGACCAAAGGGTGATGTCACAGTGACTACGTGCACTTTTATAGACAGGCTGTGTTCTACTGAGATGGGAGACAAAATATAAAGTCCTCGTTCTAAGCAAAAATGTATTCCAAAGTTTGCTGATCTTAATATGAGGCAAAAGAAGTTGGTATATTCAAATTTTCAGTCTTTTTAGTACAAAATTCAACCTTGATTTATCTAACTCAGACTGCTGAAGCCTCATGTTAACTTCACATAAGCTTTGGAAAGTATTTGGATTGGACTTTTTGCGCCATCCCTTTAGGAATGATCTCGTAATGGCTACTGAGCAGGAAGAATGACTGCGGCAACCAAAAACTCTTTCATTGAGCATATGGGAACCTGACTGTTGTTTCAAGACAGACATGACAATTTAACCTATACTTTAATTCGCTAAAGCTGCTATAGTTTATATTTTTATTTTAAAATAATGTATCAAATTACAACGTGAATCTTTCCATCCATCCATCCATCTGTAGTACATGCTCTGATGTATCTTACAGGCGTACAGGGAGAACCTGATGTGATGCGCAGACTAAGCAGTGATTTCTGGCTCCACACAAGAACATGTCTCACATGAGCAGTGATGCGGTTTTATAGCTCCCCTGGCACAGAGCGGAACATTTAAAAGGCACGGCTCAAATGAGCTTAGCACACTTTATTACCCGTCTGCAAACAGCTTAAGTGTCAAGCAGCACATCCTTGAGTGTGTAATGTTCACAGGCATCCTGAAAAATGAAGGCAATTAGCCCAGAGAAGCGCACATAGGTGGTACATCACCAAACAATGCAAAGCTCTTAGTCAAACTGAAGGCTGAACCATTACTGCACCATCGCCTACTAAAACCTGCACATAACACAATTCTTAATGCCTGTGCATTCAGCACCTGAGCTGATATTATGGGATTTAAGTCATTTCTGTGTGGTGATGAGTTGATCAGAGTAGAAATGTATCCACTATGCTACTAATTATGTTAATTACTTACTGCAACACAATAATTGCAGCATCATTACTGGTCCAACGCCATCCCCACGATGTATGTAATTACAAGTGTTATCTAATTATAATTGTTACAGTGAAGACAAACAGGTGAAAGATTTGTGTATGTCTTTGCTAGGGCAAAATGAGGATCATTTTCACAACACATTTCACTCATCATTTCTTCTTATTGTATGTGTTGTTATTTGATTTCTCTCACTATGTGTCAGGATTAGGGTCGCAAAAGGTCGGCACATTTCAGGTCAATTTACGGGATTGTCCAAGGGAAGTTAAACACGGGAAGTTCTCACAACTTACCATACCTTTTTAATAGTGCACTTATTTTGAGGGAAATACACATACAAAAATCAATACCAGCTTTTATGACATGTTTGGGTTAAAAATATGTCCATTTAATTTAATTGTAACATGCACTGCATTCAGCGGCCAATCTTCCATCACATATTTGCTCCCATAGCTGTGCCTACGGTGTGTGTGTGATAGAATCTGAATTGTAAGTCGCTTTGGATAAAAGTGTCTGCTAAATGAATATATTTTATATTTTCATAATGTTTTTTATCGTGAACCAGCAGATAGTAGCCGAAAGCTAAGTTTAGAACTTGTTAACACCTTCTGCTGTTGCTAGCTAGCTGTGACCGTGTGAGATGTAGCTTGATTTAGCATGCTAATGGCGGAGCTTTAATCGATATACCATCGATTCTTTATTGTAAAACATTTCTTCGACAAATGAGTTGTTTACTTTAAGCCCTAAGCTCGCACAGTTTACAATATAAGCTCACATTTTTAAAGTACCCTGCCCTCATTCGTTAACTTGCTAGCTAGCTAGCTAGCTAGCTAGCTAGCTAACACCAAATGACATATTTCACATTGTATGTATTTGACAAATGAATGGATTTATTCGGCACATTAATGGATTATGTCTGCTTATGATATTGTAAAAGGTTTGTTTCTATCTGCATATGACATGGATACAGCATGAGCAAATATCCCCTATCTTTTCATATATTCCCATTTTTTTCCCATTAAATCCCATGGAAAGTTTCCACCTTGAGTAGTCTCGTAATTTTTTTTCACCACTTGCTACAGAACTTTATCACTTTCAAATAAACTGTAGTCACAACAGGTGCCACATTCAGGTCACGATAGTCTGCGATCAGTTGGAACTGATTTTGTTGAAGAAAGATAAATGGTACAAATATGAACGTGAGTTTGACGAATGCTGTGGGAAATAAAAATAGTTGCAGTACAATGTACCATGGGCGTCCTGCTGTCAATCAATCCATTCCAGTGCTGCTGCCTGAGTGATTAGGGAATGTCCAAGTTGCCTCGAGGCGAAACATATACCGAAGCAGTCACAGCTCTGGGAGTGTTTGTGCAGTTAGTATTTGTCTCTAACAAGCAACGGAGGTCCCTTTTCCCCTTTGACAGTCCAGCTCACTTTCAAGTGTAGCAACTCATAACGGTGGAACTGTAAATAACCTAATCATCTAAATGTAATAAAAATTCATAATGTAAGATTTAACATAATGTATGAAAGTCATGAGGGCATAACATAATAACAGTTTTGTGAATAATGTAAGATATTATTACATAACGAGAAAATTTGACATTATAAACTAAACTAAAAAATTGAATAATGTCATAAATTCAGTGTATAGTGTAATAAATTCAGTGTATAGTGTAATAACTAAAAAAAGGATACTCTACTTGTTTTCTTAAAGCTCTATAGTTTTACATGACACAAGGGGAGTCCTCAATTTATAGCAACTGGACGTTGTCTGTTTGGTTATCCAGTGACCTGCACAAATGAGATGCTTTACAGAGATGATGGGGGATTTAAAATACTGGATTATTCTCAGCATGTGAAATAATTGTTCCATACATAATTATTCTAGTTACTTTAATATGCCGTTTCATTAGTCTTGCTCGCTCTCGACCCTCCCGCGCAACTGCGGAGATGGAACAGACAGTGTCTGATTTTTCCGCTCTTTTGATTGGTCACTAGCGCGTGGGGAGGGTCGAGCGAGCGCTTGTCACAAATTTGCAGGTCCGCGCATGTGCCAAGCTCACAGGAAGAATGCTAGGCTTTGAAGAATGCTAGGCAGGAAGAATGCTAGGCTTTGAAGAATGCTAGGCAGGAAGAATGCTAGGCTTTGAACAATGCTAGGCAGGAAGAATGCTAGGCTTTGAGCAATGCTAGGCAGGAAGAATGCTAGGCTTTGAACAATGCTAGGCAGGAAGAATGCTAGGCTTTGAACAATGCTAGGCAGGAAGAATGCTAGGCTTTGAAGACAATTTTCATCGTGGTCAAACAGTAGAATTCCGTCAGGTGATGCCGTTGGGCTCAGAAATACTTTTCCCCTTAGACTTATATTGTGAAAGAGATGTCTGTAAATCAACGGATCTATTTTTAAAAAATTTTAGCCAAATTGATTTCTTTCATGTACGAACATTTATATAGCCCTTATTCAAATCATTAGGTCCTGAAAGCTGAACCCGGAGTGTTTTTCTGTCGTCCGTGAAGGAGCCGGAGAATGGGGGATTGGGAGGTTCAAAGGGATGCGAGGGCGCTTGCTCTATTTTCTATGCTTTACTTTTTTCTTTTTTTTTAAAGACTCCACTATTACACTATGCACTGAATTTACTACATTATTCACCTTTATTGTTTTCTGAGTTTATAGTGCAATAATATGCACACACCTGTGCTCATGGTTTCATACTTTATAAGCTTTTAATTATTACATTATATGCAGTTTTTACATTATGAGTTGCTAGGTGATAAAAAATGTTGTGACCAACACAACTTTCAGTTCAAACTGTAAAGGTCATGAAGATGTCTTCCAGCCTCAAGTGATCACTTCTAAGATTCACGATGGCATTTTCATGTAGGGCATGTTCACCCGCACCAGCAAGGACAGCGACTCACCGACTCAAAGGTGATTTGTCAGAGCAAATTGAGTTTCAGCTGAGACTCGGCCCACTTCTTTCGTTCTCACAGCCTACAAGGAGCAACATATTCAACAACTTAAAGGAACAGTGAGTAACATTTAGGGGGAAGATATTGAATATAATATTCATAACTATGTTTTAATCAGTGTCTAATCACCCGAAACTAAGACTCGCTATGTTTTCCTTAGCTTTGAAAAAGCCATTTAGCGGGTCCTCTTCCACGGAGTCCGCCATATTTTATGTATTATAATTATAATATTATACTATTTAGTTATATCTAAATTATAAATAACTTCTAATACTGATCTGATTTGTTTAAAAAAATTCTATATACGTTTTCAAAAACAATTATTTATTCATGTAGAAGAACAGAGTATTGATAAGAGTAGTTCTTCTAGTTGTACTAAAATCCTAAAGATACCTATCCCTACCCGTAGGCCACCGTAGTTCTCCAACACGCTTGGAAAGGGTGGGTTAAGTTGAGGGGTATTTAGTTGGTTGCAACCTGCCACAAACCACTAGATGCCACAAAAACTTACACACTGTTCCTTTAAGAGTCAGTTTGTTCATTTGAACGTATCTATTTAGGGAAAGGGTTTGATCACACACAAGGTACAGTCCCCCCTAAGCCCTAAGCACTGAACCCTCATACATTCTAATTAACATTAGTGTGCTCAGCAAAAATGTGAGAATGCTATAGGGGTGCAATGGAACTCTTTATAGAGTTGGGGCAGCGCTTTCTGACATCACATGAGGTGGCGAGAGACCCCCTTAACTACTCTACTGACTTCACAGTGGGACACATCCTGCCTCAATATTCCTCTAGACTAATTTGGAACACGTATCAGTACCGAACCATGTGGCTGTTAAAGGTGTTTGTTTGTCTTTTGCGTGTTACATCCTAATCACTGTAAAGAATATATCTTATATTTAAGATGTTTTAGATTTGTGTCTCTTAGCCTTGAGGCAGCCAATGATTTGCATTCAGTCTGTTTGGTACAACAGTTGACACGTGTTTGACAAGCGTAGATAATCCGTCACGGTGAACGGGATGACGCCATCTTTTCACGAAGCACGACAGCACCAGTCGTTTCACGAAGTTTACAGCGAGGTGACAAACCTCTCTGCATCCACCCACACACAAGGTACCATCGCAATCATAAACTACCCTCATAAATGATATTGCTTTTTCTTTGTTTAACTGGTGGAACTCGGTGGAGCAATTATTCTAACTCTATAGCACCGCAAAGAGAGGGCTCAATATTAAGCTTGTTTGTGGAGGAAAGTTTGTTAAATTAGTATTATTCTAGATAAGGTGATGAGTACAGTATAGTGCTTACTATTATTGTTACGTTTTGGATTTATTTTACACCGCTCGTGCCGATGAATTGATGATTATGAGTGTGTGGTACTCGAAGGATACGGATTCATAGTGAAGAGAAACATTTGCATTTTTCTCACAGGTATTAAGGGACAGTCTTCTCGTACTTATTCGCTAAAAATCGGCCTATTCGGCACTCGATTAGGTCGTCTTCTGTTCCGTGCGTGAACTCGTTCAGATGCTCTTCACATTATTTTTACTCCCATGCTCCCCAACCCCCCTAAAAAAACATTTCTTTACACTTACGATTTACAAAGGTCATGTTTTCAAGTTGCAAATTCTGGAAATTGAAAAAAAAAAATGAAACCCCTTTATATTGTAATCATGAAGACAAAGGTCAACTAACTTTAAGTCCTTATTTCAACCCAAACCATTATCCTTGCCGTAACACAACCAAGCCATTCTTGTGCCTAAACCTAACCAAACCTCAGCAACAGAGTTATACATTTGTTTATGGTTATTACGGTTATGGTTGCGCGATATCACTGTGTGAAAATTCTTGGTGTAGGTGAGCACCACATCGATTGCTTACTACAATTTGGATTTCTTTGCCACAATATGACATTATAAAAAAAAATGTAAGCACCAGACAAACACCGATGACGTCCTGGAAGGGAGACAAAACATATTCCACAAATCGAAACACCCTGGTGTGTGACTGGCACTAATTTAAGGACTATCTGATTTGTGATACAATATTCAATTAGTGTACTTCCCCAGTGCAGCCCTTCACAGGTCTGCGTCTCTTAACCGCTTGGCTGCAATCTCTGGAGCAGGGGTCTCAAACCCGCGGGCCAAATCCGGCCCGCCACGTCATTTTATGTGGCCCGCGAATCCGCCAGCAAAAAGAAAAGTTTAAAAAAATTGAATTAAAAAATAAATAATTTAAAGTTAGACTTGATAATAAAAAACCCCACAGTCGAAATTATGAGATAGAAAGTCAAAATGATGAGATACTTAAACACAGTCACAGAAGCAGCTCTTTGGCTGGTTACTGTACACTTGAAATGGAAATGTATTGTGAGTACATTGAAGACTTTAAACGTGGCTTTAAAACACATGAAATACTTCACGTGGGATTGTGCAAACACACCCTTGAAAGGATTTTAAGCATTGAACAAAGTTATTGTAATAACTTGTGTTTGATATTTGTCTTTGTTATTTTCTTTAATAGTTTGATCTTTGATAGAGTAATGTGGGTTTCTTAACCCTAAATTAAAATGATTTAAGTTGTAATAACAGAAATGTGCTTAAATATATGTTTACATTTATATAACTGCATCTGCAATATTTTTACACTTGAATAAACAATAATGAAATGCAGAGACAGTTATTTATCAATATGTTCGGAGTAGTTACATTTACACAGTCTTACATTTACAACCGGCCCTTTGAGGGCGACCGTGATGCTGATGTGGCCCAGAGTGGAGATGAGTTTGAGACCCCTGCTCTGGAGAGAGCCTCAAGAGCAGCAATGATGTGTGGGAAAAGTACCTTCAGTGGGCTTACTCAGCATCCAATAATGTAACGACGAGAGCTCACCTCCATGTCCGTTGTATCCTGTATAGACTCCTATTTATCAACATTCTGAAAAACGCCATGGGGGGGGGGGGGTTAAGTGTGTGAGAAAATCCCTGCTATTAAGCTGATGTAGGAGGGCAGTGATGGTCATTTAATTCTGCTTAAATGACCCATAAGGGATCCAAGTGTATAAGCCATCATCTTGTTATGACCACTCTTATCCTCGAAGTCCAAAAGTGCATTACTTTGAGTGGGGCTGAAATCTCTCCCTTCGCTCCACTCCTTTGGGTCGACGCGTGATTACGAATCCATTCAATCATGTATGATATTTGATTTTCCAAAGACGCAGTTTCCACCGTTTACTGAGATTCTTATTTCCGCCTCAGATCTGACGTGTTTACTCCATATCGAGTGCAGACGAGTGGTCTGGTTCGAGCTAAAATATACCTCCTTTTTTTCTATTTACCGGATGGAAAACATCTGAAAAGCCGATTACCAGTTCAGTGGAAAATGATGATCATTACAGGCAATCAAGATGGGCTTGTTTGCATATTGCAGATAAGTTAAGCAGCTGTAATTACAGCAATGGTCACAGGGGCTTTTCTGCAGAGATTACATGCTATGGAAGAGGATGATTCCAACGTGGTTTGATGCTACAACTGTCGAGGGGCCGGTTCTCTTCTAGTTTCCTCTCATGTAAGATGCAGAACTTTAAAAAAAAAGTCTGCTGTTCAACACAATTTTTCATTAGTTTTAATCATATTGATGGAACCACTGTTAATACAACCAGCTACCACTGCTGCAAATGAAAAGCAGCAAAGACGAAGGTCAGAAGCTAAGAGCGTCTCTGTGACAAGCGTTCAGATTTGACTTCAAAGTGTAGACTGTGTGTAAGAAGTGGACGTCGTCGCCGTGACGTCGTACAACACCCAAGGTAGCCACGACCTAAAACATACCGGTTTATCATCTATTTTACTTAATTTGACTATAGTATATATTATTTAGTATTTTATTTTGAAAGGAACCACAACTTACTAAATGAACATCATGCTTTATTGAAGAAGACTTGAAACTATGATTGAGACCATAAACTCATGTTTACAATGTTTACAGAGGGAATAAATCAAGAGAGAAGTGGAGTCATTTTCCCATAGACGTCTGTACAATCACACTTCTTTTCACAACCAATGGAGTCGCCCCCTAATGGCCATTCCAACGAATATGCAGGTTTAAGGAACACCTTGCGTTGGGTTCACTTTTCAGACCCGCAGGTTGCCGCCTGCTTCAATAGTACTCCAAATCCCACCAGGCCAAAGGTCAGCGTGCATTGCTCAATTCTGTTAGTGTTTTTGGATTTACTTTTTTCATAGTTTTCTTCCAAATGATTTATTTGAACACATCATGACTGGGAAGATGTGTGTGATGTTTGATGCTGGAATGAAGACGTGATCTTCAGCTCAATTTTGTAAAATATAGTCTCAATCAGACTTTGTGCCCAATTTGCAGCTAAAGGGCCTAGTTTTATGACATCTAGGTGTCTAAACTTTCTACATAAGTTATTGTTAGCGAGCAGATCTGTTTAACCTGTCATCCACCTCGACTGTATTGTTATTAGTTGGATTTTAAATCTGGGTCAAAGCTGTATTTTTCCACATTATTTGTGTTGCTAAATTACTTTCTTTTAAAATAAGTATTTTACATTATCTTTATCCATAAATGGATACGTCATTTATTTTAACCGATATTTATTATCATGGACAAATAGTGACAATGTGCTCCTGTCGCGTTGTCCATATTTCTAACAGCTCTGTGCATCGCTTTCGCTCATCATTCACTGCAAAGGATCGTCATGGACGTGCCCGAACACAACAGAAAACAACAGCATGTGCAATTTTGTATTCTTATCCTCTCATGCGTGAGAAGAAGTATTCATCATTGAAGGTTCTATCGACAGACTGTGTAAGTGGTAGGTGTTAAATATTGTGATCCATGAAATCCTTTCAAAAGTGGCCACGCTTCACACTAAAGCTTTTGTGCAAGCCGATTAATAGTTAGTGTATAAGTTCTTTAACTTATTAAAACTGCATGAGACCAGCATGCGATCTGTCAGATTCTGCGGTATATACAAAGCAAGCAGTTCCATGAGATGTGCTGCGTGCAAAGCAGCGAACCCAGCACCCATCATGGGGTAATTACCAAACTGGAAAATCTCCACATTCTGCAGCTGTCTAACGAACACCGGCTCTGTGCTTTTCATATTCACAGCAGCGCTTTCTCTCCTCATATTGCACTGCTTACATAGCGTGCTTCAAAAAGCCGAGAAGGTGCGATATCAAACCACGCAATCCACACCTGGACAACTTTCTGCATTGTGATGTAGCACTTTTGTCGAGGCTGATCACAATAAGCCCCTTGGCTCTGGGAACAGGATCAAAAAGACAACAACACAACATCATAAAATATGTATTTGTTGATCAAGCCAAATCAAATCGTGTGATGTTGAAAACAAAGCCTGTGATGTCAAGAAGCGAAATAAAAAACTATCAGGTTAACTCGCATCTTACAGGTCGAACGTAGGTCATCTACCATCACTTTGCCCAGTGACCCTCATTTACTCATTTCCCCCCAAACGAGCAGGTGTTGCGTCTTAAAAGACACCGGGTAAGTGTCAAAGCAAAGCGTGCATATTTAATCTTAATGCGCCATATGCTGGAGAAGGACAGCTAAAATCAAGCTAATTACCAGGCAGAGGGATGCAGACTGTGTCCACGGGCGTATCATCCCGAGGGCTTTGTTCTCTAACAGTGAGGGAATGAATCCTACTTGGGTAAATACATTGATGATCGTCTACCTTCCACGATGCTATCATACAAGGACAAAGTCCAGCACATATTAAATTTGATACATTTTTCATCTTTTCAAATATATCTTTGTTTCTAGAAAAAGCGAACACAAAAGGTGTAATTGGAGACAATTCTTTTTGCGTGCTGATAATTATAGGTCAGCGCAGAAAGCAAGACAATGCACAGGCAAAAACAAACAGAAAAGCCTCCACTTGTAGTACTAGTACAAGAGTCAGGTGGGATGGCTCACTGCGGGGGAGAGAGGGAGCGCAGCCTTCATCACGTCCAGCTTGACGGGGCTCGCTCGTGAGGGTTTCATTTGGCTTCCTTTTCATTTATTTTTTGGTACCATGTTGGCGCAGGCTTTTTACCCAGGTGCCTCGGCTTCCTCCAAAGGTGTGTGAGATGGGCCCAGATGTTAAATAAGTGGCAGAACACTGAAGACATTAGAAACGGTTTAAAGCATGGAACATGTTTTTGATTCCAAGTATCAGCAGGCCCCTTTTTCCACCCCACCCCCCAAAAAAAGAAACGGGAAATCAAAAAAGAAAAACGTTGTGTATGGGATGGGCTGCGGCCGTGACACGCTCTTTTATTTGCCGGGCCTCTCTCACAGCATGCCACTGGGCGAGATGCCTCACAAGCTGTTTGCAGGCAATTAAGAATATAACAGCTAATACTTTACTGTTGCTCTCGTTGCAGCTCTATCAGCAGCGATATCTGGGGGAAATAAGATGCTTACTGTGTGAGAAATGGCGTGTCCCGGCGGGCGAGCTTCCACAACCACCACAATAGTCGGAAAGATAAGCCAGCGCAGCTTTAATTAGTCCAACAGAGGGAACCTTCAAGGGCTGCATCAGAGCCAAGAGCTGAATAAATACTCATAAATCTACAATAGAGAGACGTTAATTCCTTTTATTGTGATCTGCCCTGAGCTGAAGCGCTCCTCTACCGGAGCTCTGCGGCGCATGAGAGCCTCTTTTTTGATAAGCCGGATACACCTATTCAATTTTGCTGATTAAAGTCATATCAGGCAGCGCTGAATGATTACGAATGATTTACTCTCTGGTGGCTGGATGCTGTTAGGCAGCCTGAAGAAGTCGAGGCTGCTCCTCTCCATCACTCTGGAAGCCCCAGCAGAAGAGCCTTCATAAAAAGCAAAGTCACACCCCCGCCCCTCCCCCCTTCCCCCCTGTTTCTCAGTTCACACAGCGTGTTTTTTCGTGTTTGACCCCAAACTGAACACCTAAAGTTACCTCCCAATGTCAGGAGGTCTCGTGCATATATTTTAAATCATAATTGCACAATTAACAAGCTATACAATCCTTTTTTCGACTGTATATGCACCATTTTCTACTGTATATGCACCATTCGATATTATGCGTTTTAAAATGTGAGTGTATGGCTTTCTTTCATGTGATGATTTTAATGTAAAGTGTCTTTGAGAATTATGAAAAGCGGTCAATAAATAAATTGTATTGTTATTATTATTATTATTCAGGACAGACGCAGCCAACAGTGTCGCTGTTTTCTGTTTCTCAGAATCAAGGAAGGATCCTTTCCACGACTGAATTTCAAGGATGCTACGTGATCGCATCCCGCTGATCCAGTGTCGAGCATCCTTCAAATTCCACCCAGGACAGAGTACGTCATTCAGAGGATTTTCAAGGATGCACGTGTGTGTGTATCCTCCGTGCTCCTAAAACACCCACAGTCCTGTGGCCACGATGTATTCCCTACATTCTGTTTCTGCACAGATTTGCCAATCCAGCGGCGACATCTTCAGTCATATTAGATCTTCAAGGCTCTAATTTAAAAGTATGTTCCGACTTACGCCGCGCAGCGACAGACTCGTCCAGCATGCTATTAACATACACAGCAACATATTTTCACATCTAACTTGGCGATTTGAGGCTTTGTTTTCGACCAAACCCCAGATGGTGATTGTTGAAAGTAGAAAGACTCGGCTTCTTTCCACATCTAACTCTGTGAATTAGGGCTTTATTTCAACCAAACCTGAGTCGGTGATTGTAACTAACCGAGACAGTTTTGATGAGTATTTTTATCCAGTATGAATGAAGTGTGTTTTACTAAATGGGAGGTAAAATTGCTGTTTTTTCGATGGAGTCTGGTGGCTTTGAAGAAAGCATATTTATTATTTTGACCGTTCATAAATTATATGACTTTAAGATGTGTATACAGACACAACAATACATGGACATCAGGCGGCAGGTGACATTTTGACCAAAATCCTACTCTAATATTTTTGATACAATAACTTTGAATTAGACCATTTTTGAAACCCTAAGTTAAAAATGAATATTCTATCATATCTAAGAGAACAAATATCAAAGCGTCCATGTTTCAGAGTGCTGTAGTCTTTAGTTCCTGTGAAGGATGATAGTGTTTGATGAATGTGCACCATTGCTCTCTACTGTTTAAAAAAAATGAAATAAAGAATCACACCAGTGGCATCAGACACACAGTACAAGGCAAATAAAATATATAATGTACATATTTTACAATCTGAAATGTATTCAAAGGCTTTAGATCAGTGGTTCTCAACTGGTCTGGCTGCGGGACCCACCATCACCCCTTAATGACAAGCCGGGACCCACGACCCAAATTATATATATATATATATTAGGGGTGTAACAATACGCGTATTCGTATTAAACCGTTCAGTACGGTTCGGTACGCATGACGAACCGAATACGTTTGAATAAAAAATTTCTAATAAATACATTTCTCTGGCATTTATAGTTTTCTACTCTACCGAAACGTACCGAACCGTGGCTCCACTGTATCGTACCGAACCCAACCATGAATTTTGTGAACCGTTACACCCCTAATATATATATATATATATATATATATATATAATTTGGGTATATCTATATTCAAGACGTCTAGTAGTAGTAACGTCTCTGTGTAGTAAACAACTGTCAAATCAAATAAAGAAAGTACACATCAATTATATTTTAACAAATATTATTCTCATTTTTCGAATTTAACTGGATGGATTATAAATAATACATAGAAATACATGAATACATGTTCTTCTCATTTCAAGTAAAATAACGGCTGGATAAAAAAATTAATTACTGAACGAAATTCAATTTAGAAAACTTATTTTCACTGAATTGCCCTGCAGCTTTAAATTCAGTTGATTCAGGGTGAAGTGAAAAAGCCACAATATTTTATTTTTCGCATCTTCTGAAAAGAGAAATTAGTGTTTGAAGAATTCACCTCTATGAGTCTGTCCAGTCAGAGTCTAATGACTCTGGTCTCTTTGGACATTTCTCTCTTTTGGAGATCGTTCTATGATTTGACTTTCACATCTCACACTACAACAGTCCTGCTCTGCTCTCTATGTCCTCATCTCTCCCCGTGTGTCACGGTGTGTGTACATCTCACTCAAATCAGGAAAGTTGTCAGAATACTCATATATATATTCACGTGATGTGATTCACAACGCATTGGTCGGTGTTTTTCCTGCACCGCTGAACAAGTCCCGTAAATGCTGGAATAATTCCGCTGCATAAAAAAAATGCCCTTCAAAATAAAATCACAACTTGTGAAACGGGTCCGTGACCCACTTTTGGGTCGCGACCCACCAGTTGAGAATCACTGCTTTAGATAATTGGAAGTAGTGGGTGCCTACAACCTTTAGGAAGGGCTAGAGGCTTCAAATGTGTTTACTTCACCAGCATATACTTCAAAAGCTGGAGAACCCCCCCCCCCACACACACACACACACACACACACACACACACTAGTATCAGGTTAATTCTTTCCGCACCACTGTCTCTGCTACCCAGTAAGCCAAAGGTAATGATAAACTCACAAGACCCGGTATGCAAATTAGTCCACATAAATAAAACATTTAAAAACTGCGCCGAGCATTTTAAGACGTGGCGAGCGCAAACAGAGCCAAAACGTAATGCATTAAAAATTCAAAGCGAGGCCATTATTATTTGGTTTTAGTGAAACCTGTTGTTCATGGACTAAATGCATTATCAAGTTGAACTCTACCCCACTGCCTCTGGAAGCTGACAGATAGGATTGCTGCTCGTTGCTCTTTTCTTGCACCCACACCAGATGTGATGGATGATTGGCTGAAGACGCCCTCGAGTACAAAAAACACACCTGATCTCTAATCGAGAAACCCTCAGACCCGGGAGTTTTGTTTGGCTTCCTCATCATTCTGTTAATATCTCAGTCAGATTCGTTGATGAGAAAGACGGCGATGATATGTTAGGAGGACTCTCCTATGGTGAGACATGAAAAGATATCACACGCTGTAATGATCACAAATCTGAGCGAGTGCGGTAGGCTTGTGCTTTCCAAGACGATATCCAAAGCATGCATATTTAATGAGCATCACCTGCTCTGAAACACTCCCAGCATCGGGAGCTGATGCCGCTGATGCTTGATTTCATGCTGAAGACAGGTCAGAAGTTTATACAGAGATTTCCAGCCACATCACAATGTTGGTAGAGGTCACCTGCGACGGTAAGTGGCATGAATGATGGCACCACGACTGACGCGTTTTCTGTTTTCTGGCAGCTGTATGTAAAGAACCGCATGAGTCGAGGATGCACCTTCATGTAACAACGTTCTCCTGCCTACAAAGCAATGTGCACAAGCACCCCTCGGGGAAAATAACGAATCAAACCTTGAGAATGAAGTGCACGAATAAAGGGATTACAGCCAATCGTGTCAACACATATCATTCCGAACAGATCCCTGTGTAGAATGTCAGGGGACCAGATCAATGCCTGCTGGCATAACTGGAGCAAGGTCGCGGGTGAACAGAGGGGAGGGCGATGAAAGAGATGAGACCTGGGGTGTAGCATCTAGGATAGAACAGCAGATATCAGGGCAGGGGTCACTGGAACTTGGTCTCAGTGCACTGATGGCTGCTTCTTAAGCCTGGGTTGTACTCCCAAATGGACTTGTACAGGGACAACTGCGGATGCCACGGACTCAAAGTAGTTCTGCTTATACTGTGCACTTGGAGGACGGACGCCTTACCACATGTGCAGAAGATTTCTAGGCACCGCACACAGCCTACGTGTACACCCTCTGATGACGAAGTTACCAAGGACACTTGCGTACTTGCAGACACTGGGAGCATAACTTTTGACTTCATGGTGATACAATGAAGTTAGTTTAAATCTATCCAGATGTTTTTTAAGGGACAACTTGCGGGTTTGAGAGATCCATTATCTCAAAAGTAACTCGGAGCCGCACATCCGGAGGACGGCACAGCCATAGCACCCCAATTGGGCCAATCTCAAGTGGGGTCAACTTGCCACATCTTAAGGCAGGGTCATTAAGCTGAAACTAATGTATTTCAGATGCATGTCATAGTGGTGTTTTTTGCTGTTTTAATGGGGAATAGACTACTTGTGTTCATCGTCCAAAACCAAGCACTGAAGATATAGAGAAACTCATTCAGTCTGTGTGGTTGAGGAACATCACCTGGGATACAGGTGTAGCATCCACTTTTACAAAGCCGGCAAGGAAAAGTGTCGAGACCAAGGTAGTACTGGTGAAAGAATTTGTTCTTAGGTCTCGGGGCTGTATTTGTCACAAGCCTTATGCTGCGTTCACACCGGTCGCGTTGATTTTTTGACGCACTGCAAAAAAGCGTCCAACGCACTGCACAATCGCGTCCAACGCGTCGCCGGTCGTGTTCACACCAAACGCCGCAAAATCTCGTAGCGCCGGAGAGGGGGCGTGGTTTATCGTCCTGGAAGCCGTTCACCTGGCCGCCATTTCTTTCCGCTGTCAACCGTGAAAGGAATAAGGACAATTGCTGCTTTGTACGTGTTGTGGAAGTCCCTCAAACATCGGAATGCCAAACGCCGTCATGTCTGGTTCATAATATTGTTCAGAGGAGCTCCGTGGATTGTATCGAGCTGTATTCACTGTCTAGCAAGCCACCGGTCGCTGTTTACTACAGCTGTAGGAACACAACATATACTGATTTGGCTGTGATTCAACGGCAATAAACCGACAAAAAGGGACTCCGAAATAACTACATAATGATGCCGATTTGTACTTGTCTTCTCCGACAAAAAGGGACTCCGAAATAACTACGTAATGATACCGATTTGTAGGCTACTTGTCTTCTCAATGGAGCTCTGATGGATCGGTGCTAGGCTATGCTAACATCATAGCAGCTCCACCAGCACTCAATAACGTCACGTAGACGTAAATACGGCAGCGTCTATTCATTGTTTGTATCGTATGGTTTACACACACACATGTATACGCATAGTTTGGTCCGGTCTCTATTGATATGAGGTATCGTAGAGCTCTGGGTGAACACAGACGGCTACAGGATTTATTTCCTGATTCAACAACGGCAGGAAGCCAGTGATGACAGGGGGAGCAACTCAACGCTGATAGGCTATCGCGCCACAGCGTCACGCGATTATGTCGCTGAAGTTGAAAAATTTCAACTCGCGCGTTGGCGATTTTGCGGCGTCCAACGCGTCCACCGCGTCCACCGCACTGCAATAACGCGTCCAACGCGTCCACCGCACTGCAATAACACGTCCAACACGCCGCGCCATCGCAAAATCGCGGCGCGCCAGTCTCATCGCGTCTGTGCATAGACTTTGTATGTAATCTCGACGCGCGTCAAAAAATCAACGCGACCGGTGTGAACGCAGCATTACCGCTGTATCAGCTACTAACAGGCCACCGCATGATGCTGAATGTCTCCGGTTGCCATCAGCAACAACAGAAAAATCCCAATCTGAACCCACCGTCAACCCACTCCTTCCCCCACGGCGGCAATCCTCTTTTTGAGTCGCAAACCACGCACTGAGTTCGACGTTGGTTTCAGTTTATTTAGGTAGACGTAGACAGATGCTAAACCAAATAACTTCAGGGATGAGGGTTGTCATTGTCAGTCACAGTCCCAACTAAAGAGCTTCTCGCTATCAGCAGCATGCCACTCTCCTCTCTATTTCCTCCACTCTCTTCGATGTCTGCCTTCTGACAGGCTCATATCAGTTAAGACCTGCCTTCTTGACGTTTGGCAACCACTCAACAGGAGAAATGACAACCTGTGACCATGATAATAGGATGTTCCAGAGCAAGGGTGACTCCAGGTGCTGACTGAGGAAAAGGCTGACAGTTGTGTGCATTAGAACATTGGTGGTGCACGATCACACAATCTTATACTCCTCTCGGGCACATGATAATGCGCAACAGGTCCATAGCGAAACCCTTGGCAACACAGGTAGTATAATAGCGAGGATTGAAAACATACATAGCGGCCAGGTTATTCTTAACAGTGGGTTCTTTTCTAAGTCTGTCTGCTTTTGTCCTGTAGGAAGCCACTACAGAGGCAGTGTTTAGTCACGCAGTGAAATCAGTTCTTCACGACCAGGGCCTTCCGCTTGTATTCTTTCTAATGGCCATCAGGGGCCTCGTGTTGCAAAAAGGAGTCAGATTGTATGTAAGTCTATGAGAATGATCCTACTTTTCACTTGATTAATTACATCAGTAAACATTGTAAACATGAGTTTATGGTCTCAATCGCACATTTCAAGACTTCTTCACGACAGCATGATGTTCATTTCGTAAATTATGGTCCCATTTAGAGTAAAATAGACCATAAGGAGGAGTATGCTTTAGGGCGGGGCTACCTTGTGACTGACAGGTCGCTACCGCGGCGTTGTCCGGTCTGGGAGTTGTCGGTGTTCTCGTCTTACAGCTTTAACCCTTTCACAGTGTGTTTTCAATTAATCTATGTGAAATAAATTGTAAAATTTTGGTCGCCTAAAAAAATTTTTTTTTTTACCGTTCAGTTATACATAGCTCCACCCTCTCACGTCACTTCTGGTTGCAAAAAAACAAGAAGGCAACAGTCAAAGTCAAAGATGGAGACGGCAAAAATCCAGCACTCAGGGCTTCAAAACCGTAGTCCACAAAGCAATGGGTGACAGCACGGTGATTACAGTCAATGTTCATAACTAATGGACAGGTGCCAGATGTCAGAAGTCAATGAAAGCTTGCCGTGGAGTCAAAAGTTCACCTCGCTAACCTCAGACAAGTGATGTGGGGAGAAGACCCGGTGCACGACACTCCAATGTGACAGTGCCGAGTATATCCAATGCTTTTCCCAAAGCAAGACTGAAAATTAGCTAAATGCATCCCCGATAGTTGTCTCCATACACTTAGCTCGAATCAACACTGAATCCATTTACTGCGGAGGTGACAGTTACTTTGTGAATCTCATACGTGCCGCAGTGAGCACTTTGTTTAATCTACCGTGCACACACACTCCCTTGAGGTTTCCGCAGTCGAGATTAGAACAGCAGGCACTTTCGGTGGGTATGGCCGGGCTGCATCGTGCACGCAATGGGAACAAACACTGCTCATATCCACTTGCAGCATGCAATCCCCTCACCAAAGGGAGCAGTTGGCCGTGTTCACATTGGAAATGCATCGTCAGCTGTTTAACACGGCATCAACACAATTGATCGTGCACCAATGATAAAGAAACAATACTAATATCGTGGGGGGAGAGCATAACTACTTCAGTGAACCTCAAAAGGGTCATGGGGCTCAGAGCCATGACGTTTCCAGGCAGGATTTTGTTGTTGCGGGTTCCATGGGGAGAGTTGAAAGGATTGAATGGTTTCATTTGGACCTGGTCAGTCGTGCAGCTTGAGCCCCAGAGTACATTAGAAAATAGCTGAAGTGACACTCTTAGACAGGGCAAGGAGCTGCTTTGAGTGCCGTGTCTGCCCTGTAGTGCTTTTAACATGCCCCGTGGGTCCTTTGGGTTCATTAAGCAGTGTGGGGGTTTGTGTCAGAAGTCTCTCCGAAACCCGCTGTGACATGGGGAAAACGCCCTTGACCACGAGAAAAAATTTAACGAAAAGAAAAGAGCTACAGGTAATGCCAGGAGGAAACCCTGAAGGACACTTTCTCTGTAAGCCATTAAGTGAAAAGGCAGCCACAATATAAGCCTTGGGGAAGAGGGGAGGCAGAGTCCAAAACAATATTTTAAAACTATATATATATATGGTATTTAAAATGTGTTGCAAAAGAGTACTTTTTCTTTTGTAAAATAAAAACTTACAATCCCGTCTTTGAACAGTTTTACTTCTGATTTTAGTCATAGTCACACAAAGATATTTCTTTTAATGGCAGATTTTCTACTTCGGAACAAAACTCAGCACTTTTTCTATTTTTTTTAGATCCCGGGCTGTTGCTTCTTGCAACCCCAGTGTGTTGTAATGTGATTTAAGGTGATGATATGCAGAGGCGCCATCCTCGTCTGGCAGACGGGTGCTGCAGTGCGGTATGAAAGTGCTCCCTACGGCAGTGAGCACGTGTTGCTCCATAGCTGCTTCCAACTTAGAATTCACCGGAGATAGACTTAAGTCCGCTGGCAACATACAGAACGTCGCTGCCTTAGATACAAATGCTCTGTTCAATATCCGGGCTGAAATATGAGGAGGTTCTCTGAATCTATTTTTGAAGTTTTTAAAAAAGGCAGTCTGTAAGTGCACCTGAACATGCACTGATAGAGGTTTCAGTGTAAGAAACGTTTTCACAGGAAATGAGAGGAGTCGGGAAAAATGAGATTTGATACATTATATCCTCCTTTCAAGAGTTACAAAGCTGATCTTAGCTTTCCGTAAATCAGACATGGAATTTCTGTCTTGACGAAGGCTGATGGACAGTTGAAACACCAGGGACAGCGATGGAAAGAAGTCCAAAACTGTCCAATAAAAACGACACAGCTCAGATATTATATCTATTCATTGTTATACTTTCCCTTCCTTTTTCTTTTTAGAGATACTATTCTGGCAGCATCTAAGACAAGCTTTCTACACTGCGAGCCGATGTCTGATGTGTCACCCAGTGCACTAATGTGCACACGCTCACACATTGGTCTGTCCAACCCACAGAGGAAATTGTGCATCTGGATCAATTACAACCGTTGATGGAGATGGAAGCAGTGAAGTGCACCATCCTCTCAATCCAATGCAGTAATCAGTCATCTAGGTTGTTTTTTTTAACTACAGAGGAGGAACTCCTTTAACAAACCATCCCCTTCAGTTTCTCATCACATGGCGGAAATAACAAAGCAGTTAAAGCACTGAACCAAGAATTCCAAACCAATGGTTGCAAATGAAATGACACATTTGAATTTGTTGAAAGTTGCACAGAGTAAAGGATACAGGATGTATACAGAGGCATACACTTTCCTTACTTCTGCACAAAATTGGATACATAAGAACCGGCTTCTTTCTTATAAACAGCTTTTAACATTTAAAAAAAAATAACAGCAAATGGAGCCACCACAAAAAGCACCTGCATAACAGGGAGGACGTCCTAGCCAAAACCAAGGGGCGGCCCAGGGTCAGAGGAGATGCAGGGTTTAGCTCTCGTCTTTGAATGACTCATGCATTGCTCGATAAATACTGCAATGTACATAAACAAGTGATATATGGTTACCTGCTGTTACAGCGATGCTGGTGTTGTTTTCACCTTGTGAGTCATCTCGGGCACCTACTGTAGCAGGAACTACCACAGAGTTGTTTTTGAGTACTTTGGAATGTGTTAGGTTGTCTGTCTGTCTGTCTCTGGACAGATTTGGTCATCGTGATAGCGTCTGAACTGTGCAAGATGTAGTGCAAAACTTTACAGGTGTGTAATTGAGTTTTTTTTTTTTAAGTTCCAAGAAGAGTGTGGCCTGAGAAAGGGCGCTGGATGTAGGGTGGAAGGAACATTTTTTTACTTCATTAATATTATTTATATTAAACTGCAACAATTATGTATTGAATGTCTATTGTTATTCTTTTATTTGTTGGGAATTAAATGCATTGGGTTGTATTACCTTTTGTAAATAAACGGTCACATTCTGGCATATACCGTAAAAAATCACGGTAAAACCCAGTTGTCCTATACTATCACATACGGCAAAATACCGTAAAAGTAAATTATGGTAGCTTCACCGTAAAAAAACAGTAAATTATTGGCATCCCTGCTGCCAGTAAGTTACCGTTATTTCACGGTGAAATTGTTTAGAGTGTACCCTTCCATGATGAAGTTATCATTTAAACTTAAAGCATTTAAAGCACATTGGTTATTACATAGCTGTGATTGTGGTGAATATTCTGCAAATCTTTGGGGGCTTAAGCCTCATAAGTCCGGCCCTCCGGCCGCTGGATGCCTGAAATCAATATTGGATGTTCAATTTTCACTCTGTTTCCTTCTGAGCTATAGCAAACTGGTAGCCAGGTGCCAGGCAGAACCTGGCAGATGCTGGAGTCAAATATATGACTGTCGGACAAGCGCAGTCACAACTCATCACTTTTCACTTCTCTGGGAGAGACAGGTCACCCTGTGGTTATGACACAAACATGAATCCTCCTAACTCGAATGAAGCCATCCCAAACCGCATCGCCCTGTCGGCGGAAAAGTGCTCTGAAACGGATAACAATGCTTCGATCCACGGAGGTTGTTTTTACTTTCCTCCCCCACAAAAGAGGCCAGAGAAATATCTGAAGGAAACAAGGCTGCGCAACAAAAACAAAGAAATGCGGGTGACTTTGCATCGATGCAGTCTGCATTTTTAGAACAATCTCCCGAGCTGTCTGCCTGTCTGAGCATTTGCAGATAATTGGCATGTAAAAAAAAAGAAGTGCAGTGTGGTTCATCCATCCTACACGTCTTCAACGCTTGGCCGAATGCTTTTTTATTTTATTTGTCCACACCCTCATATTGGAGTACTCTGCCAGAGGGGATTGGCCGGGGATTGGTGCCTTGTCCGTCAATTGATCAGGAGCCCGACTCCGGCTTAGTGCGCCCTTGCTGGAAACCTCAAATGAGGCACGGCACAAACGCATTCATCTTCATCAGAAGAGCACGGGGATAAAGTATCGGGGAGTGTTTTGTGCAGCAGACGCAGGGAGGTGATCGCTATCGCACAATATCTGTGTCCACAATGGAGCTACATTGTAGGCCCCGTCGCCCGTACCTAAGTAAGTGTTTGCTCGTGAGATGTGCCCACCATGTTTTACCATTTGCACTTAATTTTACTATTTTGAGTTGTATTTTGAATACATTGCGATTATGAAAACTCGACTCCCTCGAGTCGAATCCCTCTTTTCTGCTGCGTCTCTTTGAAAAATCACCACTCCTCGAGAAGTCTTACTGACCGCGGTGAAAACACGTTGGACCTTTACGTTTCTGGCCTATGTTGAAATTGGAGACGTTTGCACGCTGTGTACCGGTCAATACCAAGGAATAAAACAGCCCCGGCAGATGGAGAAGCCTGGATTTATTCTGGCCAGTGTAATTTATTAAACTGTTACCCATGCCCATTTATCATAATCAACCAAAGGGTAGCAGGGCCAAAAGAGCTATTTAGAGCACCGCAGAGTTATGCCACTGCTGAGTCTGTTATAAGTTTGAGGAAGATTATATCAGGCAAGATTGGACCTCGGGGTACCATTGTTGGCACGAAATGCATCATTCATTACTTGAGACCTATAGCTTACAAAATTCATCCACAGGTTTACGCCGAGAGTAGACGGTGAATGATGAAAATGAATTTGGCCCGGGCGAGCTTTGAGGTAGCATGGCATCCAGCGGGCCAGATGTGGAGAACATATGGAGGTTTAACACTGATTTTTAAGTAACTGGGTGTAGAAACAAAAAAAGCTGCTTTGCGAGCCACTGAACATTTCAGTTGCACGTCATTTTCGTTGCATCCACGCGCCTTGAAAAACACTTAAGTTCAACTAAGAAAAATAAAAACAAAGATACTTTTTATCCGTGGCCGTAACAATATTCTGCGGGTGCTATATAATTGGCAACTGCTTGCTCTGGGCAGACTTTGGATCCCTACACTATTGATTACAAGTAACACCAGATGCCAGAGTTGGATGAGCGATGAGTGGCGAGAGGATGGGACTGATGAGTGCGCCATGAGGGGGTTGTTTATCTTTTGGCCAGGGAGTAGTGTGAAGACTCTCAAAACCTCCAAAAATCCATCAGAAGCTCGCCTCCCGAACAGACTACATGTTCATTAAAGCACATCAGGCCTGCGAGCGCCTTCCCATCAGAGGCGCTGCTTGATACTTGAATCGATGCAATTATTAAACACTTCTCAATGGCTCTTACGTTGAGAACCGGGCACAATGAAATGCTTTGATGAACAGCATGCAGATGACACATTGTTTTATTCAGAAGGAAAAAAAATGGTCAATCATTTGTTAACAATGCCTTATGAAAGCCACACTCAGGAGCGCATTCACGGATTTCAAGGCCGTTGATTTCCAGCTTATTTTCCAGGCACGTCGGCCGATACCACACGCAGCCAACGGCCGCTGCTGTGCTGGTGCCTCTTTAGATCTTCGGTACTTGGGCGATGTTTTGCCCCACTTACACGAGGCAGCTTTGTGAATCTAAAAAGGCTCCACAATGAAAACTCGTGCTGCAGTGGGTAGCAAAGCCTTTCCTCTGGGTCTGAATTAGTGTTCTTGGACTTGTACCCGGAGTCCCCCGCAGCCAAGAGGAGCCCCAGAGAAGTTTTTTTTTTTTCCTCTTTTCTTCTTTTGCCGCCTAACAGCCAGCAGAGGGGGGTGTGCTCCAGTCAGGAGGAGCATGTGAGTGTCAGCTGGTGGGGGTTTTTCACAGCAGCCACACCTTGGAATGAGACCGCTTACTGACAAAACCACAAAATACATTGATTTCAACATAAACATTGATTACATTTGCAACATATCTACTTGTATAGAGAAATGGACAAATATCTGTTGTCTCAACATGAAACACACCACTTCTACTTGTGTCGCAGGTTATAATAAGGATAATTCAATATTACATTACAGTCATTGAGCAGACGCTTTTACCCAAAGCGACTTACAATTCACATTCTATACACCGTAGGCATAGTCTTGCTCAAGGACACATCTAGATGTAACTGGCGGAGCCGGGGATCAAACTGCTGATTCTCTGATTGAAGGACGGCCCTGCTCTCCACTTAGCCACAGTCGCTCACTTTAACTCTGATTAACTTTAAAAAGCTCATGACAGAGATGAGCACGCCTGGCAGCTTGAGGCTAAAATCAGTCCTCGCCAGTATCTGCGATAGACTTTCCCAAAGTGTTCTACATTTTTTTTTACTTGTAGGCCTACTAGCTGTCACTTAGGAAACAAAACTGGAAAAACACACTACCTCTGTAGATCCAAGTGAACCGTCTCCCTCCTGCTCAGTGCAAAGGGCTAATATTTAGAGGGGGGGTTAAATGAAAAAAAAAACAGGATAAAGAAAGCCCTTCTGCAGGGCTTTATGAAATAGTCGGAGATGAATTATGCACATCCACTGGCTTTTGATATCCATCCCACAGGGCCTTTTCTCTTTTCATTAAAGCTCCTATTTTTTCAAAAAAAAAAAATTTTTTTTCAGAGAAATGGCAAAATCCTTCAGTTCAAATCAGTGCAAGATTAAACAGCGTATTGTGCGTATGTTTTTTTTTCTGAGGCTGATAGCCGGGGGGCTGAACACCAGTCTAATTTGGTAAGGCCAACGTGTTGAAGTGGCACTTTTGATATTATCACATTGAAAAAAAGACAGACGGGACCTCGAATCCATGCAATCCCATTGTAAACTGTAGAGTGTCTGACCACCTCGGACGGTTGTCTGACGCGTAAAACAACCTGGTTGTATTGATGTTAAGCTAAACCCGCCTGCGTCATTGTTAAACGCTGGCGTACTACAACTGCAACTGACATACTACAAAGAGCCAGATAGGCCATACAGGCCGGGGGGATGGGTCAAACCAGTGCAAAAATATAACTTACATTTAAGTCACGTAACTAAGGACAGTTTGTCTTTTGTGACAAACTTCCTGTGAAGATGGACGTTTAACAAAAATTAAAAATAGGACACTATGCATGTCCAACATCCTTAACTGACACTATAGGGGTACCCAGATCATCATAGTTTGAAGCGTATAGGTGTGACGAGTTGGGAGTGGGACGATGTTGCGTAAAACTCGTAGTGGGGGACTATTGTGTCTGGGTCTCAAATCCAAACCGGCTGGACTGGAACAAATAAACGTGAATAGTCTGGCAAATTCACTCTGATGATAAGTGGCTTTAAATAAATTATCTAAATATATCCAATCATCAAACATTAGAAATAAGTCCACCCACGCATGTTTGAGGACTAATACTTTGTGACTCTATGGTCCAACCATAACTTCCTGATGAAATTAGAAACCGTCTCATTTAAATGCTCAATGCAGCAGCAGTTGAAACAGTCCTCAATTGAGACCTCGTTGCAAACAAAGTATTTTCAAAAGTCCTTCTTTGGACACAGACATTCTCAAACGCACAGTGGCCCTGCTTTCTCAATCATAATACACAACTAACTCATAATGAATTAATGGTGTTGGACTTCAATGGACCGGCGATGCCTTCGTCTCACATCTCTCACAAAAGCAGATATCCAGCTCCGGTTGCATCCATTACAGCCGTGCACGTGACACCTTGTGCACCGAGAAAAAAGAAAAGACGTCGGGTTGTAATAACGATGGGACGCGGGTGCTCATCCATATTAGAAGAGTATTTAATGAACTCAGACCGTGGAGAAGACACTCCTTCTGCTCCCAGCACTCCGCTTTAGCTCCCGTACTGAGTCTATGCGCGGGGGGGGGGGGGGGGGGGGGGGGCCGCACATATCTTTTTACCAGCGTCGCCTCGAAGACACAAAAGACGGCGCTGCAAACGGAGATGTGCTCTGATAGCGGGAGAAGCCAGTCTTGAAGTCGTTGTTGTTTCCGCAGCCGTGCCCGCCCGCGAGGCAGACAGGCACCGACCGGTCCTATGGGAGACTCCGCGGGGATGCGCACGGAGTGAAAAAAGAAAAGAAAGGCGAGCGGCATTGTGACTGATCTACCGGGGGAAAAAAGCATAGGGTCTCGCGCGGCGAGTCATGTTTGCGCCGGCCGGAGCATCGACGCGGCGGCATCAAAGTTGAAGGAGACGTACGTTGTTTTGTTTTATTCACCGGGGCTGCACAGTCGCGACGCGTTCACACCAGCGCCGACCTTTAACTTGCAACACCCGCCCCTCTCCTAAAAAAAAGAAAAAAGAGGAGGACGCGCTGTCCGCGGTGCTGAAACAGAGCGACTTGGCCCATCATATATATAGTGCGGGAGAGGAAGACACTCTCACTTCGCACACCTGCTTTACGGAGCTCCGTGGGTTTTATCCAGCAGCTTCAGCGAGGTAAGTCCGACATGATGCGTTTGCTTCGCTATTTCAGTCTTGTCTCTCCGAGATATCGTGTTACAGCCTTTAAAAAAAAGACTCCACTCTTATCTGCTCGGGTGTCTTTGTGTACTGCCTTTGAATGCCTACATGTGTTTTATTTTGAAAGTTTGATCATATATTGACTACAGCCACACAGATACGGTATCTGTCACTGTTGGGCTTATTAATGCTACAGTAAAAGTATTGCTAAAGTACCCCCAGATGTCACAGAGTGCCTGTTGATTTCTCTCTTGCATTAAGTATTTTACGTTGCAAAATTTTCTGTTAGTGTCCATTCCGGTTTTTACTTCCTGCTTTCAAACCTTTTCACACTAAAGTTTTGGAATAAATACGCTTCTCCTCTTCTCCCTATTTTACTTATTGATGCTGTGCATCACATTTACCCCAGGCCATGGGGGCCATTGCACAATGGAGCATGTTATTGCCTGTGTACACTGACTGTTGTTGCGGAGTTTTCTGCGGCTGTTAAATCTGTTTCGCTCTCACACACACACACATCAAGATGTGACAAAAGGGCAGATTCTGGTTCAACGTCGCTGTGTGCATCACGCGGCCCGTTATGTGTGTGTGTTTACATTGTGCACAGTAAAGAACTCCCAGCAGTGAGGGAGCCAGCGGTTCGTGCCTCTCACTTTGCCGCCTGCAGGTACCTCATAACTTCTCTATGGCACAGCTCCTCCGCTATAGTGGATCCGAAATATCTATTCACGTTTCGTGTCTTCTTTTTTTTTTAAACAGAAATTATGTAACTGATGACAAAGCCCAGTCACCATTCCACTGTGCTTAATGGCTTGTTATTCTAGTTCTGTTTAGCAAAGATCAGGGCGGAGTCTGTGTGTTCTGTTGTTTGACGATGTGTCAAAAATAATTGGTGTGTTTCGCTATAGATTAAAATAAGGCCGCTGCACGCCAGCCAGCTTCAAGCAGGCATTTCGGGTTATGCCACTTTAAAGCTGCGACTGATTTTCGCTCCCGCATCTCGAACACGACCTTAAGCTTCGTAGTTACTTTAAAAAACTCTGGATGCTTCCAGGGTGTTGTCTAAAGTAATCTGAATACAAACTGAATACAAAATGAAATGTAGCTAAATGAATATTCAATGGGACTAAGGAGTGCTACTATGAGCCACTAAACAGTGTTGTAGTACCTCGAGATCGGGCTTTTTGAAGGTCCTGGTTTCGTCTCGGACAAAGACGACTCAGGATTTTAATTCAAGACCGGTCAAGACCACAACTGTGTGAAATCACTGAATTTCCTGTGCATCATTACTGTGATTGCTCATAGACCAGAAAGGGAAATCCCCACAACAAGAAAATTCACCTCTAGAATGGCTTTTGATGATTCTATCAAGACATTTGATATACAGTAAATATGACAATGAAAGATGCGAATGATTAGGAACATTCATTTGTTTCCCGTAAGTGTTTTTATGGGAATGTTGATCTTTCAGATCAATTCGAGGAGTGCCTATTGTTTGCACGCTCCACACTTCCTATCCTCAGTGTGTCATACAGTGCGGGAATCGCAATGTCTGGGTCTCATCTTCATACACTCTGGTGTCGGTGGTCTGGACTACAACACAGCCACTAACGCAACATTCCCTACTTGTTTTCCTTGTGCTTTTTCCAACCTGCTATACACGCATGTTGGTGGTCTGTTAATAAAGAACCGTTTGTTTAGATCTCAGACGGTGTTCTAATTGCAAGTACTTGCTTTAATTCACCACCCGTGTCTAGCTGAGAGGGAGCGTGGGAGTCATCAAAGCAGAACAAGGCCTCTGTTAAAGGTGGGACACTTGTGGCTGAATGGCTGGAGTTGCGATTCCTTTCAAAAGGCACGACTTCATCTCAAAAGGCACGTTTTCTTTGGTCTTTTGTATTGAAATCACTGTGGTATTCAGTCAATGAAGTCTGTCAGCACCAAACTCTGTGGGAGCCTTAAGAGCCTGTCGCTACAAAAGACCTGTTTGCCCATTGGTGGCTCAAATCCATCCTCGTCTCTGACAGCTTATATTAAAGGATGAAATAAATAAATATATATATATATCGAGCGAGAGTTAGAGGATCTAACAATATTGCATGCAGCACTCTTGAAAAGATTTTGCTCGTATGTGTAAATCTATAACCCGAACCCAAGGACAGACAAGAAAATCCTGAAAATTCACGCAGAATAAAGGACAAAGACAAACCTTCCGCGAGATCATCAAATGAAGCTGTTGTTGCTAAGTGAGGTTGCTCAATTGCTTTTAATCAATTTATCGTGCCGTCTTCCTCTGTCCAAGAGGGACAGGGGTGGCACAGGTGTCATCGAAGCAGAATGGGGGGGGGCACACAGCGGAGCTTTGACGCGTACAAATTGTGCTTGAAGATGCTGCGCAGCGTCCCGAGGAGGCTCAAGAAGCTAGCGGGGGGAACCAGCGGAGCGTGGGGGACATTGCACTCCAGATGGCCCTGGGAGGCCAGGGGAAGAGAGCCGGCCAAGCCCAGCTGGGAGTGAGGGAAGCTGGACTGCCGGTGTGTGTGTATGAGTGTGTGTGTGTGTGTACGTGATTGTGTGAGGGAGGCGGGATGAGGGCAAACAGGAGAGACAGAGAAAAGAGGTATGTCTGTGCGTGCTGAAGGAGGGATTGGGAGAGAACATGAGAGCGAATGAAACAGGCGCCTCTGTGTGTGTGTGTGCATGGAAGTAGTGAAAGGGAAAGTGTGGGAGGGAGAAGAAATAAAAGAGAAGATGAAGGAGCCTGTGTGCTTGTGTGTGTGTGAATTCGAAGGACTGACGGGGTTTGGAGACGCAGCAAATGAAAGAGAGAAAGAAACAGGCGAATGGTGTGTCTGTGTGTGGGTGGGAGAGAAAATTAAACTGGAAGAAGCCTGCATGTGTGTGTTGTGTGTGTGTGTGTGTGTGTGTGTGTGTGTGTGTGTGTGTGTGTGTGTGTGTGTGTGTGTGTGTGTGTGTGTGTGTGTGTGTGTGTGTGTGTGCGCGTGTGTGTATGTGTGATTGCAGAGAAAGCATTACTGGGAAAGAAAAGGCAGGAGGGACCAAAAAACAAAAAAGGGGAAGAGAAAAAAAGGTAACGAGTGTGTGTGTGTCCCTGGAAAGGGTAGTGTATGAGGGATGGGAGAAAAAATGAAATGAAAGAAACCGGTCGGGTAGGATGCTTGTGTGTGTGTGTGTGTGTGTGTGTGAGCGGGGTGCACACATGTGTGGGCGTATTGCTGACAGTGGTATTCGCTGATAGCATTAAGGAGCAAACATCTGCCTTTGGGACTACAGATGAAAAGTAGCCTTTTGGCTAACTCTGCCGCATTTTGCATAAATGTTTTTATTAATGTGCACTGTCCCGTTCAAATAAACCAATAAATAAATGAAAGCTGCACAGGAAAAAATAACATGTAGAAAACAAGTAAAATGGGGTACTAACTGAAAGAGAAATAGTGGTGCGATGTACTCACGTGCTCACACAGGGGCCGCGCGACCGAGTATACGCGCTTTAATGGCGCACCGTTTCGGGGGCGCGCGGCCTCCCGCCGCAAGCTCGGATACTCACTCCCCGCTCCGATTGAGAAGACATGCGTCGTATGTGGGACACTTTTTCGAGTCTTTTTGTAGATGACGTTCTCGTACTAAAAAAGCGAAGCCACCTGAGAACGAGCACCGAGCTCGCCGCGGCTTCACAGAGATGACTGACGCCGCGACGTTTCCGTTTGAGGGAAGGCCGCTGGAGAGACGCCGGCGATAGGGAAGCGCGCTTGTTTCATTGCGCCACGTCTGCTCTCTGATGGAATGGAGCATGATCTGCACTTTGATCACGATGAATTATTCCTATCCCCTGCTATAAATATGGTCTGTCTTCAGCACACAATCTCTCGCTCTCTCTCTACGTAAACCAGGAATCTGTGCTCGCCTCAGAGTAGCGTTCTCCTGAGTGTGTCACTGTGGGCACACTAGTGCTGCCGCTCCGGTTGTCTTCCTCACACTGTGAAGGAACAAGAAGTCCGACCTCAGTGGTAACCTTTTGTTCTGGAGAAGACTGATGAGACTCAATCAAATACAGTGATAGCAACTATTTTGTGCAAAAAACGCCATCGGCCCCATATAAGAAACAATAAAATAACTCTGTCTTAAAGGACTGGGTTGGTGTTAAACTGTATTTTCCCCCATTTACAACAAATCCCATGAACAGACCAAAACCAAAAATATGTTGGCCTGTCCGTCACTTCTTTCTGACCTCCCCTCTCTGTCTGTGTTATACCCGGAGAAGGTGTACATCTCCGATACCTTCATTGAGAATGCGTTGATCAACATAAAAACAAGCACAACTGAACAACCGTGTTCGTGATACGTCTGCTTCCACGGTAACTGGCTGTTGCAATTCCATTCTGTTGCAGTCCAGCACCAGTTATCGTTCATAGAAACATTGTATAATGTGTGACCCGTCCGGTGAATCGCAATTACATTTTAATGTTAAAGCATTTTGACACAAGACAACACTTTGGGGTTAGCAACAATGTTGGATTTAGCTGATACAGAAGTTGTTCGAGTGAAGTTTCGAACTTCCTGGAGGGCATTCTTGGGAGTGGTTGTAGAGAAGCTGAGTGTACTGGTTGTATTATGCATGCAGAGTGTGGAGGAGGTCATAGTGCACAACAGTCATCTGGACAAATGAATAAAAAGACTCCCTGATTGTTGTAACTTTAAATGTGAGTATTTGTGGGCTGCAGCTGAACTTTTTATTTATTATTGGCCATTTTTGTTTCTTTGTCTGTGTTTTGTCCTCTTGTCAGGTTAGTTCTATCATAACCAGTTGAAGCACTGGCTGCAGAGTGCAAAAAAATGTATTTATTGCTGCGTGATGTTGGTCCATGTGTATTTATTTATTGACAATAAATGCAATTTGTGCAATGTAACACAGTACATTTCAGGTAACTTAATTTTTGCTTTCATCCGAATACATTTTTGACCAGTAAAATGCCATTAAGGTAACTAGTTTTACTTGAGTATACTATTCTAGTACTCTTTCCATCGCTGGTCGAGTGTCACAGCAGATGAGTTGAAAAAATTAGGACCTATTTTACATTTCCAGATGATAGATATACCCGAACCTGATAGAGAGCAACATTTTCTTTCACCTGGCCAAATATTCACGCTCTTTTAGCTCTGTTTTTGGTCTCTATCAACTCCTGGGGGGGGGGGGAGCTGCTCTGCAATATGTTCAGTAACTAGTCTCCAACTGTTTCTGTCTGCGGTTTGCTGTGCAGGTAGAGTACAATACGTGCAATACTCCATTTCTCATATTGTCTTGTTTGAACAGAGATCGTCTTTCTTAAAGTTTTTGTTCACAAAACCTGCGGATTTAAATCAAATTCAAACAAAGGAAATGTACTTTTTAACTATTTTTAACCTGTAATATTCATACAAGACATTAACTCTGAAGTTGTTCTCTCCGCCAGGAGGATCAAGCGATTGGTCGTGTGTGTGCGTTTGTCCGTGAGTGAGTGTGCACCTCTGTGTCTGTCCGTGGCTAATCTCCCAATCTGCTGCAGCAAACTGCTTCATATTTTTGGGTGGCCAGTTATGGCTGCATGATCGAGGACCTCTCGTGTTTGCAGCGGCTCACACTTTCTCAAAACACCTTTTATAGCCAGTTTTATATACTGCCATTGAGTGCCTGCTGACTTCTCACTCTCTACTGTTCACCGGACCCCTGTCGGTAGAGTGATAACACAACTGAGTGCATCTCTGCATCTCTACAGTGACATTCAATTTCCGAAAACAAATGGATGACTAAAACGTTTAGCAAACATTACTCAAACAGAAGTATATTGTGCATGTATTAGGGACTGCCATACTGTGGGTGTAGATTTCAACAATTTCATAGGCTCCTGTCCTTTTAAAAGTATAAAGGGTTAACCGGTGAGGTCTGAGCATAGTTGGTGTGTTTATTTTAACGAGGAGTGAAGGAGTGAGATACGGGGGATATCTGACCTGATGATGTGTCAACCCTCAGGCTATAGCACGCATTGACAAGCTAGCCACGGCAATAACATCTCTGAGAGGAATAAACAGCAGAAGTCTAGCAGTTGATGCTTAATGATTCCAAACATCACACAATTGCAAATCGAGTCAACGATTTCACATCTACATTTTAAGAATAAAGTGAGCTAATCTGTGTTAACAAGAATGAATCAGACAGGTATCATTTTTGACGTTGGCCTTGGATCAGGAGTTGACTTAGTCTGGGTAATTAAGACATATTTGTATGTAAAATTTGCCACAGCATGTCCACATGTTGTTGTTTTTTGCATCATTTTCATCACTGATTGTCTTTAATAATTATTATCTTTAATTGTTGTTGGACAACAATGGAGCTCTATTGCCCAGAGGCTTTGGCTACACAGACAACAAATGTAAGGAGGATTGCATTTATGCTGTTTCTAGTGTTTTAATGTTATTAGTTTACTATAAGAAAAACAGAATATCTCCAACCTTATCATGAATGGCCACACCAGGCGGCAACCTACTGGTGTGAAAAGTGAAGCCAATGTAGAAGTGCCTTCAACTTGCATTCTTTCTACTCTGATTGCATAAACAAGACTGATTGTATGGAAGTCTATGAGGAAATGACCCTACTTCTCACTTAATTTATTCCCTCAGCAGACATTGTAAACAGGAGTTTATGGTCTCCATCGCTAGTTTCAAGTCTCCTTCAATACACCATGATGTTCATTTAGTACTTCAAATAGACCATAAAGCAGGGTGTGCTTTAGTTTTAGTTTTGTTTCAGTTCATGAAAGTTAATTATAACCTTTCAGTCTCAGATGCAGCATTCAGTTGCATGAGCTCCACTCTCTTGTGTCTGGTTGCAAAAATAAAACAAGATAAGTGACGGGCAAAAACCAAGATGGTGACAGACAAAATGCCAAACTTGAGGCTTCAAAAGCAGTCTACGTCCACTTCTTATGTGCAGTCTATGGTCAGACTCAACACCAATACTTATTAATGACAATGAAAAGTATAATGTATTATCAGGGTTGCAATATTTTTCCTTTTTGATACACTGTGTAGATTTGGTGATGTTCGGGGTGTTATGACTCATTACCTTATTGAAATACAAAACTGGGGAACGGACCCATAATTCATTGGAACGCCATCAAACCGGACCGAGCCAGCTGAGCTGGCATTGACTTTTTTGTTAATACATCATCTCTGATTCTCAGAGCTGACTACAAGCTCCTGACTGGCACCTCTGATGTGTCAGAAACAAACCCACAGTACAATTCTTCAGAGAACATGGACGCAGTGACAAAGCGAGGCTCCGGGCTGTGCTTTAGGATCAGATCAACAGAGACCGCATCTACATCTTTGTATATCAATGCATCCCACGGGGACGTGGCGTGCGCCTTTTCTTAACATCGCTGCTTGTGCCCGAGAGCTGATTTTAAATCCGGGAAAAAATTCCCAGCTCCATTTCGCACAGCGGCCTTTTACACATCGTCTCACACGGCCTCGCCCACACAAAGTGTGGTGCTATCAACCCATCACCTCTAATGGGAACAAAAGGTCACCCCTTAATTATTCATTCGGGATGTCAAACAATGCTTGCAGGCTGTTACTTAGGGTGGGGAGGGGAGACCCGCTGAATAATTCAGGTTTCAGGATTCTCTTTCCCCCGGAAAAAAAAAAGAGCGGCGCGGTGGTTCAGGTGTTTATGAGAGTCTCATCTCCATGCAGGAGCCCTCTGTCATTCCCGGGCTGACCTTGGCTGTCACTGCGGCGGCAACATGGGTGGCACTGAAGGTGGCGGGGACTCGTGTTCCTCCCGTATCTGCAGGCCTCCTTCACACAGGGAGAGTGAGTAGGAAGGACTGCAGGGAGCAGGCTGCTCCTTCTCTGAGTACCCCCCCGGGTCTGTTTACAGTACACCGTGTGCCACGCTGCGCAGGGCTGGTGCCAGTGTATGATGCTCTTCTTTCTTTTTTTGAAAGCAGATCCTTCCTTTACAATGACTTCCTCTGCGTTTCACTCAAGGTGTTTCTGTTTTTGTTCACTTGCGATGTCGGCCGCTCTTAAGCTGCTTTCTTAAAATGTGAAATAGGGTGTGTTTATTGCAGCCGAAGAGGCAAAAGCACATATTAATACTATTAAAGTGCTTTAAACTGAAGAATGCTGTAATGTGAGTCACTTCCCTGGAAGGATTAGAAGGGAGGATTCTGAGTAAGGAGAGAAAGTGGAAATGTTAATCCTGTTATGCGAGAGGCAGGAGGGGAAAGAGAGGGACGGATGAGATGGAGAAAGTGTGTAAGAGAGTGAGCGTGAAAGGGAGAGACACCAACCTAATGCCAACGCTACCATCTGTGAACAATAACATGCATGCACAGATACAGTCAGCCTCTGTCAAGCAACGCGTGGTCAAGCAGCAGCAGCCGAGGAAATCAAACCAGAGGCACGTTTGTCATTGCAGACGCAATCAACAGAATGACCCTGATCTTCCCGTAGACACTATCTTACTGCCATGTGTACTGTAGCACTCGGCGGAGGACACCATTTTTTTTTTGCTGTGACTGCTCTGCACGTACAACTGAAATTCAGCAATCGATAGTCATGAATAGAGGCGCTGAAGTCTTCAGCTGCATTAAAGGATATTTCAACTGGATCTGAATAGGCTTCATAGAACTGTCATAGAAATGAAATAAATGTATTTTGAAGACGGTTATGAATGGGAGAGTGAGTAACCTGTTCATGGGAAATGACTGAGGATCAAACTAATAAACCCTTGAACTTTTGCTAAGTCCCGCCCCTGATAGCAGACTTGTCAATCACGGCGTAGCATCGGCCAGCTCTGCCCAGGGTCCGACTACTGTCCTGATGTTCTCCGTAGACTCTCATGCAATCGTTTCAGATGTTCTTCATTTTCAGGCTGGTTTTGTGGATTTGGAGCTGGTCATGGTTAAATGTTGCTGAATAGTGATAGTTGTGGCCCGGACAGGTCGTAAGGAAACACACGTTTATAAAATGTTCCGTTTCTAATTAAAACCTTTTGACTATCGTACCTCCAAATATGTGCTCGAGTAACTTATCACTATCTACTGCTTTAGCCATTCAGGTACTACTAACTAAGGACTCGTTCCACACTCATTCCTCGGTTAACTACTCACAGTTCTGTAAAGTGTTACCAGACCACAAGAGAGACGAGAGAAAAGTTATTATACCCATGCCTGGCTTGACAATAAACAGGCATTGCCACCTCTAACAGTAAATCATGGCTTCGATTAAATGTGCGTACTAGCAGTCTGTCTGTGTGCCTGACATACAGTATCGTTGTTGCCGTAGCATTCTAGTGAAGACAATCAAAAAGCAAGTGACAGATTGGATGAAAATACCACGACTATAAATCATGATCACTGAGTGAAAAAAAAAGGTGTGTGCCAAGTCCGAAGTTTCAAATTAACAGTTGAATTTTTTCCTGGCACCTGGACTTCAGTTCAGTTCAGGATCCAGGCTGATGAATTGGGCGAGTAAAAAGTTATTTGGGGACGCCGATGCTCAAGGGGTCGGCTTGTGATGCCGGTGTTTCTTTGAGAGACGCTGCCCTTATTGCCACCGTACAACGCGCGGAGCAGTGACAACGATCGTTTATCTCGGAGCTGGAAAAAAATGGTCTCATCGGGGTGTCTCTTTAATAAAGTGAGTAGAATTGCCCCCAACGAAACAGGAGGGGTGAGTAGCAGTCTTTTTCTTTCAGGCTGACAATGTGACTGGCTCAGGGTCAGGTGCCTGGAAAACCCAAAACCAAGGACACGATCTCGCTCCACCGCGGGGCTCCAAAAACGTTAACTCCTCTGGATCCACACACGAACAGGTGCCCGGGTGTTGGTCGGTTACACCAGAGTGTAGCTGCCCAAGTTAATAACACTATTTATTTTAATTCTAAGCTTGTCAGTAACGACTTGGCAACACACTGGATGCAGTAGTGAGGTTTTAATATGAACAGTGGGTGGGATAATGGTTCCCTCATAGAGCAATCTGGCAAAAATGGCAATTAGAGAATCCGCGCCAGTCCAAGTTTTGAATTTAAGAGCTTTAAAATTGGTATATGGAAAGTAGACAAATACAATGGGCTGCTGATCCATAGAGTTGGTGGTCAATGAGCAAGAAAAGAATTCATGAAATTTGGAAAGACATGGTGACTAAATGCATCCTATTCTTTCATCAATGCTCCTCATTATGCAACAATGGCAATAATCGAAACGGATTGAAGTGGTGTCAATAACCGCTCAAAATAAGAAGCCACTATGGGGTCTAATAGCCAAAAACAAACAGTTTGACATACAGGTTGGACTGTAAATAGCACATACACAGTGCCATTGCAAAAAAACTGGTATAATATTCTATATGTATATCATGCACTACATTCACTATTGAACTAATTCATTAAATCAGGTTTCATTATTGTGGGTAAATTATTTAAATTGAGATTAGATGGAAATTCCTTTTAAACCCGTTAATATCACATCTCTGGTCATATTGTGCACATATTTAACATATCAAATATAATAATATATCAAATCATCTTTTCTTCCAGTAAAGCAAAATATGACCTGTTCTTCTGTGAGCTAGTTACAAACCAATTTCAACCAATAATGTCATGACATCCATCCATCAATCAATGTAGAGCCGCATTGTAGCTAAACTCTAAGCCTGCCCAAATATTGTGTTTCACTGGGGAATATACACAGCACAGAAGCGAAATACGCTGTAATCTCTTTCACTGGGACTTAAAACAAACAAAGAAGTTCCTAACAAACAATAATTATTTGTCACTTTAGGTCTTGTGTAATTTACCGTTAAGCTGTTGATCATTCAATCCCTGACTTTCCCTCTTTAGCAGAGTCAATACAAACACATCTACCTTGATTAGTATTTGATGTTTATTGTTAAGTGATCAATTTTGCGCCCCACCATAATTACATCCCCCCTCGTGAAAGAAAATGAATCCTGCTTTTTTTTCTTCTTATTTTTTTGGTTGTCTGCGTCTCCATATGATTAAACAAGAACCAGAGGCAGTGGGTCGCTCATTCAATTAGCATTTCATTTACAACATTTAATTACCCACAATCTCTGCCCCCTTTGACCCTGCAGGGAGCCTCGTATGACTAATGAGTGCACTTACCTGATTTCCTTGCCTGGGAAATCCCATCAGTGTATATTTCCAATCACCTGCTCACAGGAAGGAAGGCAGAATATATATGGTGACTGAAGATTAAAGGATTTATTTCTTTTTGGTGGACTTGTATGTATTTACCAGGGAAGAGGTTTCAAGCCTTGTATTGAAGGCTTCCAGCTGTTCACCTTTCTCCAGCCAGACACTTTGATCTTCCAAAAGCCCCGTGTTGCCACAAGTTGTCCAAATTCGTCCTGTGCACCTGTTGATCAATACGTGCATGGTGTTGGCACAGGCTCAAAAATGTGCTCTGGGCGATCTAGGTTGTAGTTACCTCAATCATGCAAAACAGGTCTGAAACTTTTCAGTCACCTCTATTGTCTCCCTTTAGAGTGCATGTATACTCCCTTAATAAGACCTTACATATAGGTCTTGAAACAGGCTGTCTCTAGCATTTGCACCGAATGATGCAATTAAAACTTCACCGCCATGCTTTCTTGCTTTTGGTTAGCTTGCAAACGGCTGACAGAGAAATTGCAAGCTTCTCAATTTTGCTTCATTGTGGAATGCTTCTCCTCCTTCAATTTTTAAGCTACAGAAACCGTTCAACTATTAAAATGTTCAGCTCTTTCACCAGAGGTCTGCTATGACTTTTTTTTATTTCTAACCTTTAAACTTTTTGAATTATTAAGCTTTTCAGCTCTCTCTCACAAATTATTTTTTCTCTCTCTCTCTCTCTCTCTGTTATGAATAAAACTCATGTTGAGGAGAAAACTCAGGTGAACAGACTTAGGTCGAGGCGTTTAGCTCAATTCAAGCAATAAGGCTTATTTGTAACAGAAGTATTATGTCCAGCAGTTAAACGTGCACGGACCTAGAAAGTTCACTCTGTAGGAGCGAATGAAAAGCTAAAAGGCGCTTAGACAGAGTGCGCATGCGGTGTTAAAGGTTCTTCTGATGGAAGCCTATTGGTTGAATACAAAGTAGGAGGTGGATCTGTTTTTTAGCATTCAGATGACCTGATGGAGCTCTTGCCAACTTCACCCACACTGGCTCAGTTCCGGGACCGCCTTCTCTGGAATGTCAGTGTGTCTGCATATTGTTAACACTTAAGGTGCCGGAAAAAGGGTGCAGTTCTAAGCTATTTCGAAGTCTCTGTGTGAATAGATAAAGAGAACTCTTCTCCTACTCTAAGATGGCAGTTTCTGCCCTAATCTGGTGGTTTAAGCAAGTGTTTCTTTCAGGGCCACTGTATCTGTTTCTATCGTGCGAACAGGCGACGGAATGCCCTGCTTGCAGTTTTTGACCTACTTACAGTGACCTCACAACTCCGCAATATAAGCTTACAAGTATAGCTCATATTATTTAACATTGAATGAATATATTTTTATTTACATCTCTCACAAATTCTTTCTTCTCTCTCTCTCGCTCACAAATTCTTTCTTCTCTCTCTCTCTCACAAATTCTTTCTTCTCTCTCTCTCTCACAAATTCTTTCTTCTCTCTCTCTCACACAAATTCTTTCTTCTCTCTCTCTCTCTCTCACAAATTCTTTCTTCTCTCTCTCTCACAAATTCTTTCTTCTCTCTCTCTCTCACAAATTATTTCTTCTCTCTCTCTCTCTCCTCACAAATGACTGAAGATTAAAGGATTTATTTCTTTTTGGTGGACTTGTATGTATTTACCAGGGAAGAGGTTTCAAGCCTTGTATTGAAGGCTTCCAGCTGTTCACCTTTCTCCAGCCAGACACTTTGATCTTCCAAAAGCCCCGTGTTGCCACAAGTTGTCCAAATTCGTCCTGTGCACCTGTTGATCAATACGTGCATGGTGTTGGCACAGTCTCAAAAATGTGCTCTGGGCGATCTAGGTTGTAGTTACCTCAATCATGCAAAACAGGTCTGAAACTTTTCAGTCACCTCTATTGTCTCCCTTTAGAGTGCATGTATACTCCCTTAATAAGACCTTACATATAGGTCTTGAAACAGGCTGTCTCTAGCATTTGCACCGAATGATGCAATTAAAACTTCACCACCATGCTTTCTTGCTTTTGGTTAGCTTGCAAACGGCTGACAGAGAAATTGCAAGCTTCTCAATTTTGCTTCATTGTGGAATGCTTCTCCTCCTTCAATTTTTAAGCTACAGAAACCGTTCAACTATTAAAATGTTCAGCTCTTTCACCAGAGGTCTGCTATGACTTTTTATATTTCTAACCTTTAAACTTTTTGAATTATTAAGCTTTTCAGCTCTCTCTCTCACAAATTATTTTCTCTCTCTCTCTCTCTCTCTCTCTCTCTCTCTGTTATGAATAAAACTCATGTTGAGGAGAAAACTCAGGTGAACAGACTTAGGTCGAGGCGTTTAGCTCAATTCAAGCAATAAGGCTTATTTGTAACAGAAGTATTATGTCCAGCAGTTAAACGTGCACGGACCTAGAAAGTTCACTCTGTAGGAGCGAATGAAAAGCTAAAAGGCGCTTAGACAGAGTGCGCATGCGGTGTTAAAGGTTCTTCTGATGGAAGCCTATTGGTTGAATACAAAGTAGGAGGTGGATCTGTTTTTTAGCATTCAGATGACCTGATAGAGCTCTTGCCAACTTCACCCACACTGGCTCAGTTCCGGGACCGCCTTCTCTGGAATGTCAGTGTGTCTCCATATTGTTAACACTTAAGGTGCCGGAAAAAGGGTGCAGTTCTAAGCTATTTCGAAGTCTCTGTGTGAATAGATAAAGAGAACTCTTCTCCTACTCTAAGATGGCAGTTTCTGCCCTAATCTGGTGGTTTAAGCAAGTGTTTCTTTCAGGGCCACTGTATCTGTTTCTATCGTGCGAACAGGCGACGGAATGCCCTGCTTGCAGTTTTTGACCTACTTACAGTGACCTCACAACTCCGCAATATAAGCTTACAAGTATAGCTCATATTATTTAACATTGAATGAATATATTTTTATTTACATTTCTCACAAATTCTTTCTTCTCTCTCTCTCTCTCTCTCACAAATTCTTTCTTCTCTCTCTCTCTCTCACAAATTCTTTCTTCTCTCTCTCTCACACAAATTCTTTCTTCTCTCTCTCTCTCAAAACTTCTTTCTTCTCTCTCTCTCTCACAAATTCTTTCTTCTCTCTCTCTCACAAATTCTTTCTTCTCTCTCTCTCTCACAAATTATTTCTTCTCTCTCTCTCTCTCCTCACAAATGACTGAAGATTAAAGGATTTATTTATTTTTGGTGGACTTGTATGTATTTACCAGGGAAGAGGTTTCAAGCCTTGTATTGAAGGCTTCCAGCTGTTCACCTTTCTCCAGCCAGACACTTTGATCTTCCAAAAGCCCCGTGTTGCCACAAGTTGTCCAAATTCGTCCTGTGCACCTGTTGATCAATACGTGCATGGTGTTGGCACAGGCTCAAAAATTTGCTCTGGGCTAGGTTGTAGTTACCTCAATCATGCAAAACAGGTCTGAAACTTTTCAGTCACCTCTATTGTCTCCCTTTAGAGTGCATGTATACTGCCTTAATAAGACCTTACATATAGGTCTTGAAACAGGCTGTCTCTAGCATTTGCACCGAATGATGCAATTAAAACTTCACCGCCATGCTTTCTTGCTTTTGGTTAGCTTGCAAACGGCTGACAGAGAAATTGCAAGCTTCTCAATTTTGCTTCATTGTGGAATGCTTCTCCTCCTTCAATTTTTAAGCTACAGAAGCCGTTCAACTATTAAAATGTTCAGCTCTTTCACCAGAGGTCTGCTATGACTTTTTATATTTCTAACCTTTAAACTTTTTGAATTATTAAGCTTTTCAGCTCTCTCTCACAAATTATTTTCTCTCTCTCTCTCACACAAATTCTTTCTTCTCTCTCTCTCTCTCTCTCTCTCTCTCACAAATTCTTTCTTCTCTCTCTCTCTCTCTCTCTCTCCTCACAAATTCTTTCCTGGACATTTAGCTATCTGCACATTATGAACTCTGGTGAATCAGTGTCAATTACTGATTATCTAGTTCACAATGGGGTTTCCTAAGCTGTGAAGAGTGTGTAGATGTTACATTTTACTTATTTAGCAGCTGACTAGCTAGCTAGCTAATGTTAGCTTGCTATTTACACCATGTTTTCATGCTAACGCTACACTGGTTACAGAAGTTGAGCGCAATAGTCGCCGTTTGGTCACTATTGTCAGAGTGTTAGTTTGACATATTGGGCGTCTGCTTTGACGTGCCAGAGCCTGCTAGCTGGCCTCGACATACGTGATTGGTCAGTGGGCTGTCGTGAACGAGCAGCGGGAGCTGCCGTGAGCCCCTCCGCCGCTCCAAAGCACACACAGGCGGGTACTCTCACAGAAGCCTCGCGCAGCACTCCCAGCTGCAGTCAGAGCAGAGAGGGACGCACACTCGGCGTATTCTCTGCAGTTAGTGTAATTATAGGTGTTGCCTTCATTTTTACACGAAACAAATAATAACCGTAGCTGTTTCAGCTGCAGGACAGCAGTGAAGGCCCAGGTAAAAAATGCACGGCCCGCCAGTCCTTAAACCAGGAGGAGAGCAGACGGCCGCTCCGGAGAAAGGAGGCGCTCGGTTTTTCCCTGGCTGACTTTGAGTATATACGGCCGTGACGGTTCGTCTCCGCAGCTGGTGGAGGCGGGGGGGAACGCAGGCTGTGTAATAAAGCTATCAGCGCATTACGAAATCTGATGAATCTGTGTGAAAGTTGTTACATTTTACTCATTTAGCGGGTGGCTAGACAGCTAGCTAAATTGGACGTGAGTGAGGCGAAGAGACCGCAGGGTGTAATTCTAGTCTCATTTGTGACAAACAGGAATGTCATCAAACTCAGCGCCCCGTATTGCTTTTTTCCATGCTACTGTAGCTGTGTTATAGTTGTCGAGGCCGCATCAACGTTTTCGTCATACGGAGGTGAGCATGGTTTGATCCCTCAGCCCCTTGCCCATCTTTTTTTTTTAATGATGCAGTGGGTGTACTTAGGCTCAGACCTGAGGGTGAAGTTACACTTGAAACAAAAATCATGGAGTTCATTACACTGTAGATGAATATATATGTTTGTCGGCTCCTTCAGTGACTTTTTGTTCTTTACTTTGCTCTCTTACAATTGGCATGCAAATAATGACCACCAACTAGAGTCACGTAGAGGAAACTACCACACATTGTAAACTTAATGGTCTCGGCATTAAAGTCTGTTGAAATCCACAACACTTATGCAACACAGTTAAAAATAAGTGAACCTGCCCACAGTTGTCTAATGACCTTCTGTTTACTTTGACAACAGTGGGCAGTATGGATCAACTGTAGGCAGAATGTGTTGCAGTATTTGTGGCCAAGTTCATTTTTCATCCCAATTTCCAACCAGAAGCACGCTCTGTGAAAGTGGCTTGCTGCCAGGTTGAAGAACTGTGTCTATCAGATTGGGAGAAACAGAATAAAAAGTTTGACATGAGCCATTATTTTTCATCCATGCTGTTTCTTGGAGAACTTAGCCAGCGGAATGAATTTCTTGCGCCTTGTTATGACGCACACCTGCTGCTCAGCGCATTAAGCAGTCGAATATTATTCTCTCGACATAAGTGCTTTGCTTTCAATATTAATGAAGGCTGGCTTTTAATATTTAAGATTAAGGATTGCGGTGTTAGTGTCCGAGTGTAAGTAAGCTCAGTGTTGATGTCTTCAAAATGACTGTGATAAGTAAACCCTTGTCCGTGCTGTTTAATATAAATAATGATCCATTTATGCAGCCATTAAAAATACACAACAGCATTCCGTTGCTGTTGATCAGCTCCTAATTAGATGTGAGTCAATTATGCTTTGGCAAAGTAAGCCTGGTATCAAAGCAGGTATTACACAGGGTTCAGCTGGGCGACATGGTGGGCCCATAGCCTGTGACGTCACCCATAGGTTTCTGAAGAGCTGTTGTGAAGTTCGAAGTAAGATGGTGCTCCGGCCATCACCATCTTAGCAGTGATGACACAGCCTGAATTCCCGGCTAATCTAAAAATGGGCAAAGAAGTGGTGCTGCCTAACTTTAAGCCTTAACATAATTAAAACATGTGAGTTGTATAAAAATTCAGCCCAAGTACAGTTGTCGTGAACGGGGATATTACCTGTACCAGGCTGTAAACGTGTTTATTTAAGCTGTAAAGTTGGGCATTTTAAGATGGGGGTCTATGGGGATTGACTCGTTTTTGGAGCCAGCCTCTAGTGGCCATCTAAGGAATGCAGTTTTCTGCACTTGCATTGGCTTCATTTCTCAGCAATTGTCACTTGGGCAAAACGTAAACACTCATTAAAAATAACTCTACTTTACTTTTACTGTAGTAGAGTCAACATCTTTATTTTCTGACCTTATCCAATCAAGGAACATTTTCTTGGTGAGGAAATGCTAAATATATTTACTAGCTGCACACTAGCTGTTAGCTGAGCCGTCGCCATGTTGAGAGCCGTGTGGAAGCAGTCTTAGATGTGCTCTGAATTTAGAATTTAGCCCCTTTAACTAACTACTTGCATCAACATAACTGAGTTTTTTTGTGCCAAAATCTAACCAAACCGTATCCCTAGCATTGCCAGATCATAAAACGGATTAATTTTCGACAGTGATGTATAACGTTTTAAAGACACAGACAAATTAAGTTGTTGTGCTAGATCAGAAAAAGCTTCTATGTGTCTTTTGATCTGGCGGACATGGACAAAAAAACAATGTTGTTTGATTTGGAGGGCTTTTTGGGCAGGCAGCAATTTGTTAAAATATATTTGCTGTTGTAAACTTGGCACACACAAACGTGTTTTCTTGGAGACGGGGTTGTCCTACAGAGAGTGAAGGCTCGCTTTAAGCACAGCCTTGCCTCCTCATTCATTCAGGTATACTGTACAGCCGATGTCCACAGCTGGGAGCTGCCCAAACGCTGACGCTCTTGGCATGTGAACAGTTACTCAGGGGTTTTCGTGGAGCATTACTCATTCCCTTTCCCTAGCCAAACTTTCCCAGTTGCTTCAGAAAATCAAACCGACACCTTCTTGATCACTACGGTGCTGTTGCTACCTGCCTGCTTGTTGTATGCTCTGTGATCCTCGCTCATGTTTGAACCTCTGACTTCACAAAAACCGGCGGTGGGCTCAGCACTGGTGTGGTGATGACAACGCGTCAGCAGAAGCTCCACTGTAGACTTCAGTGTTCAATACTTTACAGACATGTCAGCCAAATTGACAGGCATTTGTTTCAGTAGAACCCAAGATCAAACAGAAACCAGAAAGGCAGCGCATTTTAAAGAGTTTTGAAACAGCGTGCTTCATGGTCGGAGGAGTACATGTCCAAGCTCGGCAGGACGTTGGTTGGCGAATATTGCATAGCCTTAGTACGAAGCTGAAGAGAGCAAGTTACCGCAGACTTCCTGCGAGCGGAAATTTATACTCGGGGAGACGCGGCACTTCTTCCAACTTTACTCACTGAAAAATGTGTCAATCAACACCCGCTTCGGCACCCGCCTTGCTGAGACTCTGACGCTTCGAAGGCGGGTTCAATGACTGAGATCGACCAATAGGCTGACTTGGAGCCCCATAGACACACATGAACTGAGAAAATCCTATAAATGACAGCCAGAAACATACTCTGATGATGTTAGGAATCTCAAAATGACCACCCTCTCCACCACCTCCTGCAGGGACAGCGGAGCACTTTCTCCAACAGACTGATCCAGCTCCGCTTTCACAAGGAAAGATACAGGAGAACATTCCTGCCCACTGCTATAACACTTTACAATAAAACAGCTCTGGCCAGATCATCCTCCACATAACTACACACCGCTACACTGTTGTTTGCTTCATTGTATATACTGTGCATTTTTGTTTTATCTTATATATTCTATATTCTGATATTTAATTTTACACACTCTGTTATTCTATTGTATATATTGTGCATTTTTTAATACTTAATATTTTGGTTACTCTGTTACTTTGCTTTTTGGTGTGTCTTGCTGCTGTAACATACAAATTTCCCCCTATCTATCTGTCTATCTAGATGCTTTTCGGCCTCTTGAACAAGCAGTGTGTAGATCTTTTTCTGAGTCCCACTATTAAACATTTGTTAAAAATATCCTACTGTAACATCGCAACATGCAATATCATGTAGTTTAAAGAACAACAAAAAAACATCCATGCAAAAGTTTGCCTGCATCCATAATCTTTGATGTGATCCGCCGAGTTTTCATGTGTTGTGAAACAGTCTCTCATCCGAGAAACAGAAGGGAGGCTCTACAACTTGGAACAGAGGGATCATACCACTTTAACTGGTTTGGCCTTGATTTCCTCTGAAGACTCACTTTGTATTCACATCAACCACTTCAATATCTTTTTATTCCTCTTGCAGTGAAAAAACTCCCCTCTTGTTTATTGACAAAAAAAATCTAACTTTGATCCTTGGCTCATCTTTTATTTGATCCCTTGTCACACCGTCATATGTGATGACACAGTCGCCATCTAACAGTGTCTGGGAAGAGGTGCATAAAATAGATTGTAATCTGAAAGGGACGGTTCAGATCTTTAGCCGTGCTGGCACCATGGTCCAGAATTAAATATCTCAGCAACTACTGACTGGACTCCTGTTGTACAGACATTTGGGGTCCAGAGGACGAACACCACTGATTTTGGTGTACCCTTGACTTTTACTCCTGCACCACCAGGAGGCTGACATTTATGTGCTTTAGTGAAATATCTCAATAACTAATGAACGGATTGTCATGGAACCCGGTTTGGATATCCACGGTTCCCCATGATGTTAAATTCAAATGATTTAATGTTACGCCCCTTTTCATCTCGCCCAACCGGCAGGTCAAAGTTTTTACTCATAACGGTACAGTGAAAAGTTACATTTTTTTGTACTTTCACTTTTTTCAAAAATGTTTTTAACTCATACTATTACTTGAAAAACACATGATAAAAAAAATCACGTCAGAATCGAACAAAAGAAAATGAGATCCGCCCACACGGAGAACCATACCACTTTCTCACAATATTCTGACTTCTCAGAGAACACTGATGTGTGTTCTGAATGTGCGGGAGGTTCTCAACATCAGCAGGGATCTTGCTGAAACACTTCTGAGCTATTAACGTTTTATGAATCAATCAAAATGAATGAATGCAACACAGGTGCCACATGCACATTTAACGATGTTACTTCCCCTTACAAAAGACATAATAGAGGACGGAAGAGTAAAGCACGTAGAGGAGAGCCTTTCCCCCATTATATTCCATAATTAAGTACTAAAGAACTTTATTGATAACGGCCGGTCCGATTAATTAACAAAAAAAAATTGAAATAAACTACTGCAGTGGGCCAATGTCAATATTACAAAATAAGTTATGCATAATTAGTCTCACATATCACTTTATATATATATCGTACACTAATATATATAGTATATATATAGATATACATATATATATCTATATATATATATATATAGATATATATATATATATATACATGATATATTATTTCTGTATTTTCTGGTTAATTGGAAGGCAGGTCATAATTGCCAAATCTGTTGTATGCACTTCTGTCTGTTTGGACCTGTTTATTTAGGCCAAGTTATAATATAATTTATATAACATCATTAATGTATTACTTATCCGAATCTCCAAGATAACTTGTAGTGCAGTGGAGTAAGAGTACTGCATAAAGTAGCATAATGTAGAAAATACTCAAGTAAAGTAGCTTAAAAGTAGCAACTAAAGAGTAAATGTATTTCACTTTCAACCTCATGTCTTTAAAAGATGAATTAAGCCGTGTCATGCTTTAGTAGCGTATACATATGTACGATTTTGTCCTGCTTGAGATCTGCCTGTGACACTATTCTTCATAGATTTTGAATGAATGAATGAATGAATTTTATTTATATAGCGCTTTTCACAGACAGTACTATCACAAAGTGCTTAACAGAGCAGACATTTAAAAGCATAAAAAACACAATGTGACCCTAGGGTCAATAAATTATCTACACAAAGAAAATAAAAAAATTAAATAAAAAATAATAAAAAATGTAAAACATATTTTAAGAGCAGGTCTAGGACATGGGTTTACTTTTACACAAACGCCAGCCTAAACAGGTGGGTTTTGAGCTGGCTTTTAAAAGTATCCACAGTATCTGCGAGGCGTAGAGTTGCAGGCAGAGCATTCCAGAGCCTCGGGGCCACTGCCTCAAAGGCTCGGTCACCACGGCTCTTAAATCGTGTGCGTGGGACTGACAGAAGACCTAGAGCGTTTGACCTGAGAGTGCGGGCGGGTGAATAGGGGCGAAGTAGATCAGCTACATAAACCGGAGCCTGACCGTGAAGTGCTCTGTAAGTGATGGTGAGAATTTTGAAGTGTATCCGAGATGCTACAGGAAGCCAGTGGAGAGATCGGAGTACGGGGGTGATGTGAGACCGTCGATTTGTCCTGGTGAGTAATCTGGCGGCAGCATTTTGGATGACCTGCAGACGGTTAAGAGCAGATACACTGAGTGATGTGAAAAGTGAGTTGCAGTAGTCAATGCGTGAAGAGATAAATGTGTGTATGATCATTTCTAATTCAGGTGTTGATAATACAGATCTCAGTTTACTGATATTTCTTAGATGGAAGAAACATGACTTATTTTGCCAACCTAATCTCTTCTTCAAAGAAAAATCCCAAGATTCTGTTTGACAAAATTAGAGGAATTGTTTCACCACCTGTCTCCACTGTACCATGCTATTCTGTTGACGATTGCAACAAATTCCTGATCTATTTTAATGATAAGGTAACAGGTATTAGGTCTGGCATTCGGCCTGGGATCTGTTCGGCTACTTGTAGCTCCTCGCAATCTCCTGCTGTTATGGGCTCTTTCCAGCCTATCAGGTCCACGTTGTTGGTCCTGCAGGCGGCCTGGAGCCAGGTGTGGAGGCTGAGGACTCTGCTGAGCCGCTGTGATCCACGGCCGAGTGTTGGACTTGGACCACTGATAAAAACAGACAGTCCACAGCTGTTTAAAAAACTTAAAAGATATGTAAAATCCATCTTGGTCAACTCGGACTGGTGGAGGGCTGTGTCGTTAATTCCCACATGAACGATAATTCGCCGAATGGAAGACGGGAGGGCGCGCAGCAGGCCAGGCAGTGTCAGCAGGATGTCTGGAGCCGTTGCTCCGGGGAAGCAGTGTGTCTCCGCGTTGAAGAAACGGGTGTTCCTGATTATTGAGTCCCCGACTATCAGCGTCGTCGGGGCGAAGAGGGGACGAGGCGGCAACACTGCGCGTGCAATACGCGTGGATGGAGGCGAGGATTCAACCAGTGGTGGCGGAGCAGACAAGCAAGGACTGAGAGAACGGGCGACCGAAGCTCGCCGCGGTGCTGGTGTAAAGCACGGTATGGAGCAGCGTGTCCTGGGGCGAGAGGAGGGCTCAGGAATGACTGGCGTAGGGATGTCGGGGGACCCGGGGCTGTGGGTCCCCCGAGGCGGCAGCTAGGATGATGTAGGAAGCTGGGAGTCCGTAGTCAGAGGAGGGAACTCGTGCAGGGCAAGGGCGTCAAATCCATTCTTCAGCTGGACATCGAAGCCATGGGGTGTAGGAGATGTGCGTCTCCCTCTCCGGCTGCCGCGAGCACAGACCAGGGACCAGGGCTCGTGATGTGATGGAGTAGAGCTGACCAGGGCATTAAGCTTAGCTCCGAGCCGTAGCCAGGAGGCCTCAGGAGCTGCGACCGGAGGAGGTGCCGCGGCAGCAGGACTGGAAGCGATGGACTCATGCACGCGGTCGCTGGCTGTGTCAGTCTGTGATGGACCGAAAATGATGGTGTCCATGAGGCTCTCGGCATACTGGATCCTGTAGAGCGTGGATATTCTTCCCTCCAACTCTGTGATTTTATCCACCAGGCGGGCGCAGCTGACACAGTCGGATGGAGGGGTGAGTGAAGCCATAGCAGATCAATGCAAAAACAGTTCTAGTTATAAAAAAAGTTCTAAAAAAGTTCTAGTACGTGTTGGCTGACATCGTACTATTAGTAGATCAATTAAAACTAGAAAAAAGAGGGTGAAACAGACACTACGCACGTACTTGTTAGGCAAGTACAGCTTTCCGCCATCCGACCCGCCTTCCTCAGTGACTCCATGACTTCAGCTTTGGTGTGGTTGTAGAGTATCGCTGTGTTCGTAAAAAACGTAAAGATGAATGTTGTCTCTCAGTTCCAAAGTGTGCAACATCGCGCGAAAGCTCTGATTTTCAATGACTGAGTAGGGGCGCACATCCATGTCTAAAAAAGTTTCAATCTACTTGGTGATTCACTTCGCCATTTCCCGAGTCTGGCAGAAGAAGAAAGGCTTCCATTCGTTGGCTTTTAAGCAAGGGGGTGTTGGCCGGATCGTATCCATAATTGGCTGCAAAACTCGGCAAGTGTTTTGTTCAGAATGTAAACGAGACGCACGTGTATTACGTCTGTTGCGTTCAGGGGCAGCGGTAAGGCACGGACAGCCCGGTGTCACAGAATTGTTACAGAAGATCATAACGTTGAGAACTGAGCTTTAGATTTCCGATTATTGAGTTTTCTGCATTGAGTCATAATCGTTCAAGAGAGAATCACGATGCATCTAAGAATCGATCCCCCCCCCCCCCCTACGCCTGATGTGCATTCCATTCGTGTTATCACACTGACATTTAGCTCAAAGCCCTTCTGTCCTATACAGCCTCAAGGAGCTGCTATAGCGTGGCTGCAGACTCTCAAGAGTTGTTGAAGACATTCGGGTTTTTTCCGCGAAGGCATCTAAAGAATGACAATCACATGGAACACGGCGGCGGCAGGACAGGCGGACAATACAGGAAGGGCACCCTCATTGTATAGCCAGACACCACCATCAGTGCGAGCTAATGAACTGATCCGGAGCAGCAGACTTGGCGCGTACCGTGTCAGTGATTTTTGGAGAGCAGTGCAGTCGTCCGGGTCACGGTTACCAGCTGACTCAACAGAACACAAGTTGAGAAGGCTGCTGAGTACAGCTTTAAAATAAAGAGGGCGGTGTATTGTGCAAAAACAGAAAAAAACAACAACCTGCAATTGTGGCTCGTGTGAGCCGAAACGTGGAACGTGGCTGCTACCCTGCTTGGGATGAGTCCGGCCTTGAGGCGGACAGAGTGAAAAGGCAAATGGGAGCAAACGCCAGATGATGGGGGGGTCGTCACAGCTGTCCAGTCATTGCAGGGGCTTTTCTCCCGCTTACTTGAGCAATCACCAAACCACCTAACGACCCGGCTCCAGCGCCGCCAAAGCAAACAGAAGCTGTAGCCTGGTAGCGCTCGAGCCCACTTAATGAGGCTGGGCAGGAGAATTCCATGATAGTAATAATAAGCTTGTTTCTCTTTTTTTTTTTTAAACAGTCTGTTAGTCTGTCTAGTCTCCTCTGAGCGAGGAGGTACATACAAAACACTGACCAGGAGCAACATTGCAAGATGGTGAAATCAAATTTTGTATTGATTTTTTTCTCAGCGGTGTATTCAGCATGTCTTTTAACTCCCGCCAGCAACCAGACGTCAATAAAGAAGCTGTTACATTGTGAATATTTGTAGATGCTCTTAACTGTGAATGACATCTTTATTTCCGTCAACTCCTCCTTTGGTTGTTTCTTTTAAACATATTTGGTATTTTTGTTGTGCTTTAGCACATTTTGATGCAACTTGAATCTCGTCAATTGTCCTTTCACCACCAACGTCTGTGATGTAATGAAAAGGGTTTCAGACTGAGACGATGCCCGGCGTTCAAAGGTCGCACATGCACCGCAGTCTTAATCCAAAATGCTGACCTGAAAACTAAACTGCAGCAGACTTTGCAGCAGACAGAAGGATCATATCGATCCCAGCACCAGCTAATCAACGGCCGCGTCATGTCAAACCGCCCTTTAACAAAATGCCGACCGCCTGCTCCCTTAACTCCACGAGAAATTCTCGTCTCATGAAAGCAAATGCGTAGGAACCACAAAGTCCTGTACATTTGAGTTGAGATGAGCTGGCAAAATTGCTCAGTTGCAGGCACAAAACAACTTTCAAAAATCTTTTTGTCTCTTTTTTTCATGTTGTATAGTTTTACAGCATGTACTTACTTCATTATTTGCTGTCTAATTATTTGTTTTGGGATGCATTGGGTGTGAACTGGCACAGAACATTCTCTCTGCCTGTTCAAAATGAGGAACTTAGACTAACGGGAACGTGTTCTTCTGGCAATAAGACTGGCTAGTCTAGTTTAATAAAAAGAATTTAAAAAGCTGTGTTCCTCTTCCCCTAATCTTGTGAACCTTGGGCTTCTCCCGTTTAATTATACATTTTTAAATGTATTCATTTCGCACCAGATTTTCTCCAGTTGAGGGGAATGAGAATGAATATAAGCTACAAAATGTGACTTTTCACGATTGGTTGCCATTGTTTTTCATTTGTTATGGTCTGCCGAGCCGGAGAGGACTGTGTGGCAGTCTTCACTGCTATTTATTAAAGGACAAATAAATATTATACTAAACGTTATCGAAATACAAAATCAAAATGTCTCGAGTAGACAGTCACTGAATGGAACTGAGGTTCAAAGACTGAGACATATTGTTCTCTCAGTCCGTTGGCTCACTGAGTAAAACAGAAATACCATTAAAAACAATATTCCTTTGAAGTGCATTTCACCACAAATAAAATCAGCTTTTCAAACATCTGTTTTTTTTCCTGTGTCGTGGATCCTGCGTTGAACATACAGACTTTAAAGGGAGAGATATAATACACTCCCATTTCTCACGGATTCACCGCAGTCCACAAAATACATGTAAAAGATGAAACCCAACATGAAACTGAACGACTTTGAAATAACAAATAGGCTGGCAGCGGGGGTCTATGTCTTTTTACACTCAACTATTATTACTACTTTTTTGTCTGTATGTTTTATGTGCAGGCGTTGCATAAGAAAACAAAGTAAACGTTTTACAGATGGCGGGCATCAGAGACGGGGTTTACAGGGTTTCCAGCAGTAATACTAAAGCGTAGGGCTGGCGGTGATGGAGAAAATCAAATATCACAAAATCTTTCACCAAATACCTTGATTTTCCATGTTAAGATGACATTGTAGAGGTGAGATTTATGATGAGTAAGTTGGATGAGGGCAAATAATAGAACAGCTACAACAGACTGATAATTTCATCATTTGACTGTAATGCAGCCTTTAAAACCCGGAGAAGACCAGACTTGTGCCATATCACGATATCCAAAGTCTAAGACTGTGTCGAGGCTCATGTCATGATATCGATCACATCGATATATATCGCCCAGCCCTACTACAGTGTAAATGTTCTTTAAACTTGTTGCACGTTGGTACTGTGTCTCATCAAATTATCAATTCCTGGGATGCCCCATTAGTGTTACCTTGGTATGTACCGTGGTATCGGAACGCAGTGGAAGCCTCCGTGTGTGCTAGCTGTATCACCGCCATCTTGTTAGGATCCGAAACTAATACGAGTGTCCATGAGCAAGTAATTAGTGCTGAATTTATAGTTTCAACTCCAATTTGTTATCAAAGTCCAGACAAAAGAGGAACTGCATCGAAAGAGGGTAAGGTTGTTTTTCTGAAAAAATCTATCTCAATTTGTAACATAACTGACTAGTTTTGGTTTGAGAGATGAGAGAATAGCTTTAACACTCAACCAAGAGAGACTGAGATTATTGTCACGCAAAGGTATAAATATATATATATATTTTTAAATCAATATATTTCTCATATTTTTTCGGGAAAGTGATGGATGTGGCAGCGTTCTTTAGTCGTGTCACTTTTATAAGGCGATCCTGTGTTCACACCCTGAGACTCAACAACGGACAAACCGCAGAGGCAGAAACACAAAAGCAGCAAAGAAATGACGGGAAGAAATATGCCACAAAATCTCAGTTTGCAGGACAGAATCTGTTTTAAGTTTGTTTCTGCATCAGGACACATTTATTTGAAGGTTTTAATCCACAGGGATTTGGGAACAAAACTTTGAATTTAATCAGAAATTGTTCTTACTGGGCAAAGTTTAGAAACGCTTTCTTTGCTAGTTGGTGGAGACATGTACAGTATATGAACAGCACATCCGTATAAAGTGCCATCATTTTAATTTCCATTATTCTTTGATGTGCAATCTTTTAGGAGCTGCTACTCTTTTGCTGTTCAACTTAACAGCAGTTTACAACAAAGTTGACCGGCTCGAGTCCTTGAAGTGGTTCACCTTCTCTGAGATAAACTGAAAAAGATTGTCTGATGGTGATCATCTCTGACTCTCCTGGTAAAGTACGGAGTGCCCCAGGGGTCTATACTAGGACCAATCTTATTCTTGCTGTACTTTTTGTTCTTTTTTTTAATCATTATTTTGAGAATAACAGTCGCAGGATTATCCAATCTGCTTGTATTACTCAAGACTTATTTATCCATTAATTGCGACCCTGTCTCCTTAACCCGATCTCATGGCAAGGTGTATAAGTAGCACGACATTTCCCTCCATTTCAGAGTTTCTTGAGAGTGCATTTTAGGCTTTTCACATGTCATTTATATATATTTACGTTTATATATATATATATACGTACTTAACAGCACATGCTCACAGTGGAACAGTCGCAGTTATGGTTAGGCAACAAAACCACTTAGTTATGTTTTGGAAAAACATTATGGCTGGGCTTAAAATAATCAACAACTATCATGGCCTTCGAAAATGCATGAATATGAAAACAATTCACAGATGTTATTTGTATGTTGCATTCATTTTAATGTTTCAAATAATTGTTTGTTTGTGTTATATTGGTTTATACAGTATGTATAAATTATTCTGTCAACTTTTGTTCACGCGATTGCCTCTGTATGCTTGTCAATGAGATCTTGAATTCCACTTTTCCGTCTGTTTGCTTAATTTGCATTAAAAGCGCAAACGGACGAATAAGTCAAATGTCCACAGCGGCCCAACAGTAAGGAGGCTTGTGTGACGCACACTGAGTTTAACAGAATAAAGGAACCCAATATCTTGTACAAAACTAACGTGATGAAACTGTGGGTGAGACCTGGAAAAAGATCAAATGGAAGTGAAACCGTGGAATGATTTCCTGAGATACGGTTACGTTCTTTGGTTTTGTGCTGTCAGTATGAATGACACTGGGATGTAAAAGGTCGAACTCTGTTGAGTAAACAGAATGAAAGGATGGCCTCTTTAAACATTTCAGCTTCCCATCTTGCACTCAATGCTTTCACGAGGAAAGTTGTCGGAGGAAAACCGAGGGAACCGGATGGAAATCTCTTCCGTCCTCATTCATTTCATTTCTAAAAAATACGTAAACAAACATAAACTTTATGAAAAAGGCCGTCCTCTCGTAGCGTATAGTGTGAACCTGTAGCAGTAGCACCTGAGACGTCGTCGTGTCAGGTCGGCCAGAGAGAGCAGACTCCTGGTTACCACCTAAATTGGCACGGCAACTGCACCACGTGCACAGCCGGCATAAACAACCCAATTTACATCGACATGGTTGAAATGCATGCATACGTTCCCACGGAGCCGTTTCTTGTACAAACAAATAATGATGAGTTTTGCATAAAAGGCATTCTTGTCTCCGACTCTTTTTTCAGTTTCCCTGCATCAACTTTGCCCCATCTCTGTTGTTCGGAACGTGAAGATTAGAGAAGGAACAGAAAATGTGAAATATCTCGTCAGCCGGTATAAATCAAACAACACTTGTTATTAACTCCACTGAGCACATAGGGTACCAGGCCCTCGTTATGCAACAACCTGCATGGTTTCCCTTCAGAGCGATGTAAAAAAACATTCACAGGGGATTGAAAAGTTGTCAATGCAAAGCTGCGTGGATGGGTTTCGGGGTGGCCTAATGGTTTGACATCTCCATGACTAGTTTGATCCTCACAAAATGCAGAGTGCTGTTATGTTGCTCATTTCAATATGGGTTCCACTGCTCTGTCAGCCGAATTATTGTCTGTTCAATGGGGAAGTGTCATTTTAATGATATCCTACAGTGGCAGCCATTGACTGCATGCAACGAGCTTGAATTTATAGTGCAGGACAGGTTGTTGAGGACTAAATTGTCTCGTTATATACAAAGACAATTCTGACATTTGTATAGATTTGATAAAAACACTACAGAGACTGCCGTAACCTGAAATAACCGCTAAAGTTTCAGTGAGTTTGGAAGCATAACAACTTGTCTCTCTCTCAAAAAAAAAAAAAAGGTTGTCCCACCAAACCTGGCCTACTTGAAATGATGGTGGATCATCTGACTGGCATCAACATAACTGTCTTTTGAAGGCCATTGCGGTGCCAGTGGTATCATATGAATAATGAAATTGCAATAAATATCGTTGATACCTAACATGGCATGCTATCTTCCTAGAAAAGCGGCAAAATATTGTTTTGAAAATCGTCTTTCGCGAGGTCTGCAAGACCTCAGGGCCAAATGATTGCATCTGTAATAGGTAACCAGGTTACAGTTACCTGGTTGAGACTGTAATGCATCAGCAAACCCTGTTGAACTCCTGCTGTGGCTGTCTGCATTGATTAAAAGCCCAAAGTCATTAAATGCTTACCCAGAATGACTAGTTTTTAAAAACCTGTGGCGTATACGACATAAAAAAAGTATCCTCCATCATCCTCTCCTCACTTGTCTCTCTTAAAACACAAATACATTCATCCGCGCTTATTTTTGGCCGCTCTCCTCCGTGTTGTCTTTTTAATGTCTTTTGTGTCATCGTTTGTTACCTTGAGTATGCGGATGTTATAAGTCCTTCTGGATTTCTGGGTATTTGTTCTTCATGCCAGAAATCACGGCATGAAACATCTGCAGCCTATTTATAGCTTCTGGTTTTAGCAGAGGGTTAAATGTCAAAGTCAAGTTCTTGACATCGCTGAATCGGAGCCAATTTCATTTCCTGCACTGACAACCCATGCTTGGGTAGTCGCCGAACTCTATTTACATATTAACTTGAAGACAGATGCTACACGGTCTTTCTGCTGTGAGTCGGTCTGCGTTCATGCTAGTCCAACTGGATCTACGAGTCGGTCTGCTTTCATTCTAGTCCAACTGGAACTGTGTTTACCAAAACAACATCCTTACAAACACGACAGACTTCTTTATTTGGAGGAATTAGGCTTTGGCTAATCTCGTTTCTGTCTTGTTGCTGAGCAGCTTGAGTCAGACTTCACAGGTTTTCCCCTCTACTATAAATAGACAGAAGTGTTGGGTTTCAGTAAATAACAAACGCTCTTTTATCATGTCCTTCAGTGTCTACAACCTAAATTGAACCTGCTGTGAATGCGCACATTGAAACCCGGCTCGAAGCTGTGGAGTAAATACTATAATTAAGTTCATAATGATGGGATTCTATCTATTCAAGACAATATTGGATGATTTATTTTTTCCTGCTTTGATCTGAGACGACTGAGTTTGGACGGTCAATTTCATTGACAAAAGCCCCCATTTACAGGAACCAGTCCAGAGCAGCTATTTACCTACACTTACAGGCATTGGAGGAATAATTCAGATCATATTTAGCAGATCATATCCGCAAAGCCAGCCTTATTGTTTGTCCCAGGTCATCCATTTTAGATGGCTCCTCCCATCTCTATCTACAGACTACCTACATCACACTGATTCGCTCACTCCACATTTTCTTTTGTCTCGCTTCCCCTCCCTCTTCCCATTTCCCCTCCTTCCTTTGATTCTCTTCTCCAGAACTAATTACATCAGCAACTGACCGCGCCGCATCATGCTGGGGATGAAGTGGAAGATGGTGACGGACTCCCTGTGTGGACGGAGAAGGAGGCTGCCCTGCTACCTCTGGTTGCTCCTGCTGGCCGCCGCCGGAAGTCTGGTCCTCTTCATCCACCTGCAGGACCTGTCGGAGATCCTGCAGCAAGGCCCAGGTTGGTCTCGACAAAGTCGTCATTATTATTATCGTCAGTAATATTTTGACCTCTTTCCTTTTACATGAATGGTCTCAAAAGTATTTTTTACTTTGTCTGAACCTCTACGGTGTTGCCTTGCAATAACTTTTTACGTCACTAAGTATTACATTTATTGTCCCACACAATATTTCACGTTTCACAAAACGTTTTGCATCACCGCTGATCAATAGAGGAAAGCTGAGCTATATGACGATAACAGACGGAGCTAGTTCACGGAGCTAGTTGAGCTAGCTAGGGTGATGTGGCTGATCGAGACAGGCTGCAAACATCGGTTGCTAATGGTCGTGTCCACCGGGATCCATCCACTTACCAAATGAGTCAAAACCGTTCTCCTCATGAAGGGTGCCCGATGTGCTTCTGCTTGGCGCTCAGCATTATGGAGATTGGGGTTTAAGCAGCCGTGATGCTGGAGTGTCCTGAGCATGTAAAACTAAGCCGCTACAAGTCTCAGAAACAAGAGATCAGCCGCTTGCTTACGTGCCTCTTTTTGGCTCGTACTACACTCCTCCACCTAAGCGGGGGAAGGATTAGCTGCATGTTGCCGCGTTTGTCGGACGAGCCCCTCACTCACTTCACTTCACCTCGTCTTGAGTTCAGAAACTACAAGAAACACAATGAGGTTCACGTGAAAGGGCACTCTATCTGTCCATGTTCTCACCTATTCCAAATCAGTATGCTGGTGGCCTTGGAGCTGGCACTTCTGCTCACGTTACTCCTTCAGCTACAGTGGCGACAACTCTTCCAAGTCACCCTGCGTGAACACTTTTACTCGGCCGTGCATCAGAGAGCTCGTCATGTGTCATCGTGTGTGAAAACAAACTGTACAGTACGCTACTGCACGCAGTATAAACCTCTCTGTTGCACGTTCGTGAGCACTTTACATTTCTTTACAGTCAGTAATTAGAAAGTGGTGCTTTGACATTTAACATGCGCTATTCGGAACAGTCGTCTCCGTCAAGCCTCACCATGTGACATCCTGTAGTAGTTTGACTATGACGGGCAATCAGCGGAGGTGGGTTGTAACGAGATAGTTACTCCATTACATGTGCTCTTAGTCAGTATTTAGAGGAAATAGTACTTGTCAGAGTAGTTTTACTGCGGCATACTTTTTAAAGTGCTACTTGAGTATATTTTTAGCTTAAAAATCATTACTTTTACTCATGTTTAATTTGGATACATCCATCGTACTACTTTTATTTATTAATTATTTGAAGCATTCATAATCCGTGAAGAGGCAGCTGGTCCCAGGTCTGCTGGCGCCCTGTTGTCAGATGCCAGCCGCGCCTCCACAGGACTTTGTTCAAAGCAAGTTTCTGAACCGAGTCTTTAAATTCCGCTTCCTCTCACTCCCAAACACACGCACACAAAAAGAAAAACTGTAAAAGACTTGGAGACCCAGGACCACTATTCGTTTGTAACAAATAATTATTTGGTTCAAAATTGTCAATTGTTGAAAAGTCCTTGTTTTTCAGAATGATGTTGTTTCCCTATTTGGCTTCATTTTGTGTCACTGATACTTTAAATTAACACACGCATTATTTGATCACAGCGTTCGATAAAATAATGCGTGTGTGTATATATAAAAATAAATAAGCTATATAAATTCTGAAAATGAAATAGATAGCGACGGTTCATTGACGATTTCTTGCTCTTTTGATTACTTGCCATTGTTCAAGCGTGTAGTGCACGACGTGTCTTAGGATAAGTTTTGCAGCCGAAGCACATTCTTTTCTCTGTTTTATCTCGTCTGCCATATCGCTACTTGAATATCGGAGTAAGAATTCTAGTTTGCTAAATCATGCATGAGGCTGTGTGTGCTGTATACAGAACACAGTGGCCACACAGTCTTCCCAAGCCCCCCCCCCCTTGCTAAAGCGAGATGAGCAAGCAGTAACTTTGCCTTAAGCTATGGAGCTTCACCCTAGCAGAAGCTCATATCTAATAGAGCTGAGTTATAATACAATGGGTGTCAGCTTTTATCTGCCTCCTTCTCCTTCTCCAACTCTTTATTTGGCTCGCAGTGTGCTTGAGAGCTTTGTATCCCGCGGTTGATATGGCCTGCACTATGGTAGCTGAGAAACCCCCCCCCCCCCCCCCCCCCCCCAGATCTTTCCGAGGGAATTGTTTAAGAACAATTGGAGGAACAGCAGGGAGAAGAAACACCTGAAGAACAAGCAGTTTGGATAAATTGTCTGCACAAATTTACACCTCCGGGCCTTTTTTTCAGATGGGTACGGCAGTGAGGGTCGGCCCGCGTGTCACCTCCCACACCTCAACGCGGAGCGAGCCGTAAAGGGCGGCGAGGTTGTTGTGATAATAACGTGCCATTTGTTAAGTGCATTCAACAATAGCAGCCTATATTATCCTAAGTGCATACAGTTTAGTATTGCTGGCCTCCGCTGGCTCCGGCCCTGTGGTTGGAACCGGGCTCACACTACACACGAAACACACACTTTTTTTTTTTTTTAAACCTCATCTTGTGTTTTATTTAAATTGGTGTAAATACATTTTTTGTCGTACACAACAGTGTCATCTGTCTTCTGAGAGAGATGTTACACAAACCTTGAGCTGTGTTCGTCTATAGAAACTGTTTCCTGCTCTTCATGCACCCTGTTTTGTGTTTATTTTTCCCAACGTGTGTTCTGCAATTTTCGAATAAATAAATAAATTGGTTGCTCAACAGCGCAGCCTTCACAGGAGGAGCGTGTTGAAACATATTAGTTTAAAGGACAAAACAGAACTCGTCTGATGGCTCTCAGCGGAGAGCTTTACATACTCTGAATCTTAGGTCTTGTCCGTTAGTTATCCGTGTTGCAATTTGCAATTAAAAAGTGCTTTCCACAAAAGTGCACGGTTTGGCAATTTCTCAAACCGGTTGCCAATGGCAACTCAGCAACCCTTACCGTCGAGCCCAGGTGTGAACACAAAAATGAACTTCTGTGATTACAAGTCTCAGCAAATGCTGAAATGCAGATGCACATCACAGTGGAAGATTCCAGACAGCTGTGATTGGAGATAATATTCTCATAGAAGTATAAGAAGTGTTTCCTCATCGTGGCAGATTGTCCGAGCGGACCGGGCAACATATTGACATTCATTCAATATCGTGATATGAGACTTGATATTGTTTCAGATTTTGCATATCGTAACACAGCATTTGTGTTGTCTTTTCCTGGTTTTAAAGGCTGCGTTACAGTAAAATTATGCAATTTTCGGAACTTGCCCAACTTGTATTATCTGCTTTTACCCACTTAGTCATTAAATCCACATCGATGATAATTATTTTTCAAAAATCTCATTGTGTGAATATTTTGTAAATAATTGTGATATTAGATTTTCTCCATATCCAGCCTATCGCCTATTTTTCAAAGCAGAAATTCTTATTTAAAATCTTTAAAAACAGGTAGAATAGTAATGGATCAAATGAATGTGTAGCAGGTAAAAAATAATATACTTTGGACTAACATTCACCGAGCTCTGCAGCTGCTCGATGAGCAACCGTTTGCTAAGAAGGTCGTCATAATGCATCATGTAACTTAAGGTTTCTTGACTTTCTGTGTTTTCATTGTTCAATAGATGGTGTTAAAAGCAGAGAGCATGCCAGACACTTTTTGCTTTTCTTTCATGTCTATTCAGACTTAACTGACTGACTCAATGAATGAAGTTTGGAACTACGACAACGCTTCCTCCCTTTTGAATACCATGTTACACTTAGTCCCATGATACAGTCCAGTCAAATCGAGTTACTACGACTGCTGTAAGACGTAGCGGGAGGAGAATGAAAAGGTCCATATTGAGTGATGCAATATTTAGGCAGCATGCCATACGGCGAGCTGGCAGCTGCAGAGGAAGCGCGGTGTTCAATAAATCACTGAAGAATATATAGTATGAACTGTCGGAGGCATGCAGACAAAACATTGCACATGGAGGAGAGGTTGGCAGTTGGGAAATGCTGGGGAAAGCAAAGCGATGGAGATAAACAACATCTTTAAATGCACTGAGGGTTTTTTTGGGGGAGGGGGGCTGTGATCAAGCCATGGTTGTCCTATTTTCAAATACAGTTAATATAATTGAATCATGTAGCTCCCCCCTTCCGACTCCCCCTCCCCTCCACCTCTGTCCCAGGAAGCGTGCATATTGTTTCATGCTCGAAGGTAAAATTTGATCTCTCCGTCAGAGGTCCAGTAATCCCTTAAGCCTTGTCTGTTTGCAAAGTCCAATTTAGCCGTCTCTTAATGTAATTAAATTGTGCTGATGACCCTCGGAGCGGTGGAGCGGCACCGTATTTTCAAATGCAAATCCTCCACTGGATGTTTGTGACCGGGGGAGGGGGGGGGGGGGGGGGAACCCCTGCTTTTTTCCATTCTTTCATTTGTGTGCACAAAGCTCCTTTAACAAAGCCTGTTTCTGTTGTTCTGGCATCTATTCCTCCCAGAGCAGGATGATCATTGGAAAGCAATTCTTGGCAAAGCCAACTCCATCACAGTGGGTTTTTTTTTTCTTTTAACCAACCGTAAGTCCAATTTGCTCCCCGAAAACAAGAGGTATTACGCTCTTGAGCAAAAAAAAACACACCTCAAGTGACATTTTAAATCAGTGCAAGCTGAGCTTTTCCATCCTGCTCAGTGTTTGGGATCACATGACATCTGGCATAGGGCAACGGGCATCCCAGCAAGCATTATAGCGACCGCGGTTCCACATTCAGCTCTGCTTTCCCATGCTCATCCCAGGGAGCAGAGGGAAGCTCACCACGTGGCCTCTGGGATCCCCTGAGAAGGTAAAAAAAATAGAAAAACAAGACCATTCTCATGCGTGGGTATCAGGTGCCTGCGTCACCGTCTCTCTAGCTTCTTCCACTCTTGGGCCATGTCAATTGGATTTAAAACGGAGCCGCTCCGAGGCAAATGCAAGGTCATGTGGTTTCCCATTAACATTAATGTCCGGGGTTATGCCACTGGAGCCCTGCAACATAATCTGTTTTCCCTGCCATCTGATCCTCGCTCGCCAATGGCTCCTGTATGCCAATCTATACAAATAGATTTTATTTTTCATGTTCCTGCTCCAGCAGAGGTCAGTGTGTAAAAATACTCAGAAAAAGAAATGAAAAAGAGATGTTTTTCAACCAAGTGTTGGTTGAAAAACCATACCACATTGGAAGGTTTATTTTTCAGTTTATTTTTCGATATTGTCGGAGACCGGAGTCCAATTTGGAATGGGTGTTCAGCCGCAAATCACATTACTGCAGAGCTCTCCGCCGAACTGTTCCTTGCTCCCGAAAAAACCCAACTTCAAAACAGCTGTTCTTGCTCTACCCAGAAAACCATGAAATATGAAACGCAGATCCAAAAGCCGCCATACAGTACGAGAGGAAGGATGAGAGGTTGATTGAAAAAAAAAAAAAATGGTGATGTTGCTTTCAACTCGGCAGAGACGAAGATGCATCTTTTGAACCGCCGACAAGCAGACAGGGTTAGGACCCCAACCATAACGCCCTTTCCCACAACGCCACGCTGGGTAACATTTAAAAAACTCCAAAGGAAATAAAACAGAACAAGGCCAGTGGGGCAGGGCGGATCCAACAGCGAGGCAGATTTTTTGAAAATGTCTTTGAAGACCGTAATCACAGACGCTGCCTCTCCACGCTGTCAGTCAGTCCCGTGCTCCCACTGCAAGAACCCCAGCTGTTGCTCGATACACTATCTGAGGCTGTGAACACAAAAGGGGGTTCATCTTTAGGACGACAGTTTGAGATAAACACAGACAGTTGGGAAATCATAGACAGAACTACAAAGGCAAGAGTTCACGGTGGCATTCCTGAGCTGAATTCCAATTTTCTGCCCGTATCTGATCGTTTTGGATGACTGACCGTATCTATCTTGGGAGGGAGCCCCTGTACACAACAGCAATACAAACTAATTGTGATTTCCCCCCCAAAAAAAGACATCTGTAAAGATGTCACATCTGCTTTTGTGCTTTTCCAACTTAAATTGATTATCAGTTTGAGTGGGGCTTTGAGTTCTGACTGACCAGAGGCCCTGAAATGCCAACCGAGACGCAGCAACAATGCAGGTATTGTAGCCACGTTCCTCTGTAATTATTACGAACGGGTCGGTCTCGGCAGCACACAGCCATGCGGAGACTGATTAAATTCAGCACTTGCTCGATATTCTTGCTCGATATGACAATGTCCTGGCTGTCAGTGTCCCCAGTCGCTCTGCTATCAGCAGATTCTTCAGGCAGCAAGCGGCGTCCCGGTCCCACAGGAGCACCAATTAATCAGGACCGGACTGGTTATCAGAGACTGCTTAATAACGGCAACATGACTCGACTCACATGGAGCCAAAATGGACAACTCTGCTTTGTCCAACAAATGGTTTATGTTCGTTTCCTTTGTCTTATAAGCCCCAAAATGGTGAGATTTCTTAATGAATGAAGAAATGCAGCACAGAGAGTTGGATATATTGGTACTGTTGCTGGATAAAGTCTTCAGTCTATAATACATATATCATTGTACTGTATTGTTTAGGTATACTTTAAAAAAGCCATAGATTGTATATGCCGTCACGGTGATGTCACGGCAACCAAAAGTGACAAGAGAGTACAACCAAATTCTGAAAAAAGACATTTTTACTTTTTACTTTTTTTTGTAATGAAAACACACTGTGAGAGAGTTTGAATTCACTTTTCAGAACTGGAGGTTGCCAGCTGCCTTTTTGATTCTGCATCTGTTGAATTGTGTTATCTGCTGTTGAAAATTGGAAGCACCCAAGCACAAATTAAAATACAGTTAATTAATTTAGGCTTAATTTAATCTTGTGACAAAAGATACTATGTCCTACATCTCCCCATGGTAAAGTAGACAGACCAAAGTGATTAAGCAGACTGACCGTACAGGTAATCTCTTACCTTTCCTCTAATAATATGCACTCTCAGCCAATAGGAATGTTTACTTGTGTTTATAGAGTATTATGCCAAACCAATTGTTTCTGTAGGCTGAAATGTTGGTAGCAATATTTGAGCTTTCTGTAAAGTTGGTAGGGATCATCTACTCCAGTGATTTTCAACCTTTTTTGAGCCGCGGCACACTTTTTACATTTACAAAATCCTGGGGCACACCACCAACCAAAATGACACAAAAAGACACTAACACAGTACATATAATACATATAGTTAATAATATAGTTTCTAAATGTATTTGTACTCACTTAGTGTGAAACCTGGGCCTGTTTCGATGAACACAACATGGATATCCTGGCAGGAATGGTAGAAAGACACACACGAAGCTCTTCCTCAACAGCTCTCAGTCTCTCTCTGTTTTTAGTTTTTATCGCTGTCAAGCTTGAGAAGCTCAGCTCACACAGATATGTGGTTGAAAACGGGAGCAATGTCAAAATAGCTTTGTTGGCCAGAATGGGGAACTCCTTGGCAACAGCTAACCAAAAACTGTCCAAAGGAAGATTAGCAAAGTTTAGCTTTAAACCACGATCTTGTTTCAGTTCAATGAGTTCCTCTTGCTCCTTTAAAGTCATGTCCTTTCCAGCAACGGATGCTGAGCTGTATGGGTCCCTAACCCAGTCAAGGCATTCTGTGAAGGCTGAAGAGAAATAAAATGACAACTTCTCCTCCAGAGTTTTCAAATGTTTGCCAATCACCTCGCACATTGCAGCAGTGTTGCCATCCTGCAGTTTCTCGGTGAGTGGGAACATCTCAAGGTTGCCACGCTGCACATGTTGTTGCCAGAGCTGCACCTTTAAACGGAATCCGTTTATTTTGTCAGTGCTTGTAAGCAGGTTTTCATTTCGGCCTTGCATCCGTGTTCAGTTCATTCAGATGATGAAATATATCAGCCAGGTATGCCAGCTTTGCACACCACTGATCACTTGCAAGCAGCTTTGAGAAATCGGGCCTCTCGTCTGTCAGAAACACTTTAAGTTCCTCTCGGCGCTCATACACACGGGCCAGCACTTTGCCGCGCGACAGCCACCGGACCTCCGTGTGGAGCAATAACAATTTATGTTCCGCTCCCATTTCCTCACACAGAGTCGCAAATAAGCGAGATTTCAAAGGTCGCGTCTTCACAAAGTTCACTAAGCGCACAACATCATCCAACACAGGACCTAGATCTGCTGGTAAGGTCTTTGCAACGAGGGCCTCACGGTGCAAAAAACAGTGCGTAACAGTAACAGCTGGGTTTCTTTCTTTGACCCTACTTACGAAGCCTTTGATGCACCCGACCATGGCTGCGGCTCCATCAGTGCAGACACCTGTGCAGTTTTCCCACGTAAGCCCGCTTTTGTCAAGATATTCCGACGTGACCCGAAATATTTCATCTCCTGTTGATTTTTCTGGCAGTGCCTTGCAAAATAGGAAGTTTTCTCTAATGGCTTCTCCATCCACAAAACGCACGTTGGCCAAGAGCTGACAATGTCCACTAATATCCGTCGACTCATCAAGTTGCAAGGCAAATTTCTTACTGATGCGCATCTTTTCCAAAACAACAGTTTCTATGTCCGCAGACATGTCATCAATCATTCACAATGGCTTTACAAGCTGGCAGTATTAATGTTTCTGCCACGGTGTGGGACTTTTTTGTTTTAGCTACGAGTTCAGCAACAAGGTAGCTAGCTTTGAGGGCTCTCTCATTTACCTTTGTGGTTTTTCTCAAAACAGTTGCCTGTTTCTCATTGTTTGTACGTAAGCGTACAAAATAGTCCATCGACTTGTTTTGAACGGAAGGGTGTTTCGTTTGGAGATGGCGTTTAAGCTTGCTTGGCACTATGGCGCTATTGGATAGCTTCTCACCACACACCAAGCACAGCGGACTCGGTGCCGTTGCATCCCCGGTGAACGTAAATCCAAATGAAAGATAGCTTTCGCTGTATTGCCTCGAGCTCACCGTCTTGTCTTTTTTCTTTTGTCGACCACTCATACTTGGGCCTTCATCTGGGTCAGAATTTTGTCCAGGGCCCTGTTCGGCATTTGCATTTTCCCTTCTCAAAAACTTCTCCATCACTGTCACCTTTTTGTTTTTCATCACTGTCACTTGCTCGTCTTGCTTTGATCCCAAACTGTCACTGTCACGTGTCGCGCAGCACTAACTCTATTGTCTTTACAGGTATTTAAATCCCTCTGCTGCCACCCACTGCCATAGAAGAGTATTACATTATCTGCGACACTTTATTACAGCACAGACACCCGACAATGGTTAATTAGGTGATATTAGAAAATTTCCCACGGCACACCTGACGATCTCTCGCGGCACACCGGTTGAAAATCACTGATCTACTCTGCCTGTCTGCAGTCTGACATGAAGAAACTTTGTGTGTAGAATTCATCACACCAGGCAGCTCTGAAGCTGTATGATTTGTACAGTGTTTCTGCCTCAGTATGAGTCTGTTCATATCAAACATAGCGTACCTTTCAGAAAGCTTGGCTTCACCACTGCAAACACATCAGAAAAGCGAAGGAAAAAAAAGTCTTAAAGTATTCCCAACTAAAAAAAAAAGAAGATGTAAGTTTGATATTTGCAGCCATCTTCCAGTAGGTGCCGTAGACAGGAGGAGACATGCAAAGAGAGAGTGGGAGGACAGAGGGAGGTTATATAACCACAGTTCTCACCAAGGAGACATCTCGTGGCTTCAAAAGCAGAAAGCAGTGATAATAAACGCTGATGTCCAAGGCTGTCGTCCTCCCATGATGGAAAGATTACGCAAGATGGGTTATTGTTAGCACAAAAAAAAATGCTTATTTCATTACAGGTCAATTAGTATGTGAGAGTTAAGTGTCTCTCTGAGACACCCACGGCTCGAATCTACGATCAAAAGATATAGCCTGCTTCTACAGTCGAGTGAACTCATCATTGTGAACACTATGATGAGTTTTAGCAGTGCCTATCTGCACCTTTGAATGTTCTCCTTTATTTAATTATCTGTTCATAGACTAATGCCTTTGTGATTTCTGCGGCAAAATAATTCAAACGGCCTAAATGAGTCTCTCTACTGTGCCGTGAATGGACTGCCGCAGAAGAGCTTGGACCAAAAGCAGCTTTACGACCAGGTGGAAATGCAACAGAAGAAATTTCGAGTTTTCTTTACAGAACCGCTGCTTCTGGGACAGCGCCGATTCTTATGAAACATCTACACAGTCGTCTGTGTAGCTCGTTTGTCTGTGGCACGGTGTTTTCGTAGTAACTTCTGCCACAAGAGAAAAAGCTTCCTTATGATCGGTATAAGATACAGTATTGTTCAATTACCGCACCATTCTCCGCCCCTATTATGGCCGGGGGTATTATTCTGGGAGGGATTCCACATTATTGTTCACCATAAAGGACGAGCCGGGCCTTAGGAGCTGCGAGCCGTCTCTCCAGACTGAAGCCGGCGCGGCCATTATCAAATCAGACTTGAACCCATCCCCTCTCTGCCGGAGAGAGACGTGTTGAATGGATATCATTGTGCACTGCTGAGGCTTCCATCACTGTAATCCCTCTACAAAGTGCAGCCACTCTTAGAGGAAGATGAAAAGAGCAGGAGGGAGAGAGTGGCCTATTCGCAGCGTGCGTGTCACTGCAGAGGGCACACGGAGGGAAGTCGGTGGAATTCAGTGGCCCGAGCCGACGGCTCCTCGGCCCTACCCCGACCAGAAAAGAACAAAAGATTAAGCCCTCCTGCTATCCAGAGTGATAACAAGCTGTCAACTTCGAAAATGTAATCTGCTGACTCCGGGAGGAAGTGGCTGTGTCAGTGGAGTGGGGCCGCCCAGCTGATGCTTATCTCCCGAATGGCGTGCCGCTGGCAGATATACAAAAGCCACCTCAGTCTGCCACCAAACAAAGAGGTCGGAATCCATACCGCGCCAATTTCGAGACATATTTATACACGTATATATCCCCTCCAGACCTCGCCTCTCTCTCTCTCGCTCTCTGATGCAGGCCACAAATAAAAGGTGATGGGAATGATAAACGACATGAATGGAAGCCAAACAGACTGGAGATAATGAGGCATTGCCCCCGACAATGCTGACAAGTGATGGGAGGCTCCCCTCTGTCAACCTGTCTCCCGAGCCCTTCCACTCAGTCCGGGGCTTGGATTGTTAAACGAAAAAAAAAAAGCCATATTGCTGCCAGCACCAACTCCTAATGCACACTTCAGTGGACAGTGAGGCTGCGGTGTGGGAGCTGTCACCAAACTGCAGCCAGTGAATCAATCCAACCCGGGCATTATCCAGCCTTTTAACTAGGGGATCGCCATCCAGCTAATTCCCCCCGCACCCTCACTATCTCTCTGTCACCCCTCACCCCTTCCCCCGTTTGTTTCTCCCAAATGTTATAACTCCGAAATTGTTTTCAAATTACCCAACAGAGCTGCCAGATGGCTTTTAAAACATCATATTTGCTATTAATATTGACAAGACAGGTTTTTTTTGTATGTTCATGGGTTTTTTTGTGTCTCTAATAGCGTAAAGAATCCAATTTTATGGTCCATACAAAAAGTCACTTACAGTCTCAGTAGTTATGGCAGAGAAAGGGAATTAGTCACACAGGAGCTATTTCAGGCTGTTTACAATTTGATTTCAGACCAGAGCCAGAGGGTTTTCCCTTGTGGACTTGGGGCTATTGAGCCTGAAACACCAGTCATATGACATGAAACTCTTAGTTGTTTTCCGTGCAACCAACCGAGAGAGAAATGACTTTGACCAGCTGCTATTTTGGATACCCCAGAGTCACTCTGTGCCCAGAAGTACTGATTTATAATGGTGAAAAAAACCAAGACAACGGAACGAAGTTGTGAACATTTCTTTCCAACAGCAAATGGCGATACAGGAAGTACAAACAATGTATTACAGGTAGTTTAATTGTATGCATCATTTTGTGTGTTTCCCAACGAAATAATTCAACAAAACAGAGTCTACAGCCATGCTAGCGGCTTTGTGAGACTGTTTTGCTGTCAACAACATGCTAACGTGCTCACAATGACAATACTAACTTGCTGATGCGAAGCAGGTAGAATGTTTACCATGTTAACGCCTAACTTTTTTGTGTTAACATGCGTTAATTTGCTCATCAGAACTAAATGCAAAGTACAGACGTACGCGTATGGGAATCTTACAACTTGTGCAGGTATTTATGTCACAAAACCAAATGTTGGACACATTGACATTTTGATCTGATGATGGCGCTAGATGAAATGTCAGGGGGGCTTGTTTTTAGGAATGACTTCACTGGATACCATGAATGTCCAACAAATTTAATGGCAGTCAATTCTGTAGTTTTCAAATAATTTCAAAAACAACAACAAAATGTGTAAAAGTGAACAAAGTCGGCATAATTTATCCTCTGGGGACCATGAATGTCAACACCAAATTTCATGGCAGTCCATCCAATAGTTGTTGATAAGTTTCATTCTTGTAGAGGTACTCACAGACAGGCTGACATTGCTGTCCTACTTTTGCATATTCTTATGGTAATTTAAAATCGGACAAATGAAAAGTACTGAGTATTTTCAAGAACTTTAGTGCAAAATAATCAGATTAACGTAATTGTGTATCACATTATCTGATATATGTTTTCATTACGATATGATTCCATTTAAAGACGACAAATTATCGTCTTGAATTGAGGACATTTCAGTCATTTGGGAAATGGTACCAGTTTGATCAGTGTTGGGGATTAGGGTGGAGGGCCTCCCTTTTGTTTAGAGTACTTCTAACAACTCCTGCCTTGAGGTGTAATCCAGATCCCTTTGGCTGATCAAACAGTGACAGTGGTTGGAAACTATCTATGAGGTTGGCTTTGAACAAAAAAAGTAAATTTCCTGCCCTGTGGCTGGGTTACTGGTTTGGTAATGACCAGTGGCGGCTGGTGGAAAATGTTCTAGGTAGGGCCATCCTATTAATTTCAGCAAACATCCCAGTATGATTTAATGCAAAAAAAATGTAAGTATCAAACACGCATTATTACTTGGCAGTTCAACATTTAACATTTATTCCAACACAAAAAAAATCAGTAAATAACACTTATATAATATAATATAACATGTTCATTTATTGAGATGCCCCTATGGACCTTGTTATAGGAGGTAAAGATCAGGAGAAGTAAACATGAAGTGTAATTATGAATACTGATGTTAAATTAAGCTATGATGAGTTGTCACTGTTAATTTAACATCTATATTACATGTTGATGCCTCCATGACCAAGTTAAGCAGATGAGACTGAGGACAGCTATGTAGAATAAAAGATGTTCACTTTGTCTAATATGTAGCTTGACAGAGTTCTCATGTGTGTCCTGGTGTTCTCATGTTTCCTTACCTCCTCATCCCTCACTCCCGTAACTGTCCGTGCTGGATCCGTCCCCGTTGTTTTAAAAAGCTAAATAAATTATTAGCATGACGTCATCCAGCTAGCCAAACCTGTCTGGTGTACAGCTAGTACAGAAGCTCCGCATGTACTGCTTCCCTTTCCCACGAGTCTGCTGTCTGATTGTGAGGTCAGGCTGATCTGATATCAGCTCTTTGGCTGCAGAATCTCCGCCAAAGTTCTCCTCTCAAACGGGACTTGGAGGAGGAGTGCTCGCGCTGGCGCGGGCACCTGTAGAGACTTCTCCTGACGAGAACGCGCAGCTATGGGCCAGATCGTTCTGGCCCCAAGCTGAATCTATTTGAGGGCGCTGATTGGCTAAATTGTATGTCACTCATTTATATCTTGAATCAGCAATTGGCTAAACTGCTTCATAGACTCTTTTGGGCCAAAACGATTAGGCCCCCCAAGCTGTCAAGTTTTGTCTTGTTCCATTTTTTTTCTTCTTCAAATACATGCATCCTGGTGGTAGATTGACAGTGCACGGATACTTTTATTCAGCACCATCCAGCTTCCCTTTTAGCAGTGGTGTATAAAGTACTCAAAAGCCATACTTGAGTAAAAGTAAAGATACCTTTCTGGAAAACTACTCCAGTAAAAGTAAAAAGTCACCTATTAGAATACTACTTGAGTAAAAGTCTTAAAGTATCTGATATTTATTGTACTTAAGTACAAAAGTACTTTAGTATCAAAAGTAATTTTCTTCCTCAGCTCACTAACTCGCTAGCGATCCACTGGTGTTGGTCTTCGTCACCACCGTAGTTTGTTGCGGGAGTAGCAGGTGCTTCCATTTCTGCTTCCATCATGAAATCAGTCATCGTAGAGTGGAATTATACTCAGGTAGTCGCCCGCTAGCTTATAGCATGTAGCATCCTGGGCTTTGAGAGCACTTGTTTGCAATTGCGCATTAACGTGATTAACCAATGATTTAACTTGCTGCTAGGACCACTGATTCACCAAACCTGCTTGCTTGCAGTCTGTGTTCCACCACAGTCCCCAACGCTGCTCTCGTGATTCATTTTTTTCTCAAGATAGATTTGATTTTGTAGCGAGTAACGAAGGTTTCAGGGGAAATGTATCGGAATCAAAGTATCAGTTTTCTTTGCAAAATGTAGTGAAGTAAAAGTAAAAAGTCAACAGAAATATAAGTAGTAAAGTAAAGTACAGATACCCAAAAAAACTACTTAAGTACAGTAACGAAGTATTTCTACTTCGTTACTATACACCACTGCCTTTTAGGCACAATGAACGGAACGATTCTATCACTTCTCCAGTTTGGAGAAGTGATAGAATAAAACGTCGGGAAAAGTAAACGCTCTCTTCTCCTTAAAGAGAAGAGAGCGCTGCAGAGTTTTGTTGCGCTGGATGGATCCCAGAGGGATTGTTTGGATCTACATAAAAAATGTATTCTTCTAAATAAATACCATAGGGAGAAACAAGCTAAATTCAGCAGGTGACTTAAACCGGGGTAATGCTCGCCATTGTAATGCTTTGGACAGCTGAACATTACTATGTCTCAGGCATGTATGAATGAATTTATAGCGTAGTGTAGAATTTAATCCACTGATGCAGTGTATTGTACATTATCAGGTTGTGTTGTGCCGTCATCCTGAAGTAATCACTTTAAACTATAGTATTTTTTTGCGATAAAGATTGACGTTTGAAATTTTGCACTTGAAATAGCTTTTCTTGGCCGAGCTACTGAAAAGGAGATAATCCTCAACAGATGATCTAAACTCACATCCCTTTGTAATCAGCACCACTCTTTTCTTCTCGGTCTCCGCCGGCCGTTGCTTTTCTCTCTGACGAGCATGCAGAGGACATTAGCGGACGTCTCCCGTAAATTAATTCAGCTGTGACTTTGGAATCAAGTACCATACTGTATGATTACTTTCCCTACAGTATACATAGGTAGCACACCCAGTGGGGCACTTTGCTTCAGATCCCAGCCATTACATGGCGCAGTACATCTTCCCACCTCATCTCAGCTCCAAAGCGTTGTCCTTTTTTTAGCCAATGGCTTTCAGCAAATCCAATGAGAGGCCATTAACGTCAGTCCTGAGGACGTGGCACAACAACCTCAACCTCGTTTGTGACTCGATTGCCGCTGTCAGACGATGACCACATCTTTGATGTGGAGACTTTCATGAAAAGGAAAAAAGGAGTGCTTAATTCTCCGTTGACAGCCTGCATTCTTGGAAGTAAGCAATGTGTTTAAACTTGACGCAAAAATGAACCTCCATAACACTGGTCATCATTACTTGATCACGTCTGACATTTTTTTGAGGTAAAGAGAAATGGAGACATTTGTCGAGGGTTTTTTTGCGTTTTTATTCCTCTTTTTTTTCCTTTTTTCTTTTTGCCGTATACGCTACTGCATTTTAACACAGCTTTCACAGAAAATTGAAAAGCTTTCAGGCAGTTTGCAGCCTGTTTCCCTGAGTCAGAGGCATTTTTGCTCATTGTGTTTTATTGCATTAGATTGAGCCCATAACAGGTACAGGCCATTAAATTACTCCAAGACAAATTGAGCTGTTCACTACCCATTTCCAATTTTCTCAGAGGTTGGCACCAAAGAGAATTGGACACAGATCCCCGATATTTATGTGCTGATATCTCGGTAAGTCTTTGAGACATTTTGTCTTCCTCTACCATAAATCACAGGGCGGATTGTTTTATGAGTACTGGCTTAGGTAAGGCACAGGCCAAAAGACTTAACCTCCATATATATACAGGACTGTAAATGCTACTGTATCACAATGGGGGGATTTTGTCCACCTCCACTGGAACTGATACACTCACTGTAGCGTGTCTCACTGGCCCCGTATCTTCAGACAGTCCAGGCACAGAACCTCTCACGCCTCCATCTATTGATTATGAATCAGGCCACATTTCACGACAGAACATTTCCTCTTTGTTGCCAATTTCATTGTGGGTGTTTATGTGCAAAGAGGATTCCGGAGGTTCCATACCAAAAAACGGTAGGAGCGCTGTTAAGAAATAAGGCCACTTCAATAGAGGGATTTGCAGAGCCCACTCGGAGGTAGGAGGGAGCCTTTCAAAGCTGCCCTTTTTCTAAGGCTGTTTACCGCACTGTACTCCACACAGCGGCTGGTACCACTCAGCATGTTTCCCTACAGCCAGCAGAACCAACACTGCATTCAAAAACGTACGGCTCCATCAAAGACATGCCAAAGCCTGCTGCGTCTATTTATTGTTGACTGCTAAAATGAAAGAACAATAAAAGCTCCACAAAGCCCCCTTCGTTCTGACCAATAAGACTATTCACTTATTTATTTTAAACCGGAATGCAATCCACGCAGGGTGTGAAATACGTCTTTTCAGTTTTTACTTCCCGGTGGTTCGAAAAAAGATAACAAGTGCCTTTTCTTGACGTGATACCGTGGAAAATTAAAGATTCTGCGAACAGATCGATGTGGGCTTAAAGCTGACAAATACGTGCCCGGCTCTGTCTGTCCCATCATGGTACGGCTGACCCATCTATCAATTGAGTGTCAATCCTTCCTCCCAACAGAGGCACAGAGGGATGTGAGGCAGCATTAATTATGAGCCTTCAAGCTCCAAGGGACAGTTAATCTTTGTCATTTTGCTCCTGGAGACATTTGGATCTGCCACCAAGACTGGAGCCGGGTCAAAGCTCTTGACCCCTCGACGGCGAATAAGAATTCCACTCACGCGCGTGGAAGAAACCTATTCTGCTTTTTTGTAAATTTTCCACATACATCACCCTCCAGGCTATTTAAGTCTGGGCAGCAATGACTTCTTACACTGAAGTTTCCGTGATTTAAAGAAAAAAATTGATTTTATACGAACTCTGCGAAACTGAACTGAGCTATAGTTATTTTATTTCCAGCTTATTAAGAATCATGTTTCCAACTGAAGACACGGTTGGCCCAACATATCATTAATTGCACCGTTATGTCATTTTTATTATTATTTTGACAATTGAACGGATATTTCCATTCGTGAAAATCGTGCTTAAGAATTGAATTATTCCATTATTATCTAGCTAATTATCGCCACTTCTTCGATTGAATTTGTTAAGTCACAGCAACTAAATTGCCAGTCTAGTTGGACAGAATGAGTCTCCCCCTTCCTCTACCGATGCCACAGCAACACACGGAGGCTAGCGGGGGCCATCCCAGCCCAGGTGTACAGAGCTGATTGATTCTTACAGGCGAGCCAGGCAACAAAAGCACCACAGAAATTAAAAAAAAAGAAATAATTAAAAAAAAGCAGAGAGGAGGGAACATTTTGACAGAATTGGGGCATCGGCTCGATCATACCTTCTCAGTGCCCTTTTTGTGTGTGTTTAATATCTTCGGAGCAAGACAGGTTTCACCGCAATAAAAACGATGACGATAATATATACAAGCTTTTTTTTCATTTCTCAACTGCGCAGGTAGAGTCCAGCTATGCACACGAGGCAGGCCTTCACGGGGTGCACGTGTACGTCGTCTCCGCGCTGACAGCAGGCTGAGGGAGCAAAACCGTCTGTGTTAACAGCCTAAGCTGCACTGCAGTATGCAGGGTCACGGGCACAGGCGTAGGAAATATAAACAGGAGGTTCCAGCGCTGCTTAAGCTGTTAATTCTCTAAATGCCCTCACACAGGTTATATTCAAATACATGCCCCCCACGCTCCATCTTAGGCTTTGACAACGTGCCGCACCTCCTAAGATGCTGAATGGCGCTCTCGAGAGTATGCCGCCTAGACAGGCGGAGAGAAAGAGGGCCGACTCTCGAGCTGCTACAAAGATTTATGAGGCTCCCGTGGTCGGTGTCAGTTTCAGGGCATCCCTGCATGGAGACGAGCGTGGGATGTTTGAGGAAAGGGACCTGCAGCGCTGCGTCTACCGGTATGAGCTCGGTCCCTCTCATCTTTAAAAAAACAGGAAGATGCGGGGTTGGGGAGAGAGGCGGATCCTAGTGTTGGCAGTGAGGGTGTGCATGTGTGTATCTTTATGGGGGGGGGTTGATGGAGTGGTACTGTGCAGAGCTGGAACGAGGAGGGATGTGTTGACTGTGTAAAGTTCAAAGACGTCGTCAGCTTCATTTGTGGCGTCAGAGCGACTCGGCTCGGGGAAGAGCCCCAACAGCTGCTCCATCCGGACACCTAGCTTCTGCCGCTGTCGTTTCCAACGCCCCCAAGGAGGAGCACGGTGAGCTTACTACCACGCTGACAGACGCGGATGACACATGATGAATGGTTGTGTGGAGGGATTAGAGACTAAACATAATTCCTGCTTTAGTTCGGTTGGTGCATTGTACTTTATATCCAACTTTTGTATTTATTTGGCACATATTTGGCTACCTTCTGGTGGATGCCATTCAGCAGTTTAATCGCTAACTCTTTCACAAAAGCTTTTAGATTGTTTTTTTTCGAAGTATCTGGTATCTGTACTGTACAGATCTTTCCTGGAAAAATCCTGTGCCGCACAGAATTTCAATTATGTTTACAGATACAGTGGCAGATGCTTCATACGGTGAAGTAAAACACAGTAATGATGAGAAATGCCCTCCTCTATTATTTACATAAAACACATATTGTGTGGGCGGCTTCAACATTAGCCAAAAGAAAACTTCTTGATACTCAAGGATCAACATATGTTTCCAGGCTTGATCAAACAACAATAAATGTGTCAGCAGGCAGCAATTATATGTTGTCATTTACTTGCGGCTGCCAATTGTAATGCATATACTGTAATGACAAATAGGTATCACGTTGTATGTATGTTTGGGACAAGCTGTCAGTCCAGGACCATCACAGTATGATTGCTGGAAAATTGGTGCAAGCCGTGACCGCTCATCACCAAAAGTGTCACCAAAATTGACCTTACCCTTTGCTAAGCCCCGCCTCCCGCTGCTACTCCATCAAGATGTCAGAGCTACTGTGGAGCCCACACCGTCACTAATGGCACCCCCTGAATAAATATGATCAGTTTTTTTCCGGAAAAACAAAAAAGAAAATTCAGAGAGAAGCGGACAGAAGAGTCTAATGTGCGTTTGAAGGATATATCCAGCATGTCAAACTGATCCAGCAGTGAAAACAAGTTAAAAAGATAAAAATAGAAGCTAAAGATTACAGGTCACAGTGTAAAAGTGAACCACCACATCACCCGGAGATCGAGAAAAGAGCATCGAATTACTCACGCTAGTTCACTGAAATGCTAAAGTACTCCGCTACAGCTCCTGTCATGTTTGGAGTGACTCCATGCCAATCACCACATCAGAGAGATGATTACCAAGTTCAAATTTGAACAGCCGAGTAGGTAGGCTTTCCTGTTTACACTCTCTTTTAATTGGGGGCGTGGTGCCGTTCTGTAATACAGGTGACGACCGCGGGATAAGATATGCAAAGAGGCCTCCATTCTGGCTTCTCTGACAAATCACCTTGTGGAAGTAAAAGGCCTGAAGTAATGGAGTCATTATTTGTAAAAGTTATTCTTGACATATCCACTGACATTTTGCAAGTTTTAAAAATAAACCGTTTTTGAGAGATTTATTTTTGCTGAAAACTACATAATACATTGCATTGCAAGTGAGGCAAAATGTCCTATTAATTAAATACAAACAACAATGTTTAATTGCAATGCTTCAAAAGTAACTTGATGAATGCGTTGCTAAGAATGAATCAATACGAAACGTATAAAATGTATTTCATCACCTCACTCGGGCGCCACCTGAACAATACAGCACTTTATATTATTGAGCCCTACCTCATCCTATTCGTCACTGTCGACGGGGAGACAAAGCTATCTGCAACAGAGGATTGATCCTCTTGGTTCTCTGGCTTCTCCGTTTCAGTGTGATGCCAAAACATGAATACCTGGAGAAATAGCTGTCATTTGTTCACGTCTACATTTTTACAGAGAGATGAGAAGGCACTGCCTGTGGAACACAGTGGTCTGATAACACATTTCAACAATGTTGTTTTTTTGCCAGTGAAAAGCAGTCTTTGCAAATTACCGTTTAGTTTTCAGCGATTACATGAATTACCGTGTAGCGTAGCGACTCACGGTGTGATAATTGGACATGACAGATTGCTCTAGACCACTCAAGGGGCCCGGCTCCAGGTCCAGGACAGGAGGGCTCTGCAGCGGGTGCTTATCAGTGGTACCCATCGACCGGGCACCAGTGATATCGGTGAGGTGAGGTGCCTGCGCAGAGCCCAAAGGACATTAAAACCCACCCCGGCCACAGCCTGCTTACCCCGCCGCTGTGTCTTTAGTTGACTTCCTTGTTAATGACATTGTATGTGCAAAAAAAACCAATAAACTGCATATTGTTGTTTGCCGAGGACTGCCTTTTTGAAGCCTCGATTTCAGCATTTTCACCGTTGCCATCTTGGCTTTTTGCATCCAGAAGTGACACAAGAGGTTATAGTTCAGTACAACAAAACTCTGAAGTAGTCATTTTTAGGCAACCAAAATGTTTAAATTACATTTCATGAACTGAAAACAGTCTTCAGCCCAAAACACTGACAACTAGCCCCGCCTCAAAGCATACTCCACTTGATGGTCTATTTTACTTTAAATGGAACCATCATTTACTAAAACAGCATCATGCTGTATTGAAGAAGACTTGAAACTAGAGATTGAGACCATAAACTGTACTTCAACAAAGATCTGATTAAAACTGCACCTGCTCATTTAAAATGTTTACATTGCGTAAGAAGCAATAGAATGGGCTGCTCTACTTCAACGGTAGTCAGCAAAGCACTACACTGCCCACCATGTCATCCATCATCTGATGAGATGGACAATTTCAACTCCATTGTAAGTCAGATCATGGACAGCATTGCCCCCATCAGAGCTGAAGAGGCCACAAAACACAAAGGGGCTATTGGCCAATCTCCAACATTGAGTAACATCCTTGAAAAGGTTGCCAACAAACAACTGTGTGGACGCCGAACCCTCCTCAACCTGCGTGACGTGTGCCAGTCGGGTTTTAGAGTGAATCCACAGCACTGAAACGGCCCTTGTCAGAGTAGTCAATCATCCTAAAAACAACAGCGATGCAAACAAACGTTCTGTTCTAGTATTGTGTTGCCGCTTTCCCCGCTGTCGATCATGGCATTCTCCAAAATAGAAAAATCTAAAATAGCCACATTTATTTATCTCCATTCCATGATTCATTTTCTCCACAGTTAGTCACCGTCCTTTACATCAGGGTGGACGGGCACGCTGACCCAGCTTACATAAGTCCCATGTCTGACACAGTGTTTCTTCCTGGCAGCGGATGCGGGCGCTCCCCTGGTTCTCGTAGACATCTGCGCTGGCCAAAGTCCCGCGTCGTGTTCCTCCTCGTCTCATCTGTCCTCTTTTTATCCTCATGACACCGTTTTCTCTTGGCACCGAATACACACTCCGCCATCCAAGTGAAGTGAAAGTGCAAGTTCCTCCAGTTTTTAATGGGATCAAATCTTACTGTTCTTTTTTTCGCCCCAAAAAAACAACAGTAATTGTCTCAATCCGTACAGGTCTAAGGAGAGATGTCGGGCAGAGGGAGCGTGAAGAATGGGCTCATCTGAGTCTTCTCAGTGTAACCCCCCCCCCCCCCCCCCCCCCGGGGCCAGAGGGGTCAGCGGGCATCAATATCCCCCCTACCCCCCTTTAATTACTCACCTTATTAACACATGGCTCCTCTCACTCTATGGCGACCCGGCGGACGCCTCTCACAACACAACCTGATCGATTGGGCTCGCTCTTGTTCCGGCTGCTAACACTACTGGAGCAATCAGAGAGGACGGCCGGCCTGGAAGCGCGGGCCGCGTCAAGACAGTAGTCACTGCAGTCGCTAGAAGTACGTTTGCACAGTGAATTCTGTTCCTAACTTGGGACAAATACAATGTCTACACAATGTCTACAGGCTGATGTGATGTGAACACAAATACGTTCATTTCCTGTTGAAGATAATTCTCGGTTTCACTGGCGTCTCCACTTGGCTTCTTCGACTCGTACACAATAAAAAAAAACTGTCAAACTAAGTGGAAAGCAGAAAGCACATTTGTCCAGAACTGAGCGCAGGCACACACACACACATCCCTAATCCTAAAGTGGCAGATTGAACAGAAATAAAGTTTTGAATAATGCATAAACGCAAACCTCTTTCAGGGATCAGTAGCCTCTCTGCTGACCAGTGATAAATCACGGCCGCACTCAGTCCTTCTGAAGTTAGGAGGATGATAAGTAAGCAGAGCACAATGATAAATACTCATCCCTTCCATGGGAGACGGGGGGATTTCTGGATCCGCTTTGGTCTATCTTGACATCTGTGTTATTGATTCTTTCTTTTGTGCTGCTCTGGCTTAGGTTTTTAATTGGATCCATTCTCCTTCCTAGATTAGTACTATATGGATGCTTGAAATTATACTTTTGATTTATTTTCTTCCAGCAGCCTATTTTTGGTTTGTCTGTCTCTACGAAGCCGTATCTCAATGTGACGCAGAGGCACAGTTAACCCCGACGCTGTCTAAATCTGACCCAGAGGCTATAGCGGGCATAGTAGCATCTAATATTGGCACAGAGGCTTCTAATATAGTGACATATCACTTCCAGCCGGTTTGTTCCATTTATTTGATTCCTCTCCCTCGGAAAGAACCTATTGTGTTGGAGGCCTGGAGTTATTGCAGCCATTTGTTTGCTGGAGAGCGGCTTTATCGACAAGGCGCTGCAGTAGAATATGTTTTCTGAACACGACAGGCCGCTTCAGTCCTCTCCTCCGCTCTGTCGGAGGTTTGACGTGATTAATATTGTCATGGACAGTATTAATGAAAGTCTATTTTTAAACCCAAGACAAAAGCAGAGCTTTCGCTTGTGCAAAAAAAAAGAGCTTCAGCTTTGTGGCCCAATTAAGACATGATGAGTTTTTTCATGATTATTTTATGACTTTTGCACTAATTCCTCGAGTGTTCTCGTATTCTACTTTTGAAAGGGCACAGTGGTGAGACGTTCTTCCCGTGTGGCACCGCTTTGCCCTGATTCTCGGGCCGTTTGTGCTCTGCACATGTGATGATACGGTAGCGTCTGTCGGGATTAGCTGCTAATGCCTATACACCTATGTGTTGTTTCAGTAATCTGGACATTCATTCATGACTTGGCAAATAATTACGTGTTTGATTCATGCTGTCTGCTACGACACTGTAGTGAGTCTTCAGAGGCTTGATGAGGCGGAAATATAGAGAAATGTAATAAATACTATCCTGATGTCTGTAGTTGTGTGTGTGTGGTTCTAAAAGACAGCTCAACCCCTACTTTTACAATGTACAATTTAAATTACACACTATTACTACACTTACTATAATAGCAGCAACAGAGACCAGTAAAGCATGTTTATAAATGCTCATATGCAGACTTGGGTAGTATACGCACAGCAAAAGACAGTTTTAGGCCCTATGCATGATATTATCTGCTTTAAATCGACATACCGTAATGTATTCTGATAGCAGTTACTTGAAACTGAAAGTGAAAATGTTGCTTCAGAATTGGGAATTTACTAAGTTCACAGATATAAGATATATTAAAGGTGCTATCATAAAAGTAAACACAGTCGTGTTGAAGCTGGACACGATATTCAACTCGACATGACGTTAACAGACCATTTATCAGTTCCCCTCGGCCCGTGTCATCAGTGGCAGCCATCACTCTGTCACTCATCGTTACACATCATCATGTCCATCAGTCATTGGTGGCCATGATACTGGCATTCTTATTTACTTATTGCCTCCAATACCAGCATGACTATGATCAGTGCCTTTATGTGTCAGATATAGAGTGATTAAAACATCATAGCTCATTTGTTTAATCTGTACAAAAAGTCTTAAAACAACAAATCAGAGTTTTATGGGGGGGGGGGGGGGGGGGTTTATGTGCCGGACCAGTTGCCTGGCAACTGGAGAGAGCTCCAGGAAGTTACTCCAGGCGATATATTGCAAGCAGCTGTTTCACAATTAGATTTGCACATTGATTAAAAAAGATATTACGTGTTGATTGGTGGGATGTAGAGGCAAGCTTTATGCTCAGCTAACCATCTGTTGACTGCAGCCTTATATCTAATGGACGGATATGAGAGCAATATGGATCTCCTCATCCAACTCTGCACCGATAAGAATTTGAGAGGCTCCCCGAGTACCAAGGAAACGCATTTGGACATCTGACCTCTGACTGCACGCTGCAACAGCAACATGACGTCAATTAAGTCATTTGCGGTCCATGCATTTTTGTGTTCAAATTTACATATAGCCAAATTTGACTTTGAAGAAGCAGTACACTGCGATCCCCGGCTCACCGGCACGCGCTGAGCCGTGAGAGCGCCTGTGTATATTTTTAGTCCGTACAGCCGCCTCCGTACCAGTCGAACGGAGGCCGTCCTTTGGCATTGTGGTGGCGGCGCGCATGGCTTGTCAATTGTTAGGCTTCCGCCTTTGCTTTTGTGCTGCTTCATGAGCCTGATCGTGGAGAATCTTGTGAATTTTCCCTCATGAGAGTTTGACTGGGAGATTAGCCTGATATTGTGCTGTGACGGACAGACGAGCCTCCAGCACTTCATCATGTCTTAGCTTTCACCTTCTCAATTAATATCGGGCACCTATCTTGTATGTAAACTCGGTGAAGCGAGGGGGAAAAAAGCTATTTAAAAAAAACACACATTTGGTTAATGAGCGCTGAGTTTTTTGTTTTTTTCCCACAGCAGCACCGGGGAGCACGCACAGGAATAAATATGAACATCAGCATGCTCTGCTGCCGAGCGAAGAAGCTCCCTGTTTTTCGGCCGGTGGCGCCTCCATCCGCCATCGGATGTCTTGGGGGGAGTAAGAGAGAGGGAGTCATTATGAGGATCGTCTCCCCCAGCAGCGGGGTTGGGTCAGGAGTTGGATTAGCATTTTAATGAGAGGAGCACTGGAGAAGCGCGGCAGGGTGACCTATCAGGTGCCACTCGGAGTATGTAAATGATTAATTACAGGATCTCTCCGATGCGTCGGGATCGTCCACGTGTTGAGCAAACGAGGGGCCGGTCTGAACGCAAGTCCAGTATTCCACTGTATCACAGCAATGGAATGTGATGGTAATTAAGTGGGAATTAATGAGATTTCTCAAGGTAATATTTAAGAACACAGTCCGGTGAAAGCTGCTATTAAAGCACGCCACCGAGCCACGGGGGCCTGTTCGGCTCAAAGAAGACAGATTTTCATTGTTTCATCGCTTTTTAATGAAATCCTCATTATATGTATGTTGGCAACATCTTCTAGTCAGAGGTTTGATTTGCAGAAAAAATAAATAAAAAAAAGATGAGCAACCCTTGAGTTATGTGCAAATTAATGAAACCTTGATCGAGAACAAGCTGGTAAATGCATTACATACTGAAAGATGGTCTCTTAGTAACTCGAGTTCATTCTCTTCCTGTTAAAAAAAAAAAAAAGTAAAGCAAATGTGACATGACAGCAGTCTTACAATTTGTGGGCAATGATCATGATGCATATTACCCAGCCTCGGCTTTAAATATACCATTTAATTACATCCATTTGGAAATTAGTGCCGCCTTCCGATTAACCCTTTCCTGTGCAGGCAGGATTCCAGATTTGCATTTATAAAATGATCTAAAATATATTCTACAAGTTATTTTCTGTATATATACTGTACACCTATATATGTTTTTGTGAGATTATTATTTATACTATATAATGTATGACATTATTTATTATTACAAAGTCAAAAGACAAAAACAAAAGTGGAGTGTTAAACCGTGGTAACGCCAGCCATCTGCATTTTGTTGCTCCTACAGTAGTGTTATTACGGTAAGGAAAACAACTTCTATCTTTGACAAGCTTACACCAGAAACCAACCCTCACTACAAAGGCCCTCATACGCCTTGGTAGGTTTGCTCACCAGGTGTAGCCCTGATGCATTGTGGGTCCCCACTGGGGTTAGAAACGGGGCGTTCTCCTCACACAAGCTGTAATCTTCGGTGTAGGACGGAGAGCTGGACAGGTACTTTCAGGCCGGAGAGGAGGAGCATCACTGATGCAACCGAGCAGCAAGGTCATTTTGTTGATATGTGGTCCACGCAGTGTAATGTGAACCATTTAAAATGTCACGTACAGTAGATACAAGGATACACCTTTCTATTCTGTGTTCAGGGCAAAAGTACAACACTTCCCTCTGAGATGTGGAGTCGAAGTATTACTTACAATTATTATTAAAAACGGAAACACTCAAGTACCTGAAACTTGTAAATGTAGGCTACATCGTTCCATTCCGCCATTGAACCCTTCACACTGGTTAACCGCTGTTCTCACTCCGTTTCAGGCATGCTGCGCTAAATGCAGGAGTGAATTTCGAACACGAGCACTGCATACCTGTTCATTTCCCAAGATGCTAAATTACAAAACTATCTCAGTTTGAGATCATGTTTTTGTTTCTACAGCCAATTATCTCAATTATGCACACACACACACACTCACACCCGATCCAAGGCCGCCAGTGTAGCAGAACCTTGAACAAAGCTCAGGCTGGTAGTGTATACATCTAATTACCACCCAGGGACTGCGCTTAGTGGTTCATGGCATCCGAAACCCTGCCAGTCCCGCGCTCTCTTAATTACTCGAATTAAACTGCTGATTCTTTTTCTTTGCGGCGTTACCTCTGATTACTGAGAGAAAAAAAGCCAGTGGGAAACAAACTAATACACACACAGGATTTTAGCAAAGCATTGAAAGTAAAACCTTAAAAAAAAAAAAAGCCCTGGTTGCATAACCTAGTGGCCAACACGGAGCAAACGTTTGAACCGTAATATACCAATGCAGCATGCTGCATATTGATGATTGATGCGGCTCTCGTACCCATTTGAAAACAACATGAAAAGAATTCACATCTGGTGCCTTGAAGAAACATTCGCGGTATGTTTGATTGTACGTTGGAACCAAACAGTTGGTTTTGAAGTTAATGGTGTGTCAAATTGCTTCGTTTAGGCCACAAATTCAATTTGCTTTAATTTCGCACAATCAGTTCTCTTTGCCTCCGCTGCACCAGGTATTGTGGAAAAGTGCTGAACGAGGTGTAACAATTGATCTGCTCGGGGGTTAGTCCGATTGGATTTCCTCAAATAAAAGAAGCCTCCGAACTCAAAAGGTCTGAATTTCGGTTCCTGACAACTGCAGGAAGTTAAAAGTCATGTCTCTCTCAATGTATCACGTGGTGATATCCATACAGTATTGACCTTGAGCTGAATAAAGTGACGATAATACTAAATCCACGGGGCCTTGTCCCATGCCCCCCCCCCTTACTCGTTGGCAGTGGAGGCGATCGATAAGGTGTCACAAAAAAATAAAATTATAAGTGGGGGTATCTTTCACCTCTACACAGTCATTTCGACATTCCTCCAATATCAGGGATGTCATTTGTGGGGAATATAGATGACGGAGGATTTCTCGAGTCGGACTATCCCCTTACGCTCTCAAAGGATAATAAACTCGGGACAACAGGACATCTGGCAAAGTGGGGAATTATTTTATGCTTCGCTGTAAAAAGAGAACACATTGCTCGCTGGGGAAACAAGACCGGTGGGTGCCAAATCTCCTAATTAAATTCAGAGATTCCCATCATGCCATGAAAATGGCTCTTTCGATCAGCAGATTGGACCACAAAAAAAACGGTGTCTTTTTTAATGGAAGCGCACACTGTGGTCGTATTTCACTTAACGGGCCGATGTCAACAGATGTTATGTTATGGGCTCGTGCTGCCTCTTTTATTTTCCCTGGCTTTGTTTCCCGTTTAGCGCTCAAAGCTACACAAATCCCGCCGATAAGTAGCAACGGAAGCGGCTTCGTTCCTCAGCATGTATTTACTAAAGTCATTTGGAAAATTAAGTAAAAAGAAAAAAAAAGCCAGTTCTTTTGTTTGTTATGAAGCTAAAGACTTTCTCAGGAGAGAGGATTTCTGCGCCGCAGATAATGGTTTCCTCCTCGCAGCTCAGCAAATGAAAGGTTCCACACAGTGGAGTGTTATCCCTCCGTAATAGCAACAGAACCACTCTACCAGCCAATAATGAATGGGACAGATAATAACGTAACCAACGACATTATTCAAATGATCCCTCGGCAGTCGGAGCTGTGTGTAATGATGCTCTCCATTTGACAGTCTATGAAACTGCAACCATTTATTCCCAAGGCCCACAAAAATCCAGAAGTACATGACATGATTATTATTGTGCATGCCTCTCGTGTCACTGGGAGAGGACAAGGCCGTGCTCACTGCATGGCTCATAACCGCCCCCCCCCCAAAAAAAACCCTCATTCAGAATCTGAATCACTTTATGTGCTTACTGTCAATATGCAGTAATTCCTGATAGAAGTACATGCAGTAACAGATGAGAACAATGTGGGGAACTTTAACCAAATCAGTGAATGTATATCATACAGCTACCAAAGATTATGACAGCCATTACTGTAAGCCGCAGATAACATGTCACCCCAGCAGCTTGGTGATGGCAGTATATATATACTGTATATGTGTGTGTATATGTTAGAGTATACGTATTAAATATGCTTATCAGTGGTCCTGGTGCTCTTCTCTCGAAGTAAAACAGTCAATATTTAGATAATTGTCTACTGTCTGACTCTGAAAGCCCTTTGATGATGAAGCGTTTACAAAGTGGAAGTGAGGTTACTTTGATCGGCGTCGCTAGCTTCATCATCATTTACTGATCAACAAAAATGTGTTTTTACTGAGTTGTAATGATTTTTCCGGCGAGACGCAACCATTCGGATTTCCCAATATGTGATCAGTTTATCCAAATAACGCCTATTTGGAAAATTGATGCCAATGTTTTTGGAGCAGTGAGGGGTTGCTGGCTGACCGGCCGTGTACAAAAAGCACACGTCGACCTTTGTCCACGCTTCAGGCAGTGAGAGTAGTTACAAAAACACCGTCAACATGTGTTTCGTATTCCGATTCCAACCGGCAGGTGTACCGATATGCTTTGGTGCTCTTGTTGTTCCTCGTAGCGGAGCCATCTACACCTACAAATGTAAAAATGTCCTCTTAAGTGATATTTCAGGCCATTTTCACATCGTCCTGCTCATCAACGATGACGGATAGTACAGTAAAATCATCTAATATCATTCATTATTTACATCGCTACTCGAGCCAAAACGGAAGGGAGGAATACAACTGCATTCGCAATGAAAGAAAGAAAAGAAATAAACGTCTCCAGAAGCCACTTCTCCGTGAGGGCCATGTATAAAATACTATTTCCTGATAACACTAAGCCTAATATAAAAGTAGAAGCACTCCAATTAAAAGGGACTCTACCTGTGGCTGGGAGGCATGTTGCAGAGACCACGGCTTTGGCACAGGTGAGTGGAATGCTTAGCGGGGAAGACAGATGACGCAGCGGAAGACTGTCTGGGTCTCGCGGGCTGACTGCATTATCCAGTTTGGCCGCCCACTTGCAGGGGGGGGGGGAGTGACGGAACCAGCGGGGCAGATGGGACCAGAATCTGACTCATTTACCAAGGCCTTGGAGTTGCCAGTTGGCTTTTAGCCTGTGAACTGAGGCAGAAAATAACACCTTCTAAATAATGAAATAAGCCTTCGTTTAAGGAAAGATTCAGGCTCCGTGTTCTTTCACAAAAAAGCTGAAGGCCTTCGATGAGGATTATGTTGCCATGGCAGACGATCCCCACATGCGAGTGAGTGATGCTGCGCCCTATGAATATTGCTCTCTCTGCCTCCGTCTCTCTCCTCAGTCGTACGTCTTTGACACCGTTTCCTCTGGCAGGACCTGAATTGTTTTAATTTGCCGCACACAGAACAAGGAAAAGCGGTTGTTGCCGACACATTACGAGGCGGCTACAGAAAAACGGATTGGCACGAAGGACACAGCAAAACAGGACCGAGCGCATGCAACAGATGGGACATGTCGTGTGATAGCAGGCTGAACACACTGTGGGCATGACAAGTATACTGTAGGTTCAAAAGACAAAGATGTGCACGCATGTGGAGAACACTGGTAAATAAGATTTACACTGCGAGCGCTGTGGGGGCGGAAAACCCCATCAAACCATAACTTATCATGTTCCTCTCATTAGCCTTTTCTGCTGTGCGTTCCACTGTGTCTTCAGCAGCAGTCCAAAGAAAATGACACCTCATTACTATTCCGCCGTTTCGAGGGCCGCTTGCATAATTTTTTGCATACAAGCATACCGTGACTTAACAACAGAAGACGTCAAGTTGCAGCGGCGCGGCCCTCAAGATTCCTTTGTTTTGGCTAATAAACAGTCCCCCCCTCCCCCCTAAATAATGTTTCACAAGCATAATGTGATTCTAACGATCAAAAGGCGCTGAACTTCTACGGTTCCACGTCAACGGTTTGCAAACACGACTTTGAAGTACCTCCTCGATGCATTGGTGGGACGTAACTGTTTATAACTCAGGAGTGTAACTTAATACAGAGGCCATGCTATCAGCCTGTTGTCTACCCTGCACACAAACTCATCACTACATGGCGCCCACACCATCGGCCCTTCCTCCGTCAGTATCGGGTGTCCTGAAGTGCATTTGTCTGCATGTATCCCATTGTTTTGTTTTGCACCACTGCTCCTGCGTTACATAATGCCCCAACGTCCTGTTTCTTAAGGAATTACATCCAATTACTCAAGTTAAGTACCAATATCTTATGCCCTCTTACTCCAGACTCATTGCCATGTGAGACAGCCAACAAAGTGTTATGTGATGTTTGATTGCATGTCATTTTTCTATAAGTCATCGCTGCATGGCTTTTTTGGAAAGGTAAGACTCACTGGTTGGTAACAGACAGACTGTTTATAAGAAGTGGACGTAGTCATCGTGACATCACCCATTGGTTTGTGGACTGCCATTTTGAAGCCTCGAGGTCGCCGATTTCGCCGTTACCATGTTGATTTTTTTAGCAGCCAATGATTGGACGTTACCATATTTGGAATGCGGAGGCGTGATGTAGAGACGCTGGACACGGCTCTGGTAGCAGAAGCGACCTGTCGATCACAAAGTAGCCCCGCCCTAAAGCCTGCTCCTCTTTATGGTCTGTTTCACTCTAAATGGACCATCATTTATGAAATGATCATTCTGTATTGAAAAAGATTTTAAACCAGCGAATGAGGCCATAAACTCATGTTTACAATGTTTACTGAGGGGATAAATTAAGTGAGAAGTAGAGTCATTTTCTCATAGACTTCCATACAATCGGACTTCTTTTTGCAACAAGATGGCCAGTAGAAAAGAAGTCTTAAGACACTTCCGCATTGGTTTCACTCCGCAGAAGCAGAGGTTGCCACCCGGTAGCAGGCACAAAGTCCCTGTCAGAGCGGTTTTGGGCGGCGCGCCACATTCTCCCTCTGTGGACAGGCTAGGTGATTGGCCTCACAGCAGGACACTGTGGAAGACAACAGCAAAGGCAAACAAAAGTAGACAGCCGTTGGCTATTCTGTCAATGGAGCCAAACCAATTGCCAAGACAAGAGGGTTCTCTGAGATTACATCTTGGAACCTTAAGTTGTCACATGATGCAATACGGACACCGATGGCCCCCACATTGGTATTACTGTTTGACTGTGGACACTCAGAAACTGACCTCGTTGCTGCCTTTGAAGTGAGTGGAAGGTGACAGGATCATTTGGTCTTCTTACAATTGTAAGAAATAGACTCCATGTTTTCTTCATTTGGGCTCCTGGTCATCCCTTGCTCCTCGTCCTGGCTTACTTTTTTTGTAGTTATCTATTTATTTTCCCAGGTTGCGTCTGGTTTTGAGGAAATTGCAAAAGGCTAATCTCGTACTTTGATTGCAACTTTTTGTGTGGACTAAAGGGCCTCCACAGAGTATATTTTCCTGCTGAGCTTTAGACTTTATTTTTGCACTCCGTGGACTGAGCAGAGGACTCATTATGATAATTTGGAAAATGAACTGTGGGGGAGCCAATTTTGCACGACAGCTAGATAAAGAACAGTCTCTGTGTGTTTTAATGCAGTTGAAGTCAATGTTAGATGGTTCTTTTCACGGTTCAAAAACAATACGCGTATTCGTTTGGGTTGAATTTTGACTACCTTAAAATGGCCAAACCCGACTATGACTCACATCCTGACAAAAACAAATACAACGTTTGTGTGACAACATGAATGTGCAGTGTGTTACAAATGTAAGACTGAAGTAGCCACATTACTGATGAATCCATTGTTAAAGAAGATAAAAAACAGTTGCATGATTCTCTGAAATCCTTATTCAAGCCAATAAAATTACGCCGAATAACAAACGTATCAGTAAAGACTATAGAAAAGAGCTAAATACATCCAGATACAGTATAATTTAAGATATCAGTGGCAGATGGGAGGTTGTAGATGTACTAGAGGCCCCTACCGGCCGGGCGCCGGTTACAAGTAGTCAGTGAGGTGTCAATAAAAAAGGTGTTAGTGTGAGTCATTGCAACCACAAGGTCCTTAAGCATACAGCCATAACTAGCAACCCAAAATATGATGCAGTGTGCTGCAGCACAATGCGAAAGTATCTGTGGACAGACACAGAGCTCACTCACAAGCATGATCCTCCTGTTGGAGATAATAAAGAGAAAGAAGTTTATGATGGCAGCCACATGTGTATGCAGACAAACATCGCGCATGCATTCTATCCACCTCAAGTTGTTAATTTGACTTGAATATCCCTCTTTCAATGAATATTCCATGAACATTCCCCAGCGTCACACATCGCCAATGACAAAACAAATTGGCTTGTAGCACACAGCAGAAATTGGGGCTCTACAAACAAAGCGGGAGAATTATTATCTGAAATAAGAAGCACTTTGACAGGATCCCGCAGCAGAGGTCAGATGTCTCGGGTCTGAGGCTGATTGGATTATTCTGCTATTCAAGCAGAAGCGCTGCCTGACACACAAATGAAAAGTGGGAAAATCCAATGTGTAAGGCCAGATGAGATGCTAATAGAACAGAAGAATTGCCCTCGGAAGAAATTCAATGGGAGGCTACGCATATAAGATATTTTGAGACCGAGGGCAAGGCCGACGTCTAATGCCATCTCCGCTCAGCTGCTGTAAGAGGAGGACGAGACGAGAGAGTGAGATAATCACACAGCACGATCAGTTTTTATGTCGGCAATCATAGCCGCAATAATCCCTTCCCTATGCAAATGACTCTGCATGCTTGTAGCTTGCCAGTCGGCCTGCACCAGCCGCTGACCCAACGTCTTTGGACGTGGGCTCTTCCGTCGCCTTTGTCCACCGCACAAACCTGATCCTCCCACGAATATGTATTTTCCCGCCAAAACTGACACCACCGCACAAACCTGTGGTCCCCGCACCGAGGGGCCGATAAGCGGCTGTGAGCGGAGCCATATTCATAAGCAGGAAACCGCCGTTCCTTTCTCTAAATTAGCCTGTCAATCACAGCGCAGTCCCAAGACTCGACCCATTTCCCTCCGCTGCTGATTAATGGCATGAAGTGAGTTTATCAATGTGCCATATGCGGAACGCTATTCATTAACGTCATCTCCAGGATTCAGAAAAAAAGAGAAAAAAGGAAGCATGTCCTGCCTCACTATTTGCGACTGTCGTCGGCACAGCAACGGTGCTTGTTAGTATGCTAATGTAAATATGAGTTCAGCACACACCTACCATTTTCCAAGCAAGGCGTTATGAGACAGGCAAGTATCCCCTCCAGGTTGACATGCATCATGGGAGAGGCACGCCGGGAAGGGTGGCCATTAATCAAATCATCCGCAACTAAGGCAAACTTATTTTTATTTCTCGATTCGCAGAGTTCGAGCCCGGGGATTCACAGCTGGTTACATATGCAGTAACCCCCGGGGTGACTTCACGCACACCAGCTCTGCATACATTGATCAGGCCACATTTATTCGCCAATGTGCTGATTATTTTTACGGGACTTTCCCCACCGATGATTTATGACAACGCTCATGGAATATCTGCTGTGTGCATTCATCTTTTAATCGTTGCAATAAAAAAAGGGTTCTCAGCAGGTAATCCGTCACGGCTGACCATCCGCTTTCAAACGCATTTTCTTTACAAATTAGAACACGCATTCACATATTGTGGGAAGTTCATCAACCGCTCAATGAAATGTCAGTTTTAATTAGGCTAAAACGTTGCATCGATTTGGGGAGGAAATCGTTTTTTCTCAAACGCTGCAGAAACGATTCAGAGCTTTGGACCCGCAGATTGATGACTCATGAGGAGCAATGTGATTTCTATATTTCGTATAGAACGGCTGTCAGATTGCTTTTTGGATTCAATGCCGCTGCATTCACTTAATTCTATGACATAGATGTTTAATTTACCTGGTCAGCTATAGGTAATGTTGAGGATGTAACTCGAGTGAACAGACTGAGATCGAGGCGTTGAGCTCAATTCAAGCAATAACATTTATTTGTAACAGAAGTATTATGTCCAGCAGTTAAATGTGCACGGACCTAGCAAAGTTCACTCTGTAGGAGCGAATCAAAAGCTAAAAAGGCGTGCGTGTGTTTAGCTGTCAGCGGCCCGGTAGGAGCGCTGGGCATTTCCGCCCACACTGGCTCACGTCCTGGGACCGCCTTCTCTGGATCATCAGTGCGTATGCAAGTTGTTAACACTTAAGGTGCCGGAAAAAGGGTGCAGTTCTAAGCTATTTCGAAGTCTCTGTGTGAATAGATAAAGAGAACTCTTCTCCTACTCTAAGATGGCAGTTTCCACCCTAATCTGGTGGTTTAAGCAAGTGTTTCTTTCAGGGCCACTGTATCTGTTTCTATCGTGCAAACAGGCGACGGAATGCCCTGCTCGGAGTTTTTGACCTACTTACAGTGACCTCACAACTCCGCAATATTAGCTTACAAGTACAGCGCATATTATTTAACATTGAATGAATATATTTTATTGACAGTAACATCACTTTATCATAATGAGCGCTGTAGGAGAGAGGCGGGAACAGCGGCGGCTTTGCGCATGCGCGATTCATTTGCAGTCTGCACACGGAGAGTGTGGGTCTCCTCTTTCTGGAGCTGGGACTGCTGCGCGGGGGGCTTTCACGTCAGAGTCAAAACACCAGAAAAGTCTCCAACAACGGCAGAAAAAGTAGCTCGATTTGTCGCAAGTTGCTTTTGACAAAAAAAGTCGCCATGAGGGTTTGGAAAGTTGCCAGATACACAGCACATGATTTGACTTCATTCAGGGCAGTTTTAATGGGATAAATAACATTATCTCTCCTTTTATACATACATCAATGGTATATGTGTACATGCCAGTTGGAAACCAGTATCACCACAATGGCTTTTACATTATCAAGACAACTTTCAATATTTTTTTTTGATTATTGCACCTAATGTGTGCGTTAAGGTGGTTAGTATAGATTAAGAAATGGGTTTCTGGACCGGTTTGACTGAGTGACTGGTGTCTCAGGTTGTCGCTCTATTCCCCAAATATTGTTCCATTAACTGCCAAGATGGCATGAAGGAATAAGTATGAGCCAGCCTTCAAACATACAGAAACCATGAGGGTGACCAAAGCTCACGATGTGTCCGGAAAACAGTCCCGCTTTTTTTGGACTATTCGTCCTGCATGGAAGTAAAGACAAGTGTCCCGCATTGTAATAAACACATGCTTTATGAATAAGAAATGTGTGATATATTTGTCCATGAATCATTAATTCCTAATACGCTGTGCAAATCAGCCCGTGGCCTTCTCCGCTCTCTCAATGTCTCCTCTGCCAGCAGTGGGAGATTTGCCATGGTTACCGGGATTCTTTTATGTTCACATGTGGAGCTCTCTGTGCTCGTGAAACTGAGGTGTGAAGACGAGACACTTTTTGAAAACCGACACTGGACACATTTCGGTTGCAAGCTTTCGGTGCACACTTCTGTGTTACCGGGTGAAGGCGGGTGGCTCCATGGAGCAGAAACATCCTAACTGAGGCTCAGCCCCGCAGCCCTCAGTGATTCACAATGATGACCGAGACTCACCAAAGTCTAGTTTGTCCCGCCACAGTTTCCGGGGCGGACTGTCCTTATAAAGCGATCTGCTGAGATGTCGTTAACCTCCGAAACACGACCCCGTCCCGTTTACCATGCTTTGTGAGTTAGACTTTTTTTTGCAGCGTCATCACTATCGATATTTATACAACAAATGTGTTTCTGATGAAATGATTTACTAGAGCGCAGTGTAGAAATACTGTTACAAGTAAAATACCTGCATTCAAAAGGTAACTTAGGTAAATGTACGAAGGTTTTAGCATCAAAATATACTTAAGAGTGCAATAGTAAAAGTATACGCATTATGCAGAATGGTCCATCATTGGATTATAACCATTGATGAATTAATATGTTCATCAATTAAATCTTGCAGCTGGAAAAATGTCGGATTCTTTATATACTTCATTATTGAGCAAAATACTACATAATAGTTTCATAGTTGATTTCTATGTTCCTGACTTAGTTACATTCCACCACTGAACACGAGACAAAATTGTTAATAAGAGAACAAAGTTCTTCATCGATCCAGCCTCTTAATTTTGCTTTTAAAGTGCACCAGATTGATCCGTTTAACTTTAGGGTCCGAGGTCCACCCACCACAACATCCTGCAGGAAAAATTGGTCCCAGACTCACCCACATTTACCAACTATAACATATAATATTCATTATACGCCTTATGTTGCAGTTTTAAGAAACTTCTCTGGTTCTTTTTACTGAGAAGATTTTTATCAACTACTGGCCATACACTGGGGGAGATGCTCATTGTCAAATGGAATGTATGTAAAATTTAAAAAAGACAGTATTTTGTTGCAAGGTATCATATGCTGGTGTCACAGACCTGAGTTAACAGTGAATTGTTGAACACCAAAGAAAAAAGATATGATTAGAACACAGATGTTTTCTATCATAGCTCATCCAATTCAAAGACCTTACATTTGATTGTGTATTAGTGAATATTTACAGCACAGGTTTGCATATTGACCTCATCTGTTTAGTATCTATGAAATGCACCGCAGTAAGCCATTTTGTCCTACATTCGTCTTGAGATTACCCTACACATGTCAACTGGATTTCCTGCCGTTAATAAATCGAAGGAAATCAACAAAGGGTGATATCACAGACGTGTGAACATTTTCCTGAATCATATATTTTCTTCTACACACACACATGCACAGAATGTGAACACATACAACTTCAATGCAACTCTTACACAAGCAATCGAATCATCTGGATTTAACTGTGTTTAGTATAAAGGTCCAGATGTGCAGCCAAAGCAGACACCATCAGGGAGACATTCCACCCCATACATGACCCTATCAGCGAATCCCAATTTCTATTCTTCAACGAGAGATACAATTGGGAGAACCACGCGGGAAATCACATCAAATTACAGTTTTGTCCCCGGACTAACAGCGGTATATGTTCAGATATTGGTTCTATTACCATCTTGGAATTGCAGATTGGGATCTCTGGTGAATTCAGTGTCGGCAGCCAGTACTTCTTATTTAATTTGCATGTCAAATGAATAAGGAGTACCCCCCCCCCGTAACAGTTATTGAGTGGATTGACACATCTACTCTCTCTATGCCTGCACACAGGCTTATTACAATGCAGCGACGCCTAATGACACATTCTCAGTGTACAGTAATTAGAGCCCCTTCTGTATTGTAAAAAAGTATTTTGTGAACATGAAGTGCAAAAAAACCCCCTGAATGATTCAAGTCATCTGGGGATGAGAAAATGAAGGCGGCCATTGTTGGAGACACGTCTGTGCCTTTTCTTCGCAGTGAATGTTTGGGGGGCATGAAAAGCATGTTCACGCATAGTACTGCGTGTGTGTGGTCAGTCAGATGCTGTCTGTGTTTACCAGCAAAAGCGGTTTGCTCCCGCTTTTACGATGATGAAATGAGGCCTCTGAAAGAAGCAGTGCGAGAACATGATGGTGATAAATTTATCATCAAACAGGGTTTAGCGCTGGGCGGAATAAACATGAAGCACATTATCTCATGATGAAGATGTTGGGTCGACTGCCCATGAATACTGAGAGCTTCTTTTTTTCTTCTTTAGCTCAACGGAGGGCTTTGAGCTCTGGCTGGTGATTAAGTTGCAAATCGAGGGGAGGCAGCATGGGTGCAAACTGCCGGGAGGATAATAGCCTGTTGTTTCAGGGGGGTCAGGGAAAACAAATTATGCAAACTCCTCTTCTATATTGCTGCTCACTCTTTACCAATTCTGCTCAAGAGTTTACAAAAAATATGTTGTTTTTTTGTATTTGTTAACTTTCAAAATGTTGGGCAGGGTGCCATCTGGAGAGGAACTATGTGGGGAGAAGTGTCAAGTATAATTCATAGCTGTGGGTGGTGGGTGGGAGAGGAGTGTTGGGAAAGGGAGTTGATTCATCAATCTCCAAACGATGTGCCTTTTTTACTTCACAGCAGAACATTTGTGGCATGTGCCTGGCTTCCCGCTGCCTGGGGACACTTTTTGAATTTTTTTAAATTATGTTATATTCGCCGTCAGAGGTCAACCCAGGAGCCTAATATTTGGAGATCAGAATATGTTTAAAATGTGTTCCAACATTATTCCTTTAAAGACTAACTGCACAACATGTTTTAAGCTCTTAACTAAATGATGCACTGTGATAACACACCAATGCTGCTGTTGATATTGGCATTTCTTACCAAATTGGGGAAATTAAGCTAACGGCACATTCCAACATTTGGTGAATCAGTGCTAATGACATTACTGGTTGATCGCAAGGTGCTTACCTATGCTGAGACAAGAGCGTGTAGATGAAACATGAAGTTGGTTTAAGTAATTTAGCGGCTAGCTATTGAGCTAGCTAACGTTAGCTTGCTAATCTCCCCCATTTCTTCATGCTGACATTACACTGGTTACAGAAAATGAGAGGAAAGTGTGGCTGCTGGGTCGCTGCTCCCAACCGTTGGCAGACTACAGCCGGGAGGAGCTGATGGCCGCTCTACTCCTGGAGAAGTAGTATCCCAGCGGTGGGAAATAGAGGGACTCCGCGAGGGGTATTTCTTGTCTCATTTGTGGTTTGATGAATTCAGTGCCCCTTGCTATATCGATGTATTCTAAGCTACGAAACCACGCCCACAAATATGACGGCTACAGTCTCGCAGTCCCTTGACCACAATTTGTTTGTTTTTTTTGTTGCATTTTTCAAAATGATGCCGAAGGTGGACTTAGTTCCAGACCTGGCAGTGAAGTTTACACTTTAACGCTACCACAGAAAAAGCTCTGCCCCTCTGCTTGCCTCACCTTGAAGTCATTATCCAGCTCCAGCATTAAACAGTCCCCTGTTTGGGGACACTATGTCACACAGATAGGCCCTCCGCGCCACAGAGCTTATATAAGGCTTGCAACAACTCCGAGTTGAAACACGAACGGTGCCCGCGGAGCCAACAAGCTGCCGAAAGATGTTACAGCCGCTGCTCGGCGCCCCATTAAAACAACACTCTGAGCCCGGCTGTAACTCAACACTCCTCCAATGTCTCCACATTGACCCATTGCTGCTTTGATTGGGACTTTCTGTCAAGAACTTCCGCCATCAAAGTGGAGGAGGTTTATGAAGCCCAGCCAGAATGCTGTGTTTATTTTATGACAGGCATTTCAAATAAAAAAAAAAGGAAAAGAAAGAAGGAGAAGAAAACACAAGCAATATCATTAATTCCACCACATGGCCGGGAAATGCTGTCTTGTTTGTCTGCTGCGGTCGGTTCTGCAGTGCGTGGGGGTGTTGTTGAAGCTCTCCTTCATAGTTCAACATTGCTTATTTGATGCAACCCATTTAATTCAGGCAAACTTCCTCATGGACCACTGGACCGTTATTGCACCGCTGGGGGGGGGGGGGGGGCGCATCTAGCATATTATTACAGCCGGTAGAGTTTTGTACTATGTATGTGTAGCACTGACTCATTGGAATGGCCTGCCATTATGCATGAGAATCGGTGGAACGTGTATTAATATCCACAATAGGGAGAGATACCAATTAGGCCTTACTCTGATTGTAAGTGCGTGTGTTTTCATCTGGAGTGTAAATATTTTGTGTGTTCAGCAGTAAAGGTTATACACATCTGTTAAAGCCTTGTGCATTACTGCCAACTGGTGAGTATCAAGTATTCATATGCTGCTTTTTATCTTTATGTTTCATTACTTTCCCCGCCCGGTTTCTTTTGATGTGCCACCTGCCTGTTTTGCTGGAAAACAAGCCAGAACGCTATAGCACCATGCTGGACCAAACCACAAGATGGATTATATGAGTGGCAATGTCGTTGTTGTTTTTTCTCCATTTGTCCCAGCTCTTGTAGTTGCTCTTATTTTTCTTGCTTATGTGTAGCTACTGCTGTAAGATAAAGCTGTCAAAGCTTCTTTCATGATGCTTTATAAATTCCAAAATTCATAGTGTCTCCTGAAAGAAATTTGGATAATTAAGATTAACTCCTCCAGAAAATCTGCATAATTCCACATCACCTGTATCACACATGTTTTGCTTACAATAAATACAGATTTATCAGAGTAGTGTCAAGACAACCAACTGCGGACACAGTGCATTACAGTTGTCCTCTTGAAAGTAGTGGTTCAATTAAGATGGTAAACTAAGGCACAGGATGAACTCGGCAGATCTGTTCAACAGCATAGAGGTAGGGGCGTCTTATGTAGTGGCATCTTATTTTACCGTCCTTCTTGGCCACTTCTTGCAGGATGTAAAGGGTTCTGACTCGCCATGTCCAATTTACGTGCTCTTGCAGGCTATACTTTTCTTGTTAGCTGTCCAAAGATGAGGCTCGTAGCTCGTAGTTAAAAGTAGCTTTATTCCATGTAAAAAATAAACAAAACAATTTCCTTCGGTAATAACTGGAATACTAAAACACTGGCTATAACTAAAAAGTCTATAATCTGTAATCTAGAATCTGCGATTATAGACTTTTTAGTAAAGAATTGTTAAGAATACAAAATGGCTCTTACATCTTATTTCCTTCTGCTGTATCAACAAACTTGATTCAATGCCTGAGTGTATGGCAGTCTCAAGGTTCCTCTCCATGTCATTTCTGCTACGACAGCAGAGTTGTGGGCTTCCGCTTTCAGCTGAGCACCAACCTTGAGTGTGCAAAGGCCCAATCTCGCTTTTTAAAAATTTATTTAATCATCAATGTGGTCTTCAACCTTTATTAGAAAAACTACAAAACATGCACACTCTTAATCCTCTTTGGCAGAATACTCGCTCGATTCAGTCTTCTGCTGTTCACCATTGGCAGTGTTGATTTTTCCCGATGAAAACCATCAGCAAAGTTACCCTGAGGAACTTTTAACTGGTTATGAAACATACTCATATTTTAATGAGTCCAAGAATCCGAAGATGAGTCAGCATTTTTGACCTCCCGGTTCCCTCGTCTCGAAGCCAGTCGGTTTTTTGAAAGGGTTTTTGGTTAGATGCCTGAAATAATGTCTGTGGTTGACACACACGTAAGAGTTTTAAACGTTTTGTTCTATGAAATACAACACGTCAGTGACTGAAGGAAAGCTAACAAGTGGCCGAATGAGACTACAAAAATCCATCACGCCGACTCGTCTGCCTTTGTTTTGTATACTCGCACTCATACGTCCGTGTTCATAGCCCAACGTCAGCTTTTGACTTCTGGCGATTGCATTCACGCTTCAAAAATCATAAATGTGGTGTTCATTTATGAAGATTATTTACTGAACAAAACCTAAAGGGATCATGAACTTGTGTTAGCCACAAAGCTTATTTCCAACATCCATTGGAAAAATCCAATTATCTTTTTGTCAAGGGAAGCAGTGCGATGCTAACTTCCGGGGGTTGGTCAACAAAAATACGTCATTCCTGCATCACTCTATATGACCTATATGAGTAATGGAGACCATCAGCGAGAAGATTGACTATTTCTACATAGTTATCCATAATGCTTATCATCGGCGACACCAGATCAGAATGGGTCGGTAGATCCAGAACCAGGACTGCACGGGGCAGACTGTCAGACACCTGCTGCAGTAAAATTAGCGGTCTTATGAAGGGAATCTGGTGCTAGGAAACACCACCACTTTTGTCCACAGGGAGCTCCAAAATCCACACAAAATTAAAGTTTGTTGTAGTAGCTTTAATGTCAGGTGTAAATGAGATGATTCAGTGTTTTAAACCACAGCCTTTTAGACTTCTTACTTTTTAAAGTACGTGGAACCATTGTGCATACATTCAAATTATAAACAATTCAAAATAAGCTATTCGGTCTCATTGTATTTTGATTACAGTGATGTTTTTTCTTCCTAGCAATTGGAATGGATTATGGTCAACATCTTTTGCAGCTCCATTATTATAAATCTATTTCGTATTTGGTTGTTGCCAAGCCCTGTGTGTCACTATAATCACACCACTGTAGTGCAGTGGCAGAAATAAGACATTAGACGCCTGGCAGTTGTATTAATGTACATTAGGCAGATTTATTGTTCTCCATGAATGTGCTTATATGAACCAAACATCCATTTTGCATTTCCAATGAGTCATGCTTGATTAAATTCAATGTGTTGAAGAGAGTATTATTAAGCCAAGCGGGTATGTGAATTAATAAAAGTCAAATTCTTTTTTTTATTCAATATAAGTGTCAAGCTCTGTGTGTGGCAGGATATTGAAATCAATCAGGCTTTAATATAACGGGATCCTCCGCCTCTGACAGGGATCATCACGTCTGCGTCACATGTTGGCCTCTGATCCCGAGTCGTGTTTCCACGTGTTTGACACCAGAGCAGAAGCGCTGCATTGGAATATAGCTCCCTATCATTCTTAGGAACAGCGCCAGACAACAGGATTTGCTGTGGCTACTTAACGGACTGCTGTCACTGTTGATAGGAGTATATTGCCTTTAGCATCCTGCCACATCTGACAGAAACTCATTGGTATGACAGTGACAGATAATCCTTGGTTTTATTTGTACCTTTGTGGCAGCTTTATTGGGTCTATATCACCAGAGGTGACAAACTCATGAATTCCCCGTCAAACCTTTTGTTTCTATTTTTTAGGGGGAAACATAACTTTAAATCACACTGCCAATTCAGGTGTTAGAATTTATTTCAGCAAAAAATAAATTTGAGCAGCATGGAGACAAATGTGTGCACATAGTATGTGTTCAGTCATGGGCAAATGAGCTGTCCATACATTACATCACACAACAAACTGCATAAAATGTGTGGACATCAAATTCAAAAATCAAGCCTGTCGCAATGTCTGCATTTACATAAACCATTGACTGTAAATAAGAAGTGCATGTAGTCACCGTGACGTCACCCATTGATTTGTGTTCTGCCGGTTTTGAGGCCTTGAGTTCGAAATTTTGGCCATCGCCATCTCTTTTCTTCTGCAGCCAGTGAACGGAAGTGATCAGAGCGGCAGCAACCTTTCAACCACAAGCCCCGCCCTAAAGCATACCCTTCTTTACGATCTATTTGACTCTAAATGGGACCATAATTATTAAATTAACATCATGCCGTATTGAAGAAGACTTGAAACTAGTGATTGAGACTATAAACTCATATTTACAATGTTTACTGAGGGAATAAATCAAGTGAGAAGTAGAGTCATTTTCTCACAGACTTCCATACAACCGGACTTATTTAAGCAACCAGAGGAGTCGCCTTCTGTGGCCATTAGAAAGATGTTTAAGGAACTTCCACATTGGCTTCACTTTCATAACTGGAGGTTGATGCCTGATATATACGGCTGCATGCAGTAACACCAGACAACAACGATAACTGGTTTATTTCTGATGGTAATGAAAATAAACAGGGATTGGCACCGCTACCACTAAGTCGGCTGAGCTGGGCTTCTGAATGATCCTGCTGTTTCTACTGATATCAAACATCTGGATAGAGTTTGATTGGGTTTTTTCATTCTGATTAGTGCACGAGGTGCGTCAACCATGAATAGAGAAGGAACTGAGGTGTTACTACAGTATAGTTGTATTAGCGGTGACAGCATGCCTGTAATGTATACATGCCGATAACTAACTACCCCCTCCTTTAATGATTCCCGCCTCCGGCCAAATCATTATCAGTTGGTCCAGTTGCAAAGTCGCAGGTTGTAATCATCAGCCAATTTATATTTTAATGAGCGTGACATGAGATGGAAGTGTTGAATGGGCCGTGCTCATTGATGCTAAGCAGCGGCAGGCGGGGAACTTTTGAGTCCTATTAAAGGAAGTGGGAAAACAGCTAAGGCGTTCTGCTTGAGCGTGCACACACGGCCCGCTCAGTCACACTGTGTGGCTTCGATTCAAAAACGCAGCAGAAAGAGGCATAATTGTGTTTATTACTTTTCCCTGTGCAAAGTGAGCATGATCGATCCCAAAACTAGATGGCTTCGGTCCTGCACAGGATATGACACTCGGTTATATAGCACCTAATTATTTTTGCTGACTGATCTGGAGCCTGGCAACACTCACATAATGAGCTGCCCTTCTGCCCTGCCCCCCGGTTGGATTGTGAGGCTTCCCCGCAGTTGCAGTGCAGTAGTTAAACTGGGAGCCCATTTAAAAGTTGTGATCCCCCGTAAACTTTATCACCAAAAGATACAGTGTGACCAGCAAAAGTTGACATTTGTGCAAAGTTGCCATTGCCACCCAAGGGGAAGACGGGAGAAAAGATGTGAGGCCGATAATAAAGTGCAGCAAGTACTGTATAACTACTTCCTACCACTTTTCTTAAAGTGAAAGAAACTACACTTTTCAAAGCTCCTAAACGCCAAAAGGCCTCTCGCACAGGTGCTTTACATGGTTTGCCTCATTTGACCTGTTCTCAGGGCTCTATTATTAAGGATTATAAAAAATATAAAGGTAAAAGACATTCAATAGCAGAGCTCAATCAGTGGTGGATGAAGTATTAAGACCTTGTTACGTAAGTCAAAGTAGCAATACCAAACTATAAAAATAAGTCACTACGAAGTAAGTCGTGCATTCATCATTTTACTTAAGTAGAAGTGTTATTAACAAGATATAACTAAAGTATCGTAAGGACAGGACATTATACTTATTATCGGTGATATCTGCCAGACAGGTAACACCCCTGGTATTGGCTGTATTTAGCTGATCAGATCATCACCCAGAACCTGTCCGCATTATGCATCATACAAATACAGTTTCCTCGTCCTGTGTCTGCTGTAAGTTACATTCACTCAGTCAATTCTTGATCTGCAATAGCTGTCAAATAAATGTAGGAGCATTTTAAAAAGTACATATATTTGCCTCTGAACTGTAGTGGGGCTGAGGTATAAAGTAGCATTAAATGGAAACACTCAAATAAAGTATAACGAACTCAAAAGTATATTTAAGTACCATGCATTAGTACAAGTACTTAGTTGCTGAGCACAATGGAAGAAAGTCCACTCCAATACAAAGTTTGGTGACCGTATCAACTAGCCCAAATAGACAATATTCACAACAGACATTTTGACATGTTGAAGTAGCTAAAGTGCACCTTTAATGGCTGCATTTCATTTTGGTGAGCCGTTATCAGGGCCCTGGTATTGTGCACGCGGGCTCTCTGGGACACTTACCGGTAAATGGAACATTGTCACCAGTTTAAAAATGTGCCCTTCCTGCTATGACCTGTCAAAAATGTCTACCGCGAAAAAGGCCTGTCCAACCTGAACAGAGGTCAAACGTTCATTTTTCCAGCAGGTGCAACAAACATTTTCCCTGTAGGTCTTTAAAACTGTGAGTACAATATCAGTGATGTTATGTAGGCTTTACATGCAGTTGATGCAGAAGATGTTTTTTTTAAGTTTTTTATTCATATTACATTTGCTGTCCCCTTTGTTTAGATAAGATATAGGTGACTTGTATTATTTATTTTCCCTCCATGATTTCACTTGAAACAGTCATGTTCATTGTGCACAGTTCTTAAGAAAAAGAGAAACTACTCTTCGCCATCTTGGTTTCTGGCCGACTGTATTTTGGTATTTGCTCGTCACCATCTTGGTTTCTGGCCATTGCCATCTTGTTTTTTTGCTTGTTTTTTGGAATTAAGTACAATTGAAGATTAAGACATTTTTAGGAGACCAAAATGTTTCAATTAATGTGAACTCAAAACAAACTGTGAAAGGTTTAAAGTTGTAAGATTTCAATTAAGACAACTCCCAGACCGGACAACCCCGTGGTAGCCACCTGTCAATCATAAAGTAGCCACGCCCTCAAACATACCCTGCTTCATTGACTCCTTCACTCAAAATAGGACCAAAAATGTCTTTTTCTCATAGACTTTTCTACAATCTGACTTCATTTTGCAACCAGAGTCGCCTCCTGAAAGTTTAGGGCCTTTCCGCCTTGCCTTCACTTTTAAGACCCGTGGTTGGCACCTGCTTGCCAGTCAGCTTGTTGCAGTTAAAATGAATTACACCAAAAACCTCAAGCATGTGAACTTTTGCATTAATATAATTATAGAGCACGATCCTTCTATTAAACCTGAATGCACCACTATAAGCTATTATGCTAATTTCCACCCCTGGTGGGAACTTGCTGTGTAGCATAATATTTGCAATTTGATGGACACCTTCAATCCGAATGCGTCGCAGTAACACATCGCGGCGCACTATTCCGCCGTACGGGTTTGCATTTCAATTTAGTCCACCGCTCTGTGATCGACAGCTTATCTGACAACATCTGAATTGTCAGTCCCACCTGCGCTGCTGCCAGCAGTTCAAAGCAAACATTAATAAGTATCTGCAAATGGTATTTGAGCCAGCTCTGATCTGTTTTCATAAGACGGGACATCCATTACTACAACGCTCACATCTATAAGATTACATGTTTAAGACAAACCCACATTCATTTGCGGGTAATTATAGGATATAGATGGCCTGCTGTGTCTCATTAACCAATTTAAAAGATAATGATATTTGCCAGTATTTTTTGGCCTTACCTTGATTTACAGGGGGGTAACCATCAGCTGTTATTTTTCATGCATGCCATGAGGTATTTTATAATGTACAAATCCCATCAATCGCAACATTCCTGAGGTGCATTTTCAGGAACTCGCGTGTATTAACCCTCTGAACTCCGAGCAGTTTCGGGGCGTTTCTTTTCTCGAGTCACAGTTTACGCTCTGTGGCCTCATTTTTAACTGCAGCATTTAAGTCCTGCACCTCTATGGAACATAATCATGGCTAGAAGAAGATCAAACTCACACATGTCTCGTGTGCAGTGTAATAATGTCACAATGACATAAATCATAAAGAATGGAAAAAAACGTAGAAAAGTAGAATTTTCCATTTATTTTTTCTTTTAAAAATTGGAAAACCGTGGAATCTAGGTATTACATATTTTTCCGAATGCCCACAAGTGTTACCAGTGGTGTAAAAAAAAAAATAGAGGCTCCAGGTCCTATGTATATCGAACTATTGAATTTAATGTTTTACACAATCTAGTTTGTGCAAACTGTTTATGTGGGTCGAAATTTTAAATGGGGCATGTAGAATAAAGTGTTTTTGATGAAACATCACAATTTTAAGCTTTGATTTGGTTGCTTTTTCTGCTCTAATAAGCAACCGTGCCCACATTATTTTTTTCGGCAGTTTTACTTTAATAGCATTAGACAATAATGCTCTTGCCTGAAACATTCTGAATATAGTTCTTACCCTTCGGCTTTGCCTCTTCTCATTGAAAGCCTTCAGCGTCCACCCACTTGCCAAAAATATAAAGTGATAGTTCTATTTCAAAGACGATAATAGAGGAAGTTAATTATAGAAACAACCGCTGTCATCTGCATCATGTCTCAGGGCAGGATATGTATGTGCAAGAGGCTAAAAGTGCAGCCACCGCAAGTGAATTTCAGAATTTCAACAAGCCAGGCCATATTAAATGTAGATTAATTGCCAAGTTGAACACCTAATTTGATAAAATATGATTTCCCTAATGTTTTATTTAATACAGCTGTATAATTAATTAAATGCCCGGCAATTTAATATGCAGCAGCAATGCAGGCTGTCGAGACTAAATAGGATAATGACATGAAAGCTGTGCTAAAACAACGGCCTAGATTCATTCCCTCCTCATTGAGCTGATGTTGCCGCCGTTTCCGCGCGGACCAGAAAGAGCAAACGGACACATTTAATTGACGTGTCTCTCACGCGCCATCTGATAATACCAACGCCCCCCCTCTCAGCGTTCCCACATTGATTTTGGTCAATGTTGCCGTAAGCGAGGCCTCGAAGCAGAGCTGTGTAGTCGTGCTGGCAGGATCTGTGGGGCCGGGGGCAGCGCTCACACTGAGGCCCCCCCGGGGCTGATGGCTGTGGGCAAGAGCAGAGAAGATGCAGGCCGATTGGGCGGACACAGGGCTTGGGTCTTGCATTAATTAGCAAGTGGGGAGGTGGGCGATTGCTTTTAGGGAAGAGGAAGAGTCTGCAGGGATGGTCTTGAGATTGTCCTGAATGGGCCCCGGAGATTTCTCCGTTTCACGGCGAGCGGGGTTCAGTTGCCCCTCGCCTTTTATTGCGTCCAGCTGCCCGACACTGAGAGCACTGCGCCTACTGGGTGTCCTGTGTGCCGCGTTTTTAATGCATTTCGCTTGTTCCTCTGAAACTTGTCTTTCTCGACACACACACACACACACACGCGCGCAGAGAGTGAGAAAGAGAGGGAGAGGAGCAAACTCGTGTCCATGCACAAACACACCCACGCACTGATATAAGTATAGACAGAGGAATGCAGTGCTGTATGTAGTGATGCAGCACTATATGGAGCACAGCATTGCACACTATAGTCTACTTGTAGTATACGTCTTTGCAAATATGTGGAATAAAATGTTGCAGTTTATGTTTGTTAACTTTGTGAAACAATTATCGGCAGCATCGTTAGTCTTAATGCTTAAAGGAGTCGTTAGACATTTTGTGAAATGTGCATATTCACTCTTTGGTAGAGAGTTAAATGGGAGGATTGATATCGCTCTAATGTCTGTCAGTTATATATAAGAAGAAACAGAAGTCTTTGTGCTTAGCTTAGCTAAGCACAAAGACTGGAAACAGGTGGAAACAGCTAGCCCGGCCCTGTCCCAAAGTAACAAAGTCTGCCTACTGTACCAGCCCCTCACTGAGTTCACGAGTTAACCAAATAGGTCAGAGCAATGCTAGCTGTTTCCTCCTGTTTCCAGACTTTGTGCTGAGCTAAGCTAATAGCTAGTCCAGCTACATATTCACCATATGGATGTGAGAGTGGTATCAATCTACAGATATAACTCTTGTAAGAAAACACATCAGCACATTTCCCAAAATGTCATACTATTTATTTAAAATTCCAACATCACTCCTGTCATTCATCATAAATCTCACCTTTCAGCCCAGTCACCAGGAATTTCTTTAGTTTGGAATTGTGTGTTTCTGCAAACCAAACGCGTTAAAATGTGGACGTTTTTTCATTTGGCAAACGTTATTGAAAGTTAATTGACATGAAGGTTACGTGTTGTAATAAGTAGTATTAGAAGAGTATAACAAAGAGAAAGTCCACAAAGGTCAGGTGGAAATGCAGGTGGATAGTACACCACGCTTGTCATGTAAGAGAGTCCGCTAACTGGCTGTTGTTTATTCATGCTAGTTGCATTGCTACGGTAGTTACATTATTATTTGAACACAAACCATGACTTTTTTTCTAACCATAGCCAAGTAGTTTTGTTGCCTAAACCCAACCAATCGTTCACAACGTTAACCCTCGAGGCATTGTGCATTTCTGCACGTTTCTGTGGCTCAGAAGCATTCAGCGTGTCCCGTGGTTTGCAGAAACGTACAATAAAAAATGTTCTGCCGACTGGATTGCTCCTTTATAAACAACGCAAATATGAAGCAATTTAGTAAGTGAGTAATTTGACGGATATGTGAAATTTGTTACTAACTTTTTTCCCCTCTTTGTTTCCCCTTTCCCATCTCTTTATGTGCGGCCCCCAATCATCTGTTTACGCTGATGCCTGACAGGTAAGCACCATCTCAATTTCTACTGCGACTCTCAACGAAACATCGCAGTCATTAAATCAACAATACTGGCACGATACGAGCATTAAATGTGTTGAGTAAATTCAAGTCCTCATCAAACCGGCACTTGGATTCGTGCGTTGGAAATTTTTCCTACACAGTCACGCAAGCGTCACTTGAAATTACTGCAAAACTAAGTTGGCCACGAGTGCACACAGTGGTCCTAAAAGAGTCCCTCATTGTTTCCTCCAAGAGTTAAGTGATGCGAGTATTAGTGAAGCGCTTCCTCGCACAAGAGCCTTGTGATTCGGCTGCCCGCAGGCAGTTGTTGTTGGCGGACTTGAAAACAGCGATGAGTTTGAAAAACTGATTGCAAAAGAAATATGAAGCAGATTTTGGATGAGTTCCACAAGGTTGCTTGTTCACAGAGAGAGCGCATAATAGATATGCAAAGTACATCCCTATGCACAGTGCAGCATGGCAGAAAACATTTCAGCAGAGCTTGCATACTTGCATTTGTTTGAAGATATCAAGGCTATTGTTTTGCCCCTGGAGGAATTTGGCTTGCTGGAGGAGGGCATTTTTTTGTTTTCTATTTTGAGGCGGTTGCACAAGGCGTGTAATGAATCTGTTTATGAACAGCTACACGAAAGGAACCTTCGAGAATGAATGTTGTTGATGGGATTTGAAAGAATGCTTGGAAACCGTCGGCTGAGGGCTGTTTGTGTGAAGTAGATCGTTGACTCTCGCAGCATCAAAGGCGGTGATCAAGTTGTTGCTTGAATCTGACACTACAAGGGTCGGCTGTTATTTATTGTTCTTATCGACTGTATTGATGGGGATTAGCTGAGAGTAATCTGATCCACTTTGCATGCCGACAAGTCTGCAGCAGTCGCTAACCTGGAATCACTGATGTTATCGGTGCCTTGCACTTTTCAAGCCAAGCATACCGGACTGCAATCTTTGAGAGGCGTGCGATGAGGAAGCTAAATATTGACCGTCTCCGCTCAGAGGGGCAGTTTGAACGAAGACCTCCTGACCACAGCGTCAAGGTCCCTGAAATCCGCCGTGAAAATATGGTTTGCTCAGTATTGACTTTCTGACTTTCACATCTGAGGTTTGAAGGCCACATTTTCGTCCTCTCAAGGCGGAGGCTTTAAAAGACACGTTGTTGGCATGGTACCCGTGCTATAGCCGATCCTTGTGCCACTTTGGGTGAGCGTCGATGTAAAACCCTGGCTTGGTGGATTAGGGCAATAGGCCATTCGTTTAGACTCATGATGCACCCAGAGGGCTCCAGAGGGCTCAATGGTAATTTCTGGAACAACACAACCATCCCACTCAACACACACCCAGCCTCAACCGTACTAATCAGCACTGGGCTGCACTGCACCCCCCAGCTCAACTTTTCCAGATACAAATGATTTGCTCAATGTGACAGGAAACTGAACTACAGCGTATTGATACTTAAATGCTAGGAAGATAGCGCACCCAGCTACTCGGGGCTGCACTACGCATATTGTCCCAAACTGAAATAACCCCCTTTTTTTTACTCCAAAAAACAACCTATCACGTTCAGAAGAAATGTGTCAGATACTTAGCAGGGACAGGCCCTCTTCTTCTGTTCTTTTGATTCCCCCTCCATTCAACACGCTTTTCCGCGCCCCCAGCTTGTTTACTGCATTCGCAGCGCCGTCTTTGATTTTCGCAGTGCATCGGCGTGACACATCAACTGCCAGTGTATTGTCGGGATGGCTTGTTTGCTGCCGCTGCTGCGTCGAGACAGGCGGGCGGCGGTGGCGAGACTGCTCCCATCTCACACTCCCAACTTGAGCAGTCACCCCGCATTAATTGAACCCCGTACCACGAGCTTGTTGCCTCAAAAATACAGTCTGTGGAGATTTGTCAGGGTCGGCCTCCCACTGCTCAGAGACACACAGCCGGACCTGAATATAATCCTGCTCTCACCCGCACCCCACCTGATTGATGAACCAAGCTCATGCAGTGATTCAGTCATTCTGGTGTGTGTGTGTGTGTGCGTGCGTGCGTGCGTATGTGTATTCATGTGTATTCATGTGTGGGGCAGTGTACAGGCCGCTGATATGGAACTGAATGGAAGTACAGTGGCTCCTTGTGTTGAGGGATCGATGGCTGGTGACAGACTTGTGTCTTCATAAGGTTTTTAATGAAAGATAATATTTTGAATTGATTTGTACGCCGTTAGCAGACGTCCTGATGGAAGGATTTGATGAGGACAGACAATAAGATATAGCATTGAACTTTAATGGGCTACAGCATTGTTTTGTTTTTTTGGGGAAGTGGGTGAATTTGCAAGAAGTAGCAAAGCTTGTCCAGTGCATCATAGTGGAAAGGTTCAGAGGGCCTTCTGGTTCAAGGATTGGAGCACAGTAATTGATTTGCAGCCTTTAAAACATAGACTACCGGCATGTTACAAACTCTGGTTAAGTATTTATGACTGATTATCTGGCAATAGCAAAGCACTTTCCTACGCTGTGACAAGAGTGTGAAGATGAAGCGTTTAGTTAGCTGGCTAACGTTAGCTCGCTAATTCCGCCATGTTTTCATGCTACCGTTACACCGCTTACAGAAAATGAGCAGAACAGCGGGCTGGAAGTGAGGCGGAGGGACCGCGGGGTGTAATTCTGGTCTCATGTGTGGTCTAACAGTCAATTCATTCAGTGCCCCATCCCCATGTCGCTATTTTCCAAGCTGGGCGTGGTTTCATCTCTCAGCCCCTTCCCCACTTTTTGGCTTTAAAAAAATAATAATTGGGCAGTGACATACTAATAGTATACACAAAAAATATTCGCACTACCTTCATCAGAGTCAAAATGCACAAAGGCATTGTGTCAGCCTCGGTACTCAGTTGTCATTGGATAGTTTGTTGAATAGAAATTAAAATCTGTGGTTAAAGGATCGACGGTGGGAGTTGCCATAATCGCATTAGAAACACTCTATTCCTTCTCGTTTTATTCATGCGAAATTTTTAATTGATCCGCTTAAGAAAAGAAAATGCAGAAAATAACCAATGATTAACGGTTTTGTGAAAGAAATAATTGCACATTTATTTGTGGGACAGGCCATTACTGCATATCTTTGTGCTCGCTGGCTGATGCGTCCACCTTACTGCATACTGCTGCGATGTCTCAAAGACCCCATCAATGTGGAGCCAAATCCACGGCCTGGCTGTGACCTCATGAAGCAGTACAAGTCTGGGATAAATTGCTTCAATCTACCAGCCTTTTCAAACTGTAGTTAAGGTTTCTGGATCTCGGGCCCGCGGTCTCCTTTTGAGAAGGACGGCATTGGGAGGAAAGTAGTTCTGTAAGGCCTTGTTCCATTGACAGCTCAGTGGATTATAAACTACGTGTCTGAAATGTGTCACTCACAGGCGCTTGGCCTTGGATCTGTTCCCCGCTTAGACAGCAGCACAGAGAAGCCCTCTTTCCTTTGTTCTCCATTTCTCTCAAGGTAGCCAAATGCACTGCAGGATTTACTGACAGATGAGAAAGCCACTGCGCATATACATGTGTATGTATATATATGTATATAAAATGAAGAAAAAAATGACTGCATGTTTAGCACACAGTTCTTATAAAACCTTGGATATTCTACCAAAAACAAAGAGGTAAGCTTGCTAGTATTAATGTGTACGTTTGCTCACGTTAGATTGTTTGATGGTGAAGGAATGGATATGTTCAAGTTAACGCGTTAACCCAACGTTTGGATTTACAGCGAGTGAACTGACAATTACATTACGTTAACTATGAGGAGTCGAAGCTCTGCAACCATTCAAATCCTGTTACTAATGTTAACCGCTTATTTACTTACTTACCGGTACTCCTCTTCATATTAATGAAGTATTGTAAACCAACTTAGCTGCACAGTTAAAGGTGCGAGATCCAAGATTGGGAGCATTTTGATTGCTTCTCAACGGCTCTCAACATGGCCACGCTAGAACCGACAGCTCACAGCTAACGCTGCTGACGGAGCCAACAGTACAAACTCAACACACATGGTGACAGAGCTAACAGTGTGTACCTGAGGGGGGAGCAGTTTGAGAGCCCCGCATGTGATCACTGACTGAGTGACTTGCTACACATTTGTGATTACTTTTTTCTACTCAACAAGCAAAGTTGTGATACCAACGGCAGGAATGACACAGATTTGTTTTCCATTACTTTCCCGGCTCTTTAGCAGAGCCATCCACAAATCTCAGAAACTCAGACGTTTCTCCGGCCTCATAATTATGTGTTTGCGGCATCGATTATTTCTCCTGCTCTGCCTCAGCGCTGTCCTCCTACAGTGATCAAATAGCTGGAGGATAGACAACCACACGGGGCTCACTCACCGGCCAGAGGCAGCACAAAGCAGCCTGATTACCGACGCACAATACGGACGGCTCTGATGGAACCGTTGGCTTTGAAGTTGCTGAGAATCCCACGCATTATCATCCCACTCACTTTTTTTTTTTGCTTTACAACATCCTCCTTCCATCAAATATTTGTGTTCTTGGATATTAAATGAGGCTTCCAGACCTTTAGTCTCATTAAAAGAGGGGAAGTCAAGCTCCTTTCTGTTGCGGAATGTTTCAGTCAGACGCTTAAAAGTGACTTCACACTTGAGCTCATTAAAAAGAAAGAAAAAAATTAAATGAATTAGCTGTCCCCCCCAGCTTTGGTTACACTGATAATGGTATTAGTTTTCCGGAATGAGGGTTGTGGGCTTTGATTTACGCCTTGAGCAGGGTGCCGTGTTAGAAGTAGATGAGGAAATGGCCGAGACCTTTAAGATTTGCAGCATCTGTGGGGGTTTCTGTTCCGTCTTACACCTGATGACTGGCTCTTACGGTCACTGTGTCACATCAAAGGCTGAGAGAAATCCAATTCTTCGGGAGTACTGTACCAGAAGAGCAGCAGACGACAGCCGGCCGGGCTACTTGGCAGTGTTCTTTTATTTTGAAACACACACCTACAGTACGTCTGCTGGTTGAAAGTGACCTTTCATCTGTCTGTGTTGCTAAAATGCTTCCCTATAAGGTTTTATGTTCACTCATATATCATGCATTATGTGCATACATCCTCGACAGCAGTCTGTCTTCGAAACAGGCAATGCGAGGACTTTGAATGACGGCTGGAGCGGCTGTATTACATTATCAGACCCTATTGTCAGTAAGTAAGCTGGCAGATGAAACGGAATGGAGTGGGTCCCTAGACGGGGGGGGGGGATTGTTTTTGATGTGAAGACGGCACGATGCATGTAGGATTCAGAATACACTGTCCTTGTTTCCATCCATTGATGATGTCATTGTCTTGTTCATGACGCCGTGTGGTGCCGAGCCATCGGGCAGTTGTTAATAGCTCAGCGGTCAGCAATGAGCACAGGATGTGGAATATTACTGTTAATTGAGAAGCTGAAATGCTTAATGCTTAATGATTAATTTTTTATTGTGCAAAAAAAACACACTCGTCCCCATCTTGCTTTGAACTTTTAGCTTTGTGAAACAGAAGTTGTATTAACAAGAAAAGGTTGTTGAAAATACCATGATATAGATTCTAAAACACTGGACAGAATCTGCTTTGAAGGCTGTAAAACTAAATACGATATCGAGTTGAGTGTATAATGCCTGAAACACTTTCAATCAATTATGCAGCTTTTATTGTGCTTTACAATACATTTGGCTGCTTAAAATGAGTCATCTGTCGTGTTATAAGAGCAAAACAGCATGTCATGTAGTGGTTTTGTTCCCCCGAAACTGAACTGTGTGTGTCAAAAGTTACCCGTTTCATACCAGAGCGAGTATAAAGTTCCATTTCACAAAGGCAGCGGGAGTAAACAAACCTTTTCTTGAACTGCGGCTAACATCATTTCACAAAGCTCGTCTAAAAGCTTTAGCAGGCAGCGGGTTCTGAAACTGGAGTGGGCCCGTCACAGCACCTGGCGGGGCAAGGTCACCTCCTCTCTGGCCCTGTGTAGAATGCCAGTTGACAAGAGAGAGAGAGAAAAACACACCTTCCCTTCTCAGGCACTTTAAAGAGCAACCACTCAAAGTTTTAGAGGTCTTCTTTTGGATGACGCAACGCAGAGTAAATACTTTTGCACTCCATTCACTCCACGGGAACATTTATTTAGCCTGCGTGAGCACCCCTGGCCACATGCTCCGTCTTTATGCATCGTCGCTATGTTTCTATAATATTACATTAAAAACGCTGATGCAAGATAAATGATTTACAAAATAACGGAATGCTACACTGATAGCGACAAGATCATATTGATGATCAATGAAACGCTTTATGGCTTGCTTAACATGAGTGAGAATGAATTAGCGGTGAAATCACACGTTGTGGTGCGGTACACCTGAAAAGTGAGGTCCTGCCGCTCATCCTCACAGTGGATCAGTGGAGGGAAGGTATTCGTATGGAAGATAGCAACAGTGACATTTCCAGGTGGCTTCACCGGTGGAGGGAAGACAGCAAGGCTGAAGGATGTTTTAAGAACGCATTTGAATCGGTCTAATTTATATGGAGAGGGAAACACAGATTTTGCCTCTGAATTCTTCAGATTTCTTCAGATTTGAATTCTTCAGATTTTCGAGATGGCGATTGGTTTATCTTTTGAGTCGATCTCCCAGCGTCTCCCGCCACACTGGCATTAACTGCAGCAAAGCTATTTCCAACGTGCCAGACAGCTGTAAAGGGTGACTTTTTCTTGTTCTTTTTGTTGCAACATCAACTATTTATTGGAATTCTGTGCGGCACCTTCAAAATCAAAACCCCCGCCCCCACATGCTACCCATTATCCTTGAGGAAAGGAACAATGCACGGACTGGAACACAAATTCCAAAGAGAGGATGAATTGAGTCCATTTTTCTAACCTGGCAATTCATTTGTCATCCCTGCAGCCTGAGGAACACCTGCTACCTCCCAGGTCTCTGATTAAACAGGAGAGAATTAATAACAGGTGTCTGAGGAAGGGGCGGCTCTGCCTATTGAAAAAAAAAGAAAGGTCTCTGGGGAAGAAAGGCCAAGCAATAAGCCACATTCTGCAATTAGAGTGCCGGCGCAGTGGGTACCTTCAGCCGGAGTGTTTCTGCTGAGTCCCATCAGCCCCACCCAATACTCTTTGGCTGTAGAGGAATACGGTACGGCTAGACAGAGACAGAAGGAACTGTTGCAAATTTAAAGAGGAAATAGGAGGTTGCTTTGAATGAATACGGCCCTTGGATGCAGTCACAGCATTGTATTTTGCCACAAAGAGGAACCAGTTACATGTCTTTCCCAATAAATCTACATTAAAACTATGATTCATGCCTGTCGAAAACGTGCCCTTTAAATGCAACAGAGATGGGGGGAGAGAGGAAAAAAAGGCAGCTGGAGGTCATCGCTGGAAGCAGAGGTAACGAATTCAGGAGAATCTTTGATTACCCGTAATGTGGTTATAGGTAATGGTCACCTGTCTCAAAGGAGCCAAGCCACAGCTAAATTATATTTCAAATCCATTAAACCTCACCTCAGATCCGTGATTCGCTTCCAACGAGTGGCTACCCGGGGCAGCGGGTAATTGAATTTCAAACCAGAAGCCAGGAAAAGCAGATCGGCCCCTGAGCTGGAGTCCTCTGCATGAGGCGGCACACTGTTATGCATAAAGTCGTGATTTATTTGTGCCCGTCACGTCTTGTAATGGGGCTCCTCTCCGCCACGGAGAGGAGTAACCCTGTTAGTTGGAACAACACGTCTGCAGGGAAGAAATATATATTTGATTGTCTTTGACCAACAGACATGAGGAGTTATTAAATTTAGGCATTTTAACGGGACTCCAGCTGCAGAGGAAACTTGAACGGGACGGAGGGACATGCTTTATGACACGGACATCTGAACAAGGCGCTCTTCTGCCACGCTGTCATCGATCCGATTCATTTACCACACAGGTTGGGATCATCGGGCCCCGAGGATGATCACTTTATACATTTTAGCAGCTGCTACTTCCCATCATAACGCACCGCATCTTCAAACAACCTCAGATCAGTTATTGGATGAAGTAACAGATGAAAAATAGGTGATTGAAAAAAATAAATGAAATTAAAATGGAAGATCCTGTAATTGAGCCTGGTGACAGCCAGACTGGGCCGTAATCTTGATGTGTCTAATTGCTTACAGTGGGCTTAACTCTCAGGGCTGTGAATGGGATCATGCACTCGGGGAGGGGGGCTCGGGGGGGCATTGGTCTCCTATTTCCTCTTCGCTGTCGTCTCCTCTATTTCAAGACATCCCTCACTGCCGAGTCCAGACAGGCGACACCCAACTCGATAGCGGATCAATCATCACAGCAATTTACCAATTAGGGGCTCATTGAGCTCTATAAATAAACACATCACAGCCCTGCCGTGCTCTGCCGCTCCGGATGCAGCGTCTCTGAACTTACAGCGGGCGATCAGCGCGGGGCCAAGACGTCACATCGATCGGGAACAACAGGGATTCTGTTGCTTTCTCCTTAGTCGCCATGATGCAAACAGACTACAGGGCTGCGCGATGTGGCCTAAAAGGATTTTGTCACGGTATAGTTTTGAGGCACGACCGGTAACGGTATATATCACGGTATATTCTTTTTCCTAAAAAGTCAATATGAATGCTTTTGAAGGGGTAGAGGGAGCACTGGTATGGCAACGGGAGGGCATCAGTTCAACCGGATGTAAATCAAGGTCTAAAATTCTAAATCTTTTTGCTTTGTTATTGTGGTATTGAAGGAAACACACAACTCAAATCAAGAGGAAATTAATGTTTGTATTTTTATTCAAATATATGCTCTGAGTAACAACAAATCCTGGTATTAGATTACATTTGAATGATGTGTAATGCATAACACAAGCTGCTTCGAGCTAGTGTCAGCAAGTTGAACAGGACATAATTCCTTCCAATGTCTATTGCACGATGCTGTGAAAACATCTCATGCAAACAACTGGATTTATTCGAGTGTCTCGCCAAAATTCACATTTTACAAGACTAGATTTGAACATGTCATGATAGCAGTATAATTTACCTTCGCGCAATGCAACTGGATCAGTTATTTGTAACATGTACGCAAGGTGCATACAGTATATTCACTTAAATCCTAAATGATACTTTTTATTTTTACTTTTAGTACCTATACTGCAGCCCTTATACTAAGTATGTACTGTTGCATATAGTATGCATTCAATTGGGACATACTACTTCATCATAACATGGCACATTGAACTTTGACCCTCTTGCTCGTAACTCTGCAATGCAGAGGATTGTGGGTAAGAATGTCCTACTGCCAATGCACAGTAGGTTTTTGGCATCCTGCATGCGACATCCTTTGTATCGGGACATAAAAATTTTCTGGCATGCTTAACAATATGCTAGTATTTGTAATCGGAAAGCACAGCTGGTTTTAATTACTACAACATGCATAGTCTGTGGCTAATGAGTGCTTAACACGTGCCTATACAAAGCTTATGCCATCATTAAGGATGCAAGGGGTCCCCGGGGGTTTCTGATCAGTTTCAGCTTCACTACAACCTCACACAAACATTTCATGTTCTCAACTAAAAGTGGCAAACAACTCAGGTGACGTCTAAAAAGCGTTGGGGACCACCAGTGCTGAGATTTTCAAGACGCAATGTATAATTTATAGGTGAAAGAGAGGCTTTGTAATAATACAACAGCTCTTGGCATCATCGCCTCCGCTGACAGGCCGCATCCTGCTCTCAGCATCGATGCTGGAGCTGCTGCTGCTGCTGGTGGTGGTGGTGGTGCACAGCCTGACAGAGTTTTACCCCACCTGTCACCACGCAGAGAAAAAAACTTTAATTCCTGTCACTAGCTCTCGCCGAGAACCGCAAGCATTTTCGCGATAGCTGTCATATCACGGGGTTTCGGGGAGGGGGTGGTTGGTAAAATATCTGCAGATTTTCCCCTCACTTACCGCGGATGTCGGAGCCAGGATCGCTTCATTTAGCAAGCACAGCAACATTTACGTGGGGCTCGTCCTGGTGGTACGTAGGTGCAGAGACATGTCGGAACTCATACATGAAGCCCGATACATAGTGACGTATTACGTACTGTAATAAAGAAGACTCTGTAGGACTAGATATGTACATTAAGCACTCAAATGCATTGCTCTTAAGTGCAGCACACAGATATCAGAAGCAACCTGACCGATAACCTCGCCATTGAACGCGGCACGGTAATCCAAGCGGGCCACGCTGAGATGAGCGCTCTTCACAGCCATCAGGGAAATGGATGACTCTTTACTCCGAGTGGAAATCAGTGAATCCGGGTCATTGGGTTGAATAAAGCCACATCCCACCGCTCGGGAAGCTTTGCTGAGAGCCAGCTGTGAGCCAAAGTTGATTGCAGAAATTCTGGACAGCGACCACGTCATGATTCTCTCCCGGCTAAAAATGAAATCGCCCTAAAGTATGAATAGGGCATCCGGATTGTGCAAAAATCTTGCCGACACAACACATTGCAGCGTACGTACGGTCCTTCAACCATGGCACGGTGGCAAATGAGGGATTTTCTGCGGGGGGGGGGGGGGGGGGGAGAGAGAAGCACTAGAGTGGTGGCTTGAGTGGCAGAATGCTCCTAAAGCCCCAGCTAGTCCTAATGAGGCGGCTTGATGTAGCAACCAGGTCCACTGGGCGCTGGGAGGGACCAGATGTCGCTCGCACACTCGCACACTCCTTCCAGCACAGCCTGAATTCACCGCTCAGCCCATCTGCTGCTATCAAGTACAGTCAATATTTAGCCAGTGGGAAAAGGACAGGCACGCTCTGCACCTGGATCATTCCAGTGCCTCTGGTAAATTGGAGGTATTTATTTATTTTCCCCCTCTCTAAGCCTCTAACTATGAAAAAAAAGTATACAACCGCTCCTCAGCCCACACTCCGTGACCCCCTCTGACCGGGCCTCCTGATGTTTCGGCTCCCTTAACGGGTGCGTACTAATGAGCAGAAAATACAACACGTCTCGGCGCTCGATCGCGCCCGGGAACGCTTGAGTAAGCCCGGGCTGTGTGACTCAGCAGTGAATCACGGGTCACCGAGGCTCAAAAAAAAAAAAAAAAATGCCATGCGATATGCTGATTCTCGCCTGAAGATGAGACATTAACAAATTACATAAGGAGGAAAATTCGATTTTTTTCCATTTCCAACAGAGGGAGGTGTTCTCAGTTGGTCTCGGTGTGACAAGAGGGCCTCATCTCATTGAGCTTGGAGGCATCTGATCTGCAAGTGTGTTACCGAAGGCGGACGGGGAAAAGTGATAAGTAGTGACGTTTAGTGAGAGGTGCAAACTTTAAACCAGCAAGAGGCTTCCAAAAATTTGGAGTAGAAAGCTTCTAATTGCTATAATTGGGTCTGCTGCAATCTTAGCAATGTGACGAAAAACATGTGTGTGTGTATTTTCATATATATCTCAACCTTTTTTTTTTTTTCTCGGGACCAACTTCCGAAAAAATGACAAACCATCGCGACCCGACTCACATTAGGCCTTATCTATAAATCGTGAGATGAAATAATTTGTGCGTCATGGAATGTTCCCGACCATTTTTACTGCCATTTCCTCAATCACTTTATACGATCCTGAAAGGGTAAACCAGCCATTTTCAAAGAGATATACATTTGATGAATAGCAACTTTGTTATTTGCATGTACTTTTGAAAACCTTTACATGATAAGTACTTTATGCATGAGGCCAGTTAAATGCATTTAGCTGCACCATTCAGCAGATTAACAGAATGTATGGGAGCCTTCCATGTTAGATTCTATGTTGTAAGTACTGGCGGCTACAATTATCAGAGCAATACGAACATCCTCTGCGACTCACCTGTGGGTCCCGAACCCGTATCCCAGCATGCATCAGTAATAGGGTTGTAACAGTGTCTACCGTATTGAAAAAGTTAGTGTGCGAGTTAATGGTACAGACGCACATTCACCTACATTATGTATCAGTTATTAATATTAGTTGGTTATTAATACAAACATGCTACAGTGATGCTAACATGCTTCAGTTATATAACATTTTAAGTCTATTAAGGATCATAGTAACTGATAGTAACAATAATAATAACAAACATAACAATAACAAACATAACAATAATATGTATAAGTGAGTATTAATTAAGAAGTGTAATTATTAAATGATAACTAGTGGAATACCGTGATTCCATAATATTTTCTGAGACGGTAATCGAACCATGAAATTGTCAAACCGGTGCAGGCCTACTTGGTAAACACTGAGGATTTGGTTTCCTTGTCAGCAGGTAGCTTTTACAGCATTAAGAGCAACAGTATAGGACCCAACCATCAGAAGCCCCAGCTTTGGCAATTCATAACTGATCCCCTGCTGAACTTCACACGTGTATTGTGCTTCCCCCCCCCCCCCCCCCCCCGACTCCAGGGAAATCCGGGAAAACCGTGAGCTCATTCTCTGAGGAGCGAGCATGGTGAGCATGATGAAATAACAGTAAAACTGCTGTGCACTACCTACACAGTTCAAAGATGAAAACATGGAGGGCAGAAGTTGCTTTTCTGCTCGACTCAGGAAAACCCCGGCAAAAATGTTATTTGTGCATGGGTGCCGTGCATCTCTGCCAGCATTAGCTATTGAATGACTCCTTCTGGCTACGAGCGCCCCCCATTTGGGGGCAGAGCGAGACGGTTTAGCGAAGAGCGTGTTATAAAATGCACTTTTCAGAAACAAATATAATGACTGCTACACACATGCTACATACCGTCTTAACGAAGAACGTATGGGAAACAACGTCGTTTCATAAATTTTATACACTGCAAACACAATTATACATGAACTAATATCATATCTGGAAGATATCTAAAAGATTTGCCACAGTTTGCGAACTATGATCGCTGTATGGCTCTCTCATCACGAAGCATAGATCGCACATGGCGGATGAATACATGCAACAGCCTCGTGATTCGACCCGGAGACGAGCAGCGTCGTCGTAATAACACTCTTTCAAACCGTTCAAAAGTTATGGGTATATATGCCAACATCAGCCACAGGTCACGAGAAAAATTGGGTAAAAAAAAACAAAACTTACATTCTGATGGATTTGGAGATGAAAAATGGATTCATTCCACCGGATTTCGGCGCAGCTGTGTCCTCCATGTTGTGCTGTGTGTCTGTGAGTGAGATCAATCCGCTGGCCGAATGAATGACAAAATGGCAGGCGATTCTGTGAGGTGGACCAATCCATATAGGGAGGGGGGTTCGCCCAGCATTTTTCGATTTTTAGTCGGTAAACACCCGGATACGATCAAACACCCCCGCATGGCTCCCGTTGGACTATCCCACATCAAAAAAGGTGTTTCATGAGTAAATCGGCCGACCACAGGCCATACCAGGCTCACACACACACATTATGATTTATATATTTTTATGATTGACAGATATGACACTCATAACTGCTCAAAATTATTCCAAATGGTGTCAAACTGCTTTATTAGGATTATTGAACACCCTTAGTGATAAAGCAAGTGAATATATAGTTAATATGTAGTTATATAGTATAAAAATTTGAATAGAGCAGTGCAAAATCTGGTTCCGAAAATCTGAATTTTGCTTGAAATTCTGTACTCAGACCTCATTTATGCTGGCCTGCTAAGTAAAATGTGCTTGGACAGACCACAAACCTGTTGTGCTATGACACTGGAGTATTTTTAGGGTTCATTAGGCATTATTTAAAAAAAAAAGTTCAATAAAAGTGCTTTTTTTCAGCCGAACCTGGAACTTTTTTGAGTATGGGTATGCAATTTGCGAGCAGAGGCCTAAAAATTACTTATTTCCAAGAAACTTGAGAACATGTCTGGCACTACAAGATTGAAAGTGGTGCTTTTGTGTGATTCTTTGTGGAGAAATTCAGTTTTACGGATCTGTCGATTCAAAACAATGATTCTTTTTAGATTGATATCGACATTTGGGAAAACAAGTATTCTGCACCTTTCGCTGAAGACAGCAGGTACTTGAACATTAATGTACAATATAAAACACATGCTGCGGTTTTTTATGGACTGAAATTTCTGTTGCTTGTGTGTCACATCACACACATGTTACCCATGAGTAGAGGAGACAAAGACCAGGACGTTTTAATGGCTTGGTCGTACATGAATGGTAAAATGGGATGTTTTTGTCGAAAGATGTTCTTTAGAAAAGGGCCTCTTTCTTATCAAAACATCTGCCATTGAGGAGTATTTTGTTGTGCCATCATTATTTGTCAGTGGTGCCTCGTAGTCAATAGTTTCAGGGTTAAATCGAGGCGTGCGAGTAGAGCGCTGAGTCGTCTATCTGCTCTTACAGCTCTGGTGCCCTTCAATCCACACAAGACGAGTCCCCTCTCTACCTTTTTTAACACGGGGCTGATAAGGCGAGCAACCCTCGTAATCTCCCCCGATTCCCACGCTCCGCACATCACACACATCTTGTGTGGGGGTTCATTTCGGATCGGAGGCCCCAGTAGGGGGATTACTTCCCATCGTTTCAGCCGAATGCCTTCAGCGAAAGCGGGCACATTCTCCGCTTCCATCTGAATAAACACCTTCTGCCCCACGCGCCATGTTTACCGTCATAAACGCTTCCGTGTAATTGGTCCGATACAATGTTTATGAAAGTGCATTAGATGAAATTGAGTCGGTGTCTGAACCGACTGCTGCATAATTATTTATTTTCAATAGCTCCCATCAAGAGTTTTTTGTTGTAAGTGAAAAGTCAAGCGTGTCAGAATTGTTGCTGTTAACTACCCGTTTTGGTTTAAGGCTATAAAGAGACACAGAGAGTCAAGAAAATTGAGTAACAAACTATTTCGATTTTTTATATATTTGGTGAAATACTCAGTCATCTGCTTTGTGCTCAAACACCTGCAGATGCAGAGTATGGCGTTATTAATTTATCAACTGATGCAGAATGTAGAGCAATAAGCTCTGATCTATATTTCCGGTGAACAATGAGCCATCAGGGAGCATTCTTCTTCCCTCATTCTTTCATCAGCAGCCGCCTCCGTCTTCCATCTTCATCCCCAACTCCCCGCCTTTTAACCTAAATAGCCTTGAAGCAATCCTCCCTTTAAACGGCTTGTGACCTTTGGGTGATGCTGAGCCGCCATCAGAGCTAATAATAATATCTCGTTAAAGTACAGTAGCCAAGTAACATCCAGCTTCTAGAGCTGTGCCAGGAGGATTTACCCAACGCAGTTCTCCATTTGTCACATCCCAGCGTACACAACATGGCAGCAGACAATTTAGCTATAGCTATATTTGTTTTTCTCATTCATAATTATTCCAGCTGACTTCATCAGAGCTCGGGAGAAAAATAAAGCTTTCGTAACATATGTCGTTTGTTGGCACTTTCCAGGTAAACATCCACATCCTCAAAGTTTACATGAAAGTTTGCACATTTTTTGCTAGCTGTTGGCGGGTGTCTCTCACCTTGCATCCACTCCTTCTTGGACCCAGTAGCCAAGCAGCCTCCCACCAACAGATGTTGACGCCTGAGCCTGCACTGTGTGCACCGAGAGCTGCATTAATTCAGTAAAAAGGGATAAAAGATACCCGTGAAGAGGGCAGGGAGAGAAAAGAGAGGTGGCTTTGAAGCAGATGGTCTCTTATAGTGTGCATGCATCTGCATCTTGTGGAGTGGTGAAAAACAACAAAGTAAAGAGGGGGAGGCAAGAAAAGTTATCGCTGTTACTTGATGTCTTTTCTGCTCACATGGCTATTACACCCACTGATAACTTAATCATCAGCGCCAGGAGAGTCCTGCGATCGCTCGCATGTTTGCGTGCGTCCATCTGTGTCTGTGTGGTGGGTTTGGCTACCAGCTAACTGAACTACCGTTTACACACTGCTGCATACCTCTTGGCTGCTGCTCTGCCGCTCACTTTTATTGCTTTGGACAGTGTGTTTGGCTAACCGCTAACAGCTAACTACACTACTGTATACACACACACACACACACACACACACACACACACTAGTGCGTATCCTTTCGGCTGCTGCTCTGCTGCTCACTTTTATTGTTTAGGAGGTTGTGTTTCGTTAACTGCTAACAGCTAACTACACTACTGTACACACACTGCTGCATACCTCTTGGCTGCTGCTCTGCTGCTCACTTTCATTGTTTAGGAGGGTGTGTTTGGCTAACTGCTAACAGCTAACAGAGCTACCATTACACACTCTGCCGTACCGGCTCAGTTTTGTTGTTTAGGAGAGTGTGTTTGGCTAACCGCTAAGAACTAAAGGAACTACCAGTACCCGGGCAGACAGCTTGGTGGTTAATTTCGTTTTTGGCAAGATTGTATGACTTTGAGCCAAATGCCTGCATTTGTCACCAGTTGTTTTGAAGTTTGATTGAAGTGTGGTTCACGGTGCCTTACATGCCATTCGTTTCTGGACGGGGGGGTTAGCCAATTGTGGGCCGTGTTCATTCAATCACACAATACCACAGTGGTCGCTGCAGACACAGCTGGCGGAGATCTGCACTTTCCTGAGTGCACTTCTCTAGTTATGACTTCAATGACTTCAGATTATTATTTCAGACACTTTTGAGACCTTTTGTAGTTCCTGGCAAACTTTCTGATAAAGTTAAGTCAATAGGTCTTATGTTGATTGCTGCAGCATAAACTTACATAAGGTATCTTAAAGTACATACATTCACATTTTTTTCAGCTCTCCAGACTCTCACTCTTCACAAGAATGCCCATAAAAGCCCAACATCAGCAGGCATCAGTGATAGCAATGAAAGGAGCAAAATGCTTACTCTCTTTGTTACCAGAGGGCTGAAAGGAAACAACTCGGGGGTTCTGGAACATGTAACTCTCCAATGGAACTTTGGCATGTCATTGGTGACAATCAGGAATGAGTGAAAGATACACGACGAAAAGCTAATCTCAGCTTGATTGCTCCAAGAGCTTTTCTCTCAACCTAAAGAGGGACCCTGGGAAGATTGCATCAATCACATTTCATTCTGGTCTCAGATTACTTTGATATACAGCATGCGGTGCGGCCAATCCTATTACTCACAGCCACAAAGGACCACAGAGTGTTCTGTGCTCTTCACCAGCCCAGCGCTCTACACCCTTGTGGAAAATTATGATCCTGTGTGATGTCGTTAAGGTCAGGTTGCCTGTGTCGCACCTCTTGCCATTCAATTGCTTGTTTTGAATTTGGTCACGACTGGCCTTCCTCCGACCGTCGGCTCCCCCTCGAGTGCGCCACTCCAGAAGAGATCTCTCCGAGCGGTTAAGAGGCGAGTGCTAGTGGGCAGCCTATAGGGAAAATATGCTTTTAGTGCAGAATTAATCAATATGAAAGAATCGGGAGAGATGACACTGCTGTCCCATTTTTGACCGGCTCCATCCATGTGGCATTAGTTTAAGGTCAACTTCATCGCCAAGGCTCAGACAGCGCCATCGTCTTGGCGTTGGTGTTTTCACTCCCTGTAATTTCTGACGATCGATAGAAGCAGCCGGTGATCCGCAAAGCTCAAGGGGGCTGACTAGAGGTCTATTTATAGCAGCCGGTGTGTTTGCTCTGCACCGACACGCAATGCCATTGAAACCTTCAGGTGAAGAGCGAGTTCAGGCTTGTCAGAGGAACAGGTGGCGGGCGTTTAAGCACTCACTGATAAGATGGCGGCGCTAGGTTCGGCATTAGTGGTGTTGATGGCGGCGGCAGCAGGAGTGTAAAAACCTGAGTGGCGAAGTGAGGAAATGAGGTCAGCGGCGCTTCCACCACGAGCGCTTCCGAAAGTTTGTTTATGAGTCACGGCTGTGAGTTAATGCAAAGTGAATGGGGTGCATTGCAAGAAGAAATCCCAAACTGTAATTTGAAACTCACATGGTGCGGAAGAGCAAGTAATCAATTACAAGCAAAAAATAAATAAATTGGATGGGAGGCGAGGAAGGGACGGACAGCCGATGACATATTTATCAAGGGACAATCACCACCGAGGACTTTTTTTTTTTTTTCAGCTCGCTCACTGAGTGACAGATGGAGTGCTGCCTCTTTAACAGCTACCCTGGGTGATGGGTTTTTTAAGGAAACGGGACCACGCAGTACATTTGAGCTATTTGGGGGAGGAGACTTGTGTTTCAAAGCTGGGAGGAATGTGATGAAGAATTTATCTTTTACCTGAAATAATAAAACGGAGGAGGTTGAATTATGCATCTCATCCCAACGTGTGCATTTCTAACTAAGTCGGGATTGAAGATTGCAAAATAAAGCCTGTGAATCCAAGACAATGAGCCAATTCTCAGAGTGCACACCTTATTACCGCCATATTAATTACAGCACAGAAGCCACACACAGAATCCAATTTGGGCAATTTAAAAGAAAAAAGGGACATTTATTGGGCTTTCAGCTCAGCCCACAGTCTAATACTCGGATATTAGCTTCCTCACGGACCAAGCGCTTTAGCTCCTCGGGCTGTGCTTCCTTCCTGGAGATGTGATCGCCGCGGAGTGAGACACCGTGAGACGTGTTTGTTTTTTCGCGCCCCACAGTGCACGCTCCAAATGAATCACACCAATGTTTATTTAAAGAGATTAATTCCTTTTACAGTGTTTTATTCATCAGGTTTTTGAGGGCATCCTGGCTTATAATACAGCTTGTCATTTTCTCCAACTGACTGAATGAAGCACGGCTAAATTGTCCTGAATAATTCAGGCATGCTGGTAAATAAAAGAGCAGACAGCGCTGGCGTTTGCCTGGATGGAACGGACTGAAAGGGCTCTTCTGTCTCCAGGTGAGGAGTCTGCTCCACTTTTCAGAAGCGGGGATTCAAGAGAGAAAATGCACATTATTTAAGCTCGGAAACACCGGGCCGTCGTCCAACACAGGAAGCTACTGTAGGAGACGGAGGGAGGGAGGGAGGACGAGCAGTTGGCAGCTCATAGTCGGAGCCTGGAGTGGGAAACAAACAGTACCAGTGAACAGAAGGCAGGACTTCGGAGGAGGCGAAGGCTTCGAAGAGCAGGGCAGCTCAGCATCAGAGCGAATACAACCTGTGGTGTGGTATTCAAGACCTGGGGGCACAGATTAGAAAAGAAACGCCTCCGATATTATGGGGAATGTTCATGTTATTCTAGTTGCATTTTTTAGTTTGATATTTATTTTTTCTTCTTCACAACTGGCACCGACAACAATCCCCTGAGATAGGAAGCCAGTCTGACATGAACGTGTCTGTCTTTAACGAATAGCACAAAGGAAGGTTGAGCATGAAATACAAAACAGTGGTAATACAGTATGTCCTCCATTCAATCTTTGTAGAGATCATTTCTATGTTTGTCCGTTTGTACTGCGAGTGCTACAAAACCAGCACGCCCTCAGTGAAGTGTCTGGTGTGTTTTGGCAACTTTATAAACCGGCTCGAAGTGCATTACTTCTAATCACCCTGACAATATCCTGTCCCATGTGTTCCCCAAATGAATGTCTTTTGAGAATCTCTTGAGAATAAAAGTAATTTAAACTGGCGTAGGATCGGAGAGAGAATTCCATGTATTCACCTGCTCAACCTATGATCATATCTATGCATTCACAGATTCGCAGTCTAGGTTTCCTGAGCCCCGAGGTCCATGGCCTGTTAGCGCAACAACCTCGTGGGGTTTTCGTTTTGCTCGAATAATTCTGATAATAAATGAACTCTACATAGTAGCTGGACTATATACTATATATAGGGTAGCGTGGGAAAACACTGATGGCGTAATGGAAATGGCCAATGGTAACAGGGCAAAGATATGACTGTAGACAAGTGGGCTTCGATGTGATAATGGAGCTGGTAATCAAAACGAATGCAGGCTCACTGAGCCATCAGGATGTATTTCCTATGCACAGCGGGATGAGATATGATTGCCGGGTCTGTCATGACATGACAGGTCTTTTATAAGGCAACAGGCAGACGGAGGCATTGGATGGGGCTGTTTCTCCAAAGTGGATAATTGCCATTTGACACGGGTCCTATTTCACTGGGAGATGCTTCTTTGAATATCACATTTGTTACACAATAAGAGTCACACAAGTACCGAGGATACAGCAGAATTCCGTTCCCATCCAAATGTCATATGCGGTTTGTGAAAGGGTAAACTTATGACGGATTAGGGGAACAGGAGAGCGTGAATGCATGAGTTTATATTTCAGAAAGTCTCGCTTTGGATAATAACCCTTGTTAAAATAAAAACACTGAGTATTGATTAAGTTTGGCTGTAGTTTATTATTTAAATCCTGAGTTAGACACTAACTTTCTCTGTCGTTCTTCTTCAATGCTTTCCCAGGAATTAAATGGTCGTGACAACCAACACTTCCTGCTTCTTCTTAGTTGACAATTAGCGCTTTCGGAGCATTCCTGCCTCCCTCAGCTTCAAAGACTGGATCAAAGATGAAATCTATACCTTTAATCCTGTTTGCCCAGTCAAAACTACAATCAATTATGATCATAATAAATACGATCATACAAGGCTCTATACTAACTCCTCTACCTGATACTTATCACAAAGACCAGTTGGATGCCGACCAATTTAAAATGCTGTTTAAGTCACTGTGATGAAGTCCTATTCTGTTAAATATCACTTCCTCTTTCCCCGGATCCGAATTTATTTCTAAATGTTGAGCTGACTTCGTTATTGAAGTCGAAAAGAAAGCTTCCTTTTGTCTCACTGTTTCACTGCTGCCACTTTTCTATTGAGTTATACTCTGGAGCTCGGATTCACCTAATGCAATTTCAGGATCTATTGTGTCGCTGCAGAGCTTGTGTAAGCAAGATGGTCTCGGGATCTTGAGGCCTGAACAGAGTCAGAGCAGATTAAAAACACGTTTCAGAGCCATGAGCACTGCCAGCATTTCTACCTGTCCTATATCCCAAGATGACTTGACGATCACTTTAACCTCATAATTTTGCTGCCTGAAACTGATGTTAGTCAAGTAATTGGTCATTTTTTCGTTCCCTCTGACATCTAACGGCGTTTCTTGTGCCAGAACCTGCAGAGCTGGAATGGGGGTTGACTTCACTGCTCCACAGCACAGTTTTTGAGGCAGGGCCATAAACCACAGTACAGGGATGAAGCACACACCGAATCAACGCGACACACAGAGGCTTAATCACCTCGTGATGTTTAGAAGTGTCTGACCCTTTTACACAACTGTATTACAATGTCTGTCCAAGTTCACTTAGAACCTCAAGACTCTCTCCGAACATCTTCCGTACATTTCACTCATGTCAGAGATCATTTTTTGTTCCGGTAAAGAATGGAGCCTTGCAGTCGGTCAGGCCATCCATGCATATTGCCTTTAGTGAATCTCATAAATCGCATTTTTCGCAAACTTTTGTTTGTTTGTTTGAAATCAGGAGGATCATGCGGTCTTGTGTGTACATCTGTAAGCGAGTGTTTGCTTCTGTGTCTGTCTTGGTTTTTTGCAACCAGAAAGTTGCCGGAAAGAGAGGGTGAAGCTAACTACAATCCAATGCTGAACACAACACTTTTAGGTGATTGGAAATTTTACAATTAACATTTATGAACTGAAAACCCTGTGAAAGGGTTAAAGATATATGAAGAATACATGAACAACCTCACAGATGGGACAACGCCGTGGTAACAACCTGTCAAGCCAAAGGCAGCCCCGCCCTAAAGCATATGCTGCTTTATGGTCTAAACAAGTAAACGGAACATCATTTACTAAATGATCATCGTGTTGTGTTGAAGAAGACTTGATACTAGCGGTTTACAATATTTACTGAGGTAATAAATCAAGTGAGAAGTAGAGTCACTTTCTCAAAGACTTTACTTCTACCTTCCCAGACACTCTGGCCATGCCCACATTTATCAAAGAGACGTAGCAGGTGATGTAAAAGTCTAAATACCCTTTAGCCAGGACAATCATCAGAAGCGGCAGAGATCCGATGGAATAAGGAAATTAAGAGTAAATTAACATTCTGACTGAATTTATGCTAAAACATTGATGTCTGGTACCAACACACCCAGCTATTGATTCCAGTTTTACCCAGTTCTTCAAAAGAATCAAACATCACCAGAAGAGAATTGCTTTCTAAAAGGCCGTCCCCTCAAGCCCTCAAACCAAAGTTATGTGAGGTAAAGGTATTCTGGTTCTTATTTCTGCCTGCAAACACCCTCTCCTGAAATCTGGAGTAAGCTCAGAGGAGCTCTCATTTCATTAGCAGCGGGGTTCTGTGAGCATCCCCAGTATAATACGGGCTTTGCAGTCTCCACCGTCTCCCCCCCCTCCCCAGGAGAATCCAGAGTGGCTGTGCCGAAAGTCAGGAAATGAATCACCATCTCTCACTCTAATCCCTTCAACCACCTTTTTCGCGTGAGAGACTATGGCGTCTCTCGTCTTCATGTGGGGGGAAAAGCACATGCACAGCGCATTGTCTGCACGATTCTTCGTTGCTTGTAAACGTGCAGCACTGGATCAGGCTTCGTCAGCGTCTTCCACGGACGCCACCCCTCCAACGGAACCCTTTCAGAGCCCCCAGAGGCAGTCACCCACCATTATCTCGCCTAATCACGGAACACGCCGCTGTCTCCCATTAACGGGCCGGCGGCGCTAGGCGGTATCTGGGATGCGAGTCGGGCGGCAACGCTTTGCTGAGCACCTTATTGGCCCCATCACTGCGGAGAACTGTTTATTGTTCTGTTGTGTGATCTAATGAGATATCCCGCCTGGTGGTCGCCGCGTGAGGACAAGGAGCCGCTCCTGATGCTGAGATGAGCAACGCTGGAGAGAGAAACGACACAGGCCACCTCCGCTGTGGCAGAGCACGATGATAGCTCTCTTTCTTCAGCCCTGTTATCATTATAGATGAGACTGAGCCGGGGCTGAAACGATTCCTCGAGTAACTATTACTTAAAATCACCGGTGCAAATTCTCTGCACCAAGGTTTCGTTTAATGATCTGTTTAGCTTGCTAGCACTAGCTCTAAGCGGCTTATAATGCACAATTACAACTTCTAAATATCAAATCAAAAACACAATAATTTATTACCTAGTAACTTGAATTGTGTATTTACATTCAAATAACTACAACCGAGGACAAAAAGTGAAAGGATAACATTTAGAATGTTTGACGTGTTTACCCTGACTTTAGGACGTTAGAAATAGTTTTACAGGATGGTGGTGGAAAAAAGTTTGCTGGAGACTTGAAACCTAGAAAGAAATATCGGACATAAATCCACTAAATTAGTATTTAGTATATTAGTTTTGACAGATAATATAGTCCTATGCAATTTCTGCATTACATGTGTTGACAAATGTTGACTTTTCAAAAAAAAAAACTGTCTAATTTTCTCTTTTGTATTTTTACTACTGCTCCTTAATAAAGCAAAAGCATTTTATGATTACTCGATTAATAAAGCGAATAATCAGTAGATTACTTGATTATCAAACTAAAATAAGCAATAGCTGCAGCCCTACACTGAAACCTTTGGTGGTCTGATATGCACAGATTCTGTACATCCTTACCAGTGTAGTAACGAAGTAGAAATACTTTGTTACTGTACTTAAGTTGTTTTTTTAGATATCTGTACTTTACTATTTATATTTCTGTTGACTTTTACTTTTACTTCACTACATTTTGCAAAGAAAACTGATACTTTTACTCCGATACATTTCCCCTGAAACCTTCGTTACTCGCTACAAAATCAAATCTATCTTGAGAAAAAAAACTGAATCATGAGAGCAGCGTCGGGGGACTGTGGTGGAACACAGACTGCAAGCAAGAAGGTTTGGCGAATCAGTGGTCCTAGCTTACAAGTTAAATCATTGGTTAATCACGTTAAAGTGCTCTCAAAGCCGCGGTGTTTTGATTCCCAGTGATGCCCAGGATGCTAGCTCGCGAGAGACTAACGCCACCACACCATAGGATTGACAGGAGCCACGAGAGCGCAGCATTACGATTTGAACCGCCTCGGAGTTGCATGCAAGTGTGTAGCAAGTGGGGCTCGCTAAAGTTGTTATGATGGTAGCAGTCGCCCAATTGCAGATTCAGCTTGAGCAAAACCTTTGCCTATTGTGTTCAAATCAGGCCCACAGGAGTTTACAAGGCAGGTGTCCTTTCTCTAAACACTGACCTGATGCATCAAGTGGATATGTTTTGCTGAACATAATATTATGCATTGGCCCTCTACATCCTCTAGTCGGAATGAGCATACTTATAAACGCACTGTTACAACTCCTTCATCGTGTCATATTGCTTTTCAGAGAATTATGATGATAAGTTCACAGTCGATGCAAAAGTATACTTATGTATATATTATGTTGAACATTGTTGCTCCTGGATGGATCACAGCCAACCCAATTATTGTCAACACAGCTCCATGTCCTTGGTCATGGTGCCACAGCACTTAAAAGAATAAACTTCATCATTCTCACAATTCTGACCCTTTGCTTTTTTATTAACAGCATTTACTTGTACTTTTACTTTCAATACTTAAGTACATTTAATATCAGAAAATTACTTTTGATACTTAAGTACAATAAATATCAGATACTTTAAGACTTTTACTCAAGTAGTCTTCTAATAGGTGACTTTTACTGGAGTCATTTTCCAGTAAGGTATCTTTACTTTTACTCAAGTATGGCTTTTGGGTACTTTATACACCACTGATCCTTACATAAGTAACAGTGAGCCCATGTTGATCCCATCCCCAGATAATAGCATCTTTTTACTTTGCAGGGAAAACATTGGCTTTGCTAAAACAGACAATGACAACGACATTTTACACAGTTGTTTGCAAACTAGTGATTTCAAATATTTCATTATCCAAAGTAAAAGTAGTTCACAAAATGCCGAGCTTTAGGGGCAATTAATTACGTCTTTTGTGAACAGAGTCAGCATGCTGAACTCTGTATGCAACGAATGATTGTTCAGATTAATACATTAGTTGTTTCGTCTAAAAAATGTCAGAAAATGGTGCCCAAAATCCATGATGTCGTAAAAAGTATTTTTTTTGTCCACAACTCCAAATCTGTCAGTTTACTATCATAGAGGATTTTAGTCAAACCCATTTGTCGAAATGTATCGATTGCAATTGATTAAATAGTGGACAACTGATCGATTAATCGATACATCGTTGCAGCTCTATACTGAATTTGAAATACTAAAAGAAGTTACAAATAATTGAATAGTACGTACATTTCTGTTGGCGTACTCTCCTAGTATGTTTTCCTTTTCTCACTGCATCGATACCACAGCGGCTGGGCAGTACTTGGGATTATGTAGAGAACTGATCTCCTCTGATTGATTTACGCTGTGAATTCCATGCGATACCTGCATGTCTGGATATGCTGCAGAAGCACAATAAACTGAAAATGGTTTACCATCGCATTTCAATTCTTTCAAATCACTTTATTTATTTTTAAAATCTCGTCCTACGTATGGGTCTCCAGTTTGAGTGGACCTCAGCACAATGCTTGCCATAAATAAAACTGAATCCAATGGAATCCAAAATGTATACACAGTTTATAATGCACTGCTGCTACTTTACTGATTCATGACACTGATGACAACCGATATGTTGATTTAGTTCACAAAGTATGTGCGCTTGTAGAGAGTGTGTTTGTATTGAACATAGGACTGTTCCCTGTCAGCCCTACTTTTTATTTCTGGCATTGATATGCTTTAGCTAGTCCCTGACCGTCAATAATTGAAATGTACTCTCCAAAAACTTCCTTCCCAAACATCTCTTCATAAGGCACGCCGTGGCAATATGCACTGTGGCGGAGGGAAGGGAGAGTGTCGGGATGTTTTCTGTCTCCCTCCGAACTCAGAAATCCATAGTAAAAGTGGAAGAATCGACTGTAGTATCCATTTTGCTGCTGAAACCTAGAAACCTAACTCAAACCACAGAGACACTTCAGCCTTCTCTTCATGAAGTGCCGTTTAATGGTAAAAGAACCCGTCTTGCATGTAGACACCAGAGAAAAGCAAGAACTCTATGAAATACTTATTTTTTATCTTCAAGTGTCCCTTTAATACTTAATACTACTTTTCCAAAGTTTCTCTCTCATCAACAAAAGCGCTACCACTTTGGTTACAATGCAGTAGAAACAGTATTTGATCCGAGACAGCTCAAGCAACAGTCTGACCAGACTCTCATTGTACAAGTAGAAAAAAGTTTCAGTTTCTTCAATTGAAAACAGGAACTAGGATCCAATTCATTGGCCAAAAAAAACATTATTTTGAGTTGTTTTTTATCCAACGATGAGTCACCAAAACTGAGAGTAAGGATACGTCGTCCACACACGGCGACAACTGCGTGTGCGAGCGCTGACAAGTCGTACTATCGCAGGTTGTTCTCATCCAGCATTCATAGCTATACCGACGAAAAATAATAAGCTGTGATTTGTAGACATCCCACAAAATCAATTTGTATGTAAATAATCAACCTTATCGCAAAAGCCCACATCGGGCTTGGTGGTGGATGTGTCGAACAAAAACCGTGACCCCTGTGTGAAACGAGTCAACGTTGGTTTTTTTTGTCACGTAACTTACTCACTTCAGTAACTGAACTCTTACGTCTGTATTTTAACCCAAACCGTGATCTTTTCGTGAACCTAACTAAGTTGTATCCTGTGAAGACTGAAGTTCATATAGAAAAAACTTGATGCATGTAACAACTGGAAATTGACACGTGTTGCTGAACCTTTGTCGGAAAAGTTTTTTGCGAATATCATACAAACCGCTGTATACATTTTTAAAAAAATCATTACGTTAATTTTGTCGGTAAGAGAAACGCAGACTTTTGTTTTTGTTGACTTTGCCGCTGTCCGATCTGGCGGTCTGTGTGCACAGTATGTACGTGCATGAATGTGATCATCACACACACACACACACACACACACACACCCCCTGGTTGTTCGGCCATGGATCATTTTAGAAAATGAAGGTGAGTGAAGCGAGGTGAACGAGAGACCAGACAAAATCTGTGAAAGCCTCTGAAGCTGTTCAGTCACAGACGATGCTCTGATCCAACAGTTAAACGAAAATCGAAATGTCGCCACCCCCCACCCCTAAACACACACGAGTACTCTCAATCTAACCCCCCGCCATTCCCAAACAGATGCACACTTTTAAAATGTTGACATTACAAACCACAGACTGAGCAGTCAGTCGTGCTCCGGGCTCAACCCTCAGTAAAAAACAGTTTTACCACAAACCAGTAGAATGTAAATATTACTGATGTAAATAGTCTTGATGAGGAATTAAAATCCCATTACGTCAAGGGTTGTTGACCTTCCCTCTGTTTGGGAAAACTATTCAAGCAGTGAAGTCATAAAGCTATTATGCTAAACCGCCTCCCTGTCATTTTCAAGCGAGATTAAACTGCAGATATGAATCCTTACCCACCCTTTTGGATACAAAAAAAAACAGAAAGTTCCTCATATCGTTGCAATTAAATTATTATTCAACAGTGTCACTTGATGCACTACATCTACATTTGCCTTCACCGACCGTAAGTTGCAGGGAGCCGTGTCAGACAGAGAGATAAAAATGAATCCTGCTGTGGATATTAAATTATAAGGATATTAAAACAGCTCTTCAGGGGGATATGAGGTAGCGTCTATGAACCAGAGGATCTTAATAACAATAAAATATTGCTGTGGATATTCATAATAAAAACGGCATGATCTTTTCGCACTGCTTTCTTTCTTTCATTTTGAGAAATATTTATTGGTTTCTGGCAAACCGCGGCTCAATGAAGTGGCATTTGGAAGCCGAGCCTGTCTTCTTTCATTCAGCCATCCAATTTACATATGAAGAATGGCCGTCTTCCCAACTCCACAGTGCTCGGTGACATTAATCCCTCTGTGCAGCGTGTTTCTCTTAATATGGGGCACCCCTGCCTGACATTACAATCTTGACATGAAGAGGTCATCATTATTATTATGTCAAAAACAATGACTAAACAGTGGTGAAATGTCCAAAAGCATGCTTCTTTGATGCATCTTAGACCAATCGCGACAACGCTGTGAATAAACACATGGGACGCGTTAACGGAATTTACTGCTGCTCAACCCCAAAAGGTTTGTCGTTAAAGAACTTATAATTAAACTGAGACATATGGAGTCATTACAAGTTAAGGTGTGTACTGGTCCACATGTAGGCAGCAGTTCTGAATAGTTTTAAAACACCTTGACAACACCTGCTGTATGTTCTGTATATGGGTGTGTGTGTGTGTGTGTGTGTGTGTGTGTGTGTGTGTGTGTGTGTGTGTGTGTGTGTGTGTGTGTGTGTGTGTGTGTGTGTGTGTGTGTGTGTGTGTGTGTGTGTGTGTGTGTGTGTGAGTGAGACAATGGGAAGGACTCTTGACTGCAGGGTTCAACGAACTTCTAAAAGTGGCAACCAGGCCTCAGCTTTTGTTTGCCCAAACTGAAAATATGACACTTTTTAATCCCCTTATACTGGGAGTAACTAAGATACTATGCAGTCATACGTCAGCTGGAAAATTAACAGTGCTCGTCTAGCCCCGAGGTTCTGTAGGATGTGCTGCCATGAACTAGTGAACTTAATGTCTCACTTATATCGGGGGCGTTGTACGTGCTTTGCACTCTGATTTTGCATCCTAAACTAACATACTAAAATAACTGCACGGTTTTGTGTTTTCTTTCCACTTGGTTTTCACTGTCAGATACTTTGTGATGTTAATTTTGGAAAGTGGTCAATAAACTGGCTCTATGAGTCTGTTATTTGTGCATTATTGTTGCACCCAGCAGGCTATGTAAAGAGCGTCACGTGTATTGGATAACTAAGTGTAGACAAGCAGGAGACTTGACACACATGTTGCAAAAGAAGTGGAAATCGTCATATAGGAGCATTTTACATACATTTGTGATATATTCTAGGCAACAGTACGTTGTGTATCCTCAGTATTCTGGTTTTGTTTTGAGGAAAGTGCATTTATAAAATCAAGATCTACCACCGCTGCTGCCACATTAGTTGTCAGCCCTTTATCTGATCCCTTAATATGTGTGACCCGTAGGGACTATGTTTGTCTTGCCAGCTTTTTACGGTTTCCCTCCAACTTTGTTTTGTTTCTCTCCATAAAGCCCCGCTGATGTCTCGATAAATAGCAGTCTCGCAGCTTTGGGAAATCACACACAGATAGGATCAATTTCTTTTCTGTGACTGAGCGTGAGGCAGACTCTCGTGTCATTTGTCAAGCAGGGCAGCATCCATCGATTGGTCGGACGTGTGCAGCCGCACCGTGGCAGCTTTTTCAAAGGTTCACTCGGAGCCCACTTTGCCAGGACAGGTCTGCCGACGGGCCTGTGCCAAAGTACTTTCATTAGAATCAGCCTCACTGCTCCTCTTTCATGTATTTTGCGTATCACTTCTGGGTTGCAATAGCATACTATGTGAAGTCAGTTTTCAGCAGTGCAAGGCAAACAAATCTCTAAAAACCCTTCATTAGGCAAAACTATGAATATGTTCATCATCGGACAGAACAGACGTGTTCCAACCAGCAACTAGTATTTATTGTGTTTGTGAACTTGTGAACAAAGTTAACAATGACAACAGGGCTTTGGAGAAAGAAACCAGGTGATATTTGGGCTGGACTACATTGACTGAAATGTTCAATAAGATCGGAAGACAAAAAAAAGACTTAAATGTCCGTTTTCATTGGCTAAAACTACTGTAAAAATGGTTTTAGATCAAACTAAAATGCCTAGACTTTCTGTTAATTAAAGCTTGACTAAATATGATTTCAAAAAAATCTACGAATGACATGACTAAGACTGAATAAAAAAATGCTGACATATGACCACGACACTGTAAACTACGACTACCGCTGCTACTACTTCCTTCAGTAAAAACAGAGCTACAAAAACAGTGAGTACTTACGTCTGCTAACAAGTTCACCGTGTCAACTTAAAAGACGATATGTCAATGCTGTGTTCACAAAGTGTTTGTAAAAAGATGAGAGAAAAGAGAGTATTGTATGTGTACTCTCTTAATCTCTTTAACTTAATAAGATACTGGTGTATATTTGCTGTGGAGGTGCATGCTGTCCCAAATAACTCGTGAACATACAGATACAAAGGATGTGATCAAAAGCTACTGCTTGCAATGTAGTGCCATCACTTCACAGTTGTATGAGCCACAAGCATGTACATAGAGCACATGGATCTATTTTGGGCGACAGTCTATTTTTTTTCTCTTTTCCAATCAAAGCTTATTTAAGTATACGTTTGTAATACCAGCTTTTCATTTTATTGTTCTTGGTGTTATCTCCTTTGTAATTGTCTCCTGCTCCTTAAATGTGTGTGTGTGTGTGTGAGTGAGTGAGTGAGTGAGTGAGTGAGTGAGAGAGAGAGAGAGAGAGAGAGAGAGAGTGGGTGTGTGTGTGTGTGTGTGTGGTGAAGGCGAGAGTGTACACTGACCTTTGCCTGATGGATTGTTTTCCCCCAAATAAAGACATAAAGGAGGTGGAGGGAGAGTGTGTGTGTGTGTGTGTCCTGTAGAAAAGAAGGGGGTTCTTGGAGTACCTAGAGATGAGCTTCTGCTCTGCCATGTAATTATGTACTCCTCTTTCACCTCCTCTCCAACACCCCCACCCTTTTTTTGATTTTTTTCCCTCAGCTCTCATTCTGCAGCAGCTCCCAGCTGAGCCGCAGGTGGTGGCAATCTCTGTCGCTCCCATTGCTCCCTCTGACTGTATACACACACAGAGCGAGCTGCAGGGCTGCTGCCCAATAACACAGGCTTTACCTCTCAGACAGCACTACCACACTCACACGCCTGCAGGAACAGTGCACACAGAGACACAATAACACACACACGCACAATATCACATGCGCAAAAGGCTCTCGCACATATTGCTTAAACACGGGCACACTTGCACACACATAAACAAAGACACACGCTCATCGGTTTGTATTGTTGTTCTGTGTAATATCAGACTGGTTTTCATATCGTGATCAGACCATTAACCTCCATCCTCTTCATCACAAAACAAGATTTTGATGTACAAACACATCCATCTCCGGCTAGATCTCTGCACAGACACAAGTGTTCCATCCATACCGTGTGAAACAACCTTCATTCAGTTTACCAAAAATATGATTCTGGTGACAAAGCTTGTTTTCTATGGTTCACATGGTCCGATCGTATAGTTCTGTAATTAAGAGTTTTAAAAAGTGGTTATGTAAAAACATTTAAACATTACTTTTGAAAAGTCCGTGTCTGTCCTTGGCGCGACTATCGCATCACGTTCCGTTCAACATTTTCATCTCATCTTTATTCCCCGATATCTAAATCATATCCACAACTAGGGCTGTGCCGAATTGCAAAAGCTTAATTTATGACATTTTCATTTTCATCATTAATAACTTACAGACACTCTTTCTTCCTTGTTTCTCCGTCACTCTCTCAAACAAACACAGCGAGCGACGCGGTGCTCAGTCCCCAATCCAAAAGTCTTAAATTTATTGAAAGAAGATGTAGACTTCAGAAAAAGCTGATCTTCTCTGCTCATAGCTCTGAATAGCATTTACGGCTAACTGGCTAATAGCTATTCAGAGCTATGAGCAACAACAGTTATTGCCTCATTGCTTTTCGTTTTGTAGCCGTGAGAGACCTTAGTCTGTAATGCAAGTATGTCTGCATGAAAAGATGTACAAAGATATATTATATATTCGCTAATGCTAATCGCGGTTAGCATTTCCCCATTGGCCGTCATGTTAAAATTAGCTTAGAAGCTAGCGAGTCGGACATGTACTGTTAAAAGCATCTTGCCGTTCAACCTTTTTTGTTAGCAGTCCTAGTGAGAGGTAGGTCAAAGGTACTTCATCCATATTGTAGCGACCCTGTCAGTAACAGCTGGTAGCAGAGGGGTTGCTGGTAGCAACTGTTCTGTGTCGGGAGCTAGGAAATGTTGTGTTAGTTGTTGTTGTGGCGGAGAAAAGCTACGGAAAACGCTGTATATAAAGCACACCGGACTATAAGCAGACGCCTCAAAGCGTGGGGTAAAAAGTAGCGGCTTATAGTCCGAAAAGTACGGTAGTTTGCATGCAGTTTCATCACACCGGTTTTAATTTACATGCATTTTCCTCATCCCTAAATTCATCTCTTCATTTTTGGATGCCTCCGACGACACATGGCATATTTTCTTTATGTATAGGATAAATGGTTTGATATAGAATGTGCTGGTGAGAAAACGTGGCTCGGCTTTCTTCAAAAGAGCTACATTTCAATCATATAATCTTTTAATTAATCAAGTCACAAATCTAATCACAGGACAATACATTTCTAATTCCCATGCTTTTTTAAAAATGTTTAATTAACACTGCATGCATCTTCGTCAGATCCGTTTCTAATTTGAGAGCACATTCATCACCACCACATGACAGTGTCCACACCGTTAACTCGACAGGAAGCGCTGTGGTTTCTCTTCTCATGGGAACTTAAGTTATCAACTCTTTCTTTCTCTATTTCTTGATCTCACACACACACACACACACACACACACACACACACACACACACACACACGGTATCAGCTCTTTATGTAGGGGGTTCATTGTATACGGTGGCCTTTGGTTTTGCTAATGCAGGGGATTTCTCCCCATGAAAACACTGTCATCCGTCTCCCGCTCGCAGTGTGTGTGTGTGTGTGTGTGTGTGTGGGGGGGGGGGGGGGGGATTTATCGCGCTCACTGGGCGTCAACACACTAAGAACAGATGCAGTGTTTTAAGAGATAACACGGCGGAATAAGATGGAACATTCAGATGAGCTGCATGTGAAATAAATTGCGTGCTATTGGAGTAACCCCGGAGCTAAGAAACAGTATTTAAATCAGCTCTGCCGTAGGTTTGTTTTTGGCCTGACCGGGTCGAAGTGAAGCGAGGTTCTGCACACGGGATTCTTAGCGTGCCTCCGTTCTGTCAGCGGAGCCTTTGCACACTTTACACACGCAAACCTACACGTTTCCCCCTCTGCCTCCCATCAATCTCGTCCGTCAGCCCAATGCTAATATTTGCTCTCAGTAGTTCCATTGAAAGTCTACATGTGCAGAGAGGATCAGCTCAATTAATTTCTTAAAAAGCCAGATTCTCTTTGGTGAATGCTTCAACTTCGTGGCCTTTCATCCATATTAAGAGAAACCTGGATTTCATAGCTGTGTGCATTTCTAGAACAATTACACAGAGAAGTAGACACAAAATAGTTGTATACATTTGTATCACCACAGCAACACGTCGTCATGTTTCGTTTTGCCGTCCTGCCACCTCTGTTGGAACTGTCCGTCTGCAGCTGCCTGACTCCACGTGAAGGCAGCATACCAGCGGATGCTTCGTCCCCGTGCAGCTTAAATCAAACGGCCGAGAAAGCGCCTCACTTTTGCTGACTTATGAGAACTATCGATCGAGCGGTGCCGGTCCAAGCCCTGACCCTCGCCTTTAATCACTTAATCAAGTTTCCTCGATGAGCGATGTTGACACAGACGTCTCAGACAGACCCGAGGGGGGGGGGACGTGGGAGAATGCGGGAAGATGCATTTTGCAAAAGCCAATACACGCTGACAATACTAATTGAAGTACCCACATGCTCCCGACTGTTGTGGGGAGAGGCAGCATCCTCCTGCGCCCACCGCCAGGCCCCAACCGTGAAGCCTTTCAGCCTCACGGTCATTACAGCCCCTCTGTGTGTGGTGATGCCTGCAGCTTCCCTTTATTGATGGGAATGTTTATGAATATTTTAAGGCCCTTTTCAACTTGGCTTAAGAGGCAAACAGGGAAACAGTGGCCTTTGCGGGTGGCATTTATCCGGCTGCAGCACAATATGCTCCTCTCCTTAACAGCCCTTCATAACAGCTGTGTGGATCCCTTTCTGTGGCGAAATGTCAGCATCACCCAAAGGCCCGTCCACCTCCCTCCTCCCCCCACCGCCGCCCCTCTACAAGGGTGTAAAACTCACATCTTCCCCTCCCTTCTTCATATCCCTTCCATCGATTTAATGCGAATGATTTCTCCAAGAAATCAGACAGAGATGGGAGGAGGCGAGTCCAGAATTATTGCACCGCTGACTCATCTGACAGCAGATGGCCTCCTTTTGAGGTCCGTGTAAGGGTTGTGAAAGAGAGGCGAGTGGAGAAATGGGAAAGAAAAGATGACCGGAGAGATGCAGCGGGGGTTCTCGCTGCCAGGTCGAGGCCATTCGCCTTCATCACCGAGCTCACTGCCTCTCTCTCTCACACCAGTTGCTTTGGAGTCAGCCCAGCTCCAAACGCCTTCGGTGGAAGGCGTTTTTTTTGTTTACCAGTACTCGGAGGGTTGCAGGATATGTGCTCTGAAAGTGAGTCTCTCTCACTTTCCACGTGTCGCGGAGAGATTCAGTCACCGTAGTGCAAGCAGTGTTATTTGGAGTTTTGTGTCCTCGCATATATTTCACCAAAGGGGTCAGAGTTAATCCCTCTGTGGGTTCAGGTTTTCATTCACTGCCACTTCAACCGAGATGGAAGAAAAGATAAAAAATCTGCAGCCTGCCCCGTCATCTCGCTCCACAAACTCACCCGTGTCACTCCTCCCACACGGCTCCTTCTGGCCGTTTCCATCAAACTCTGCCGTTGGCGAAACACAGCGATTGTGATTCTGGCGATTTAGGAGCTGGAGCTTATTTCCTTGCTGCACAAGCAGAGAGTTGCTCAGAGCTAGCACAAATGACTGTAATGAAAATGGGACACTGGAGACATCAGGATGGGTTTCTGCGGCTCACATGGCTGTCTCCCCAAAAGAAAAAAATGAATAATAAGATAGTGATTCATTTTGTTCAAAACCACGGACAACAAAAAGCTGTCCGTCAACTCGGAGACGGCTTGCCAATATTAATATCGTCGCCTTATCTGCCTCGCGTTTTTCGACAGTGGAGCAAAGAGAAAAAAAAGCTGATGGTGTGTTCAGTGTCTTTTGATCGAAACACATCCTGTCCAACTCTGCTCCCCACGGGATAAGACTCCAGTTTTGCACTTGATACGAAGCCAAAACTTACTCTAGATGGATACAGACTATTTTTACCAGGATTTGCAGAGAAGTCACTCAGAATACAGCGAGTGAAATATCACAAAAAAAAAAACCAGGAGCGAATCACGAGCATGCAAGAAGTCATTAGGTGAGGTCGTCTCCATTGACAACTCGTTCCCAACTCTGCAGATTGTATTTCTCCCCCTGTCTTATCTCAACTTTGGCATCCCTCACTTTAGTTGCAGAGGAACTTCTGGCTCCTCTCGTTTCCTTCACATTACGAGCTCATCCCTGGATGCCGGGGACGGAGCCGCCTCTCAGGAGCCAATCTCCCCCCTTTCCGATTGCTAAGTTATGGGAGCGAAAGGAAATTGGAACTCGATGTGAGAAAGCTGACAAATGAGGAGAGCGTCTCCCCACAGCGCCGTTTGTCACAGGCTGAAACGTCTGAATGTGTGTGTGCCGCCGTAATGAATGACGCCTCCCAGGTTTCATTTGCTATTCTGCTTAATTAGCAGATGTCCAGTCACCTCTAATAATTGCTGGCTGTGGATTGTTGGGCCTCGGTATGACAGGAGAGCACCCTGTGGACCGGTGCTCAACACACACTGAAGGTGAGCTAACGGCTATTCGCTTACGCTTGGTCTCGATAGGGAACTGGTTCACGTCATTCAGCCCAGCAGACGCGCTCGCGTTAGCACTAACGGGAGATACTGTGGCTCGTTAGGATGCCGCTGCTGTAGCTCTCGCTGTGGGTGGATGTATCATGTGCCTTCACCACTGACAAACTGTCACTGTCAAACACTCAGCGAGTGCGAAGAGTGTTACATGGTCCTATTACAGCACAGTTGCTACGGTTCCTCTCATATGCCGGCATATTCAGGCAGCCATTAACCCTCGGGGACCAACATGGACACGTTTTTGTGGATCTAGAGGGAGATAGCAGGTTAACAGTAGATGCCACATGGAAGTGGTGTACATCATCTGAAAACTGTAAAACCTGAAGATCAATTAGAGTAGTTGTTATAGTCATGAATCACAAAAAATAACAATAATAACTCATCAATTAAAATAAATTGTGAAAGTGTCAAAGGGCTTAGCCGTAGCACATTATGATGGAAGTATATGACGGCCACGCTCACTTATGTCTCATAAGTTGTTGCAGCAACTTTTTGGCGTTAATACCATTTATTACAGAGATTTTGTCTGAAATTTTACATATTTTTTACCGCTCAAGAATTTATAAAAAAAGTAAAAAAAATCCCTCAAATACCACATTAAGACAAGACATTGAGGAACACCATAGAAAAAGTCATGCTTTGAGATTTCTGCAAGAACAGCATTTGATAGAGATTGAATGGCCCTTCTGTTCTGGAAACTGCTCAGAAACCCCGTCATCAACAATAGATCTAGTAGAATACATTCATCCTCTGAATGTCCGAGGTCTGTAGTTGTAAAGTTTCATTAAGCTGTGATTATCCTAGAGGTCACAGCAGGTCATTTTACACAGTGACTTTGGGCTTTTCAGTCCTATTCAATTCATGCAATTCTAAGACAGTTTGGGGATCCAGATATGCAGAAATATTCAAATGGACCTATTTTGAAATATATTCTACATGCAAAGAAAGTAATATCACCACATTCATTCAGATGTCTTGAGGTGAGAGGTAAAGGAACCCCTTCAAACATCTCCAAATTTGAACCTAACTTTGGAGCATTACGCAATCCTGCGGATGAACTGCACACATCTCATGTAAACCACCGTATCTGGAACATATCTTGCCGCAGCATCTCCATCACCTGCGCACATGCAGAGACACGGTGCACTAAAATAGAAGTGGCAACAACTAGCTCTTTGTAATTTGTCACAACGCAATCCTTCGGGCACTCACAGTGTTGTGCTGTGTGTGACAGTTGCATGAATAGCGAGTTTGTTGACGGGCCTGGCTCGGATGCAGTTTGACGGCTGCCGTCTGGTTCTGTAGCATAAACATCAGCTTGTACAACGGGTGTGCATATCCAACACATGAGGAAATACATATCATGGACGCCAGTATTTCTAATTGCTCATCATTTTTGTCACTTCATATTTGCATTCACGTGACCTCTGAATTCGGGAATACATTCTCTGTAGCATGATATAGCACAGTAGCTTTTCCACAAATAGAAAACCATCTCATCTATAACTCTACTATAATCCATAACTGTGAAAGGTAGGCTTTGCTGCTGAGCATAAAAGCCATTAACTTCTCATTACAGGTCAACTCTCACCACTTTCACGAAGCCCATTTGGTGTAAACATCGCGGCGTTTCACGCAATCCCGGTCAATGTTTTCATCGGAAACGTTTGATACAGGAGCAGTCCGCCGGGCGAGACATCCTGACAACGCAGGATGTGCCGTTAGATATTCAAATGAGGCAGCTTGTGTTAGATCAAAGTGCCATAACCTTCAAAACGATGGAAACACTCAAAGGCAGGCACTCGTTCCGTGCCGTTCAGGCGGCGCACTGTGGACTTCCTGCCTCCTGGTTTGGATTGGATGTGTAACCAGGTAGAGATGGAAGAGGGTTGCGATGGCTTGACTGAAAGGTGTGAATTTTGGAACTGGGAGATTTAAGGCGAGGAGAGGAAGGTTTATTTGTACAGCGCCTTCCAACAAGTGTGACAGCTGACAGAACAACTTTCTGTGGAACCATTGAGAAGATTAATGGCGGATATTATAGCCGTATCATACTTCGGCTATTTAACTTCCTCCAACTATAAAGATGGCCCATGAGTCATTACATCACGACAGTATTGCTGCTGTCTGACGGCCATTATTGTAACTTGGCCGCCATTGTCCTTCATATGGAGACTGTGATTGTACAGACTGTAGACTGTGCTGCTCTTTTCCCGTTATAAACTCCCTTCCTTTCCTTCCTGGCATTAATGTAGCGCAATATTATTTTGGTGGAACGGTTGAGCGTGTCATTTATTCATTACCTGGCCAATCCCCGCCAGGATGAGCCCCAGGGCCGCCGGGCGTGCCCACAAGCCGAGGCTATAATAAGATTTTAAGTGTCCGTCATTAATAATGCTGCGCTGACATGATGCGAGGCTGATCTGTCCTGGTATATGGGTTTTGCGGGTCGCCGTCTTTAGGGTGGCTGGCGAGGCCGTTTACTCCCTCCTCTCTCTAAATCGGGGAGCGATCGGCGGTTTGCTTTTCCGGCTTTCAGCGGCTGCGAGTCCCCGGCCAGTCTGTCGATCACCTGTCTGACAGCTCATCTTCCTGGTAGCATGATGTCACGCTCACTCTGTTGTTCACTTAAGGCCGCCATGGACAGCTCACTATTATAGGCTGATGCTCCAGACAGATTAATGGCTTAAGTAGTGCAAGGAGATGCTTCCCGATGCACAGGCATGGGGTGGATTCTGATGTTCAATCCCGGCAGTTTGTTTCGTCTCACAGAAACCCCTTTTACACGGCTTTCTGTTGCACCATTACTCTGCATTAAAAAGGTACAGAGGTAGAATGAGGGGACCGAGCTGATCCGCTGCTGAACCAACAGCAAAAGTAATCACAGAGCCAAGCCGAAGTGTGATAAGGGACGGACAGCACGGCGGAACCGGAGTGAAGTTTTGATGACGTGTGATTTGTGCGGATCAAACACCAGGGGAATTCATGGGGGAAAAAAGGAGCGCTAACAGCAACCGAGAATGGCAGCAAATTGGGGCTAGAAATGAGCACCTCGACACTCAGTTCACCCGGCATTATTGTTTAGGATGTTATACGGCGCTTCTGTGATTAACGCCACGCCTCCTTGCTCACGTGATGCAGGCGTGCCATCTGAAATCACGCGCTGGGGTGGAAATATGGCGCTGCCGTTTGGTTTACTGTTAAAAAGAAAAGCTGGCGAAACGTCCAATCTTCTTGCGTGATCTGCGCGAAAAAGCTAGAGAGTGAACCTAAATGTTGTATCAAAAAATTTACAAATTTAAAACTTCACTTTCAGTTACTTGCTTGTAAGTAATCCGTCAAAGATTCCATCCAAGGCAACCCGCAAATTTTAACCAAATTTCCAGGTTGAAAAGATTTTAAAAAATTGATAAATATTACGAATTATTTAGACATGGGCACGTCAAGATCAAAAATCAACAAAAATCAGTTGATCTAATGTTCTGTTGTGGCATGAGTTTGAAATGGAAAACTGAAAATGTTAAAGCGTCAGAGCGTGTTAAAGACAAGAGTTTCCGAGACATTTACATTCATATTTTACGATTTGGCTTTTCCAAATGCATTTTGAAGGAGTTGGTTTGGAGTTGCTACATCCCTGCAGAGACATTGTCAGGCAGTGGTAAAGATGAATATGGGCGGATAAAAGACAAGTTTGCTGGTCCTTTTCCCGATTGTGGTTGGATTCGTGAAACACTTAGTAAAAGGGCCAACAAAAAAAATTTAATTTACAATTTCTCTCAAAGTCTATTTGCTGTTGCAAATTAGTAGTTTGTAAAAAGAGTTTCTCGGAGACGAGGTTACAAGATCACAGCTGTGTTCCCGGTATTCTCTAAATGCGAAAATATGAGAGGAGGATGAAGCATAAGCATCGGGACGCGCAGTCAAAGAACAGATGTGACTGATACCAGATCAGCATGTGGTTAGCAGGCATTCCATACCTGAATGACTGATGATGAATAATTATCATGAGGGGGCTGCAGAGGGCGTCTCAAGTCTACCCACTTCTCTTCTTGTTTTTATTGCATTGTCATATTTGGGTCACATACTGCTCTGCTGCGCTCCACTGGTATTCTGTTTCGGTTTCTCTTCTTATTATCCGTTTCTCCCACTGCACCCCTTGGTGTCTCACCCCCCCCCCCTCTCTTTACTCTGTTCTTCATATCTTTCCATCTAGTCTCTTTGTTGTCGTTCTTTTGGTGCCCCACGTATGGCCCACCAAGGGTTTCTGTTCTTGGCTGTTGACGTATCACAGAAACTGAAGGACTGGTACACTTGTTAGGAGCCCATTGTTGGCCGCTGAGTTCAAAGTGAGCCAGATTCAATAACACGGCTCTCCCGGAGAGCCGGGCGCTCTGGCAATGCACCGTCGGCCAAACTCCCGCTCGGCCGGAGCCCCTCATCAGTTGAACCCGCTTTTCATGCAACATCAGAGCTGTCAGTCCGTCGAATCTGCTGAGGGTAAAAAAACGGCAAAGTTCTGCAACGCACAACACCGTACAAAAACAAGACAACAAGACTATGAAAAAAGCAAGCAGCCACAGCGGAGGGCTAAGAACAGCTACTTTCACTGATGCTGTGCAATGATAGAACAAGCTTAAAGTTTTAGGTCAGCAACATCAAACAGCCAGCAGGCACAATGATGGCGCTGAGGGGGGAAGCTACAGTTTTAACCCAAGATGGCTGGGCGTGGAGCTGAAGCGTACACTTTCTGCAACACACAGTAATGCAAACTGAATCTCGGCTGCCAGCAGAGCTGCCGTCGTCCTCTATTCACCAGCAAATAAGCTTCTCTAAAGCTGCTGGGAAGTGAAAGAAAACTCCATCCTCAAAACAGTCCACTGTTGTCTCATGGAGAGATATTTTGTGCTGCAATTTGTCTTTCTTTGCTGAACCTCCACGTGCCTCAACATAGATGGATGACAACAAAACGGCAGTCCCCGTACAACTGACCCTTCGCTAAGTCCCGCCCCTCTGATGTAGACTGGCTAATCATAGCGTCTATCCGACAACTATCCGGCTCTCATTGCTTTAATTTTTTCAGCTGGTTCTGAGGATTTCAAGCTAGTTATGGTTAAACGTTGTGTAATGGTGATACACGTCACTCGGAGAGGTTTGAAGGAGCTCTACGTTTCTAAAACGTTACGTTTCTGCGTAATAAACGGTGGAGCTAACATTAGCAGAGTACGTCAGCACAACCCTAACTAGCATGAACACGTGTATGCTACGCCAGCTACTGATAGTGTACTGAATGTCTACACATGCTGCTTTTTCTTTTGAATGATTGTAACAGTGAATAGAGACCTACCTGGCTTTGCAGGAACAGGATCTTTTTAATCTGTTGAACTGCTGAATCGGTTTGATATCCTGGATTTGTCCTTTAAAATGCAAATTGTAGACACTTCTGTCTGCTGCTCGCTTTGTTTTTTCCGAAGATTAAATAATATTTTTTCAAGGAACTGCAAAGGAGGGAAAATGCAGCAATTCATACTTTTTGCATGAATACAATATTTAGAGCAGAAAATACAGTTTAGCTACACATGATCTGTTTACCACAGTTAAAGAAACGCTCCGTCACCACTACTACTGCAGCAAAATCAACAGTATTTAACATTGGATCATGAATTACAGTTAATTGTCACATTTAATATTCCTCTAACTCTTGCTGTTTCCAGTGTATGAGATATTCAAGAGAATGTTTTTGTAGTTAGGGGGTAAACAATCTTACAAAGACTACACAAAGCATATGAATGACTCAGGCTTGGAGGGCGGCGTTTGAGACCCACTGTCGTATTGTTACATGTGTGAACTGAGAGCAGCCACTTCTCTCTCTCTTCCACTTGAAGTAACTGGATAACAAGTGCTACAATCATTTGCCATTCAGATTCTTTTGTGCTTAATTTTTACCTTTGGTCTCTGCTGATCTTGAGACGGTAATCTCACTACACGTAGTCTCTGGACGAGCGATGTGCAAACAATAAAACAAACAGGGAAAATAATTGAAAGGGAAATCTGTTTCATATTCAAAACATCGACCCCCAAACTCTTTGTGCTTCCATCTCGTGTCTCATTAAAGTTACTGTGAGGAACCTTTAACTTGTGAAACAATTTTACACTCAATCTGAGCTGCAGATTTTAGCGAGACCATGAGCGAGAACATTACGACATAGTTATTGTTAATGACGGTCAATTGTGCCACCGGGTCTGCTCGAAATCAGAGGAACTCATATGTTCATCAGCTACGAAGCTACGCTACGATTGGCCAGCCTTCGTTCAAGGGCGGGACTTAGCGAAGGGTCAATTACCCAGTTTAAATTGTAATCCTTTACAGGAGTTGTGCCTGAAAGAAGTAATCACATCCCCACAGGACTTTTCCCTCAGGTGGACACAGCTGTCAGAAAGTCCTGTTGTTGTTCTTTTTTTGGTTCCTTTCCATCACATCTGTCTCTCTTCTCTCCCTCAATGTATTTTTCAGAGAGCTTTGCTTTCTTCCTTTCTTTCCCTCATCTGATTTCCCTCTTCTTTTTTTCCTTCTCTGACAAGATATACGTTTGCCCTTCCACCCTCGTTCTCACACACACACACACACACACACACACACACACACACACACACACGCCTCGATGCACACATCCCCTTCTCTCCGTCTGTCCGTCTTATCTGGATCTCTACCAGCTCGGCAGTTCTGGCCCGTTGCATGCCCTCCCCGGGGGAACACAGCTGAACGGAGAGAAAAGAGTAGCACCACCTAAAGCCCAGCCTCCTTAGCCTTATCACACGCACACCACCAGAAATGTATGGAGTTATAAATGAGCACGAGTGTTCTTGCAACTTGACGAAATTGCAATTCTCGTGGGCGGGTTTCTCGGTGAATCGCAGTTTTATCAGCATCTGAAATTGCATTATTTTTTTCAACGACGTGCGCTTTTGAACGGAGCCATTTCAACAAACTGGCCTTGCAGAAATGTCACGGAGTATATCCTCCTTGTAAAGGTTTTTTAGTGAAGTGCTGCTTGGCAAATTCAGAAAGACCGTGGCAAGCAAGGTATCACGAAAAAGGTTTTACGCATTCAGTACCTGCAAATAAAGAGAGACTACAAGTATTTGTTAATGAACACATCTCGTTGTGAAAGAGCCTCTCATTGGATGACACTGAACTTGTTCATGGAAATAAAAAAGTTAAAAAGTGGCATACTATTTATACAAAGTATGATGTAGAATTGAGTATGTCGTGCGTTCACACTGCATAGTATGTGGAGTCTGTGCACATGAGAAAAGTCCGGGTGCGTACTAGACTAGTATGCAGCGTTAGCTTACTGGACGGACTCAACAGACTTAAAAATACATTGCGGCTCTTCAGACGTTTAAGAAATGAACCGCTGGATGAAATCATTACGAATGAACGGGAGTGACGTTGAGGTACAGTTAGGAGGAAAGGCGCCGGAGCGGGAAAATATTCAATTGAGTTGAAAAGTTGATTTGCAATTTGAAATAAACATTTTTATTGGTTCAACGGTAGCTCGGACCGGTAACATTACGATCGATACGGTCACGTGATGCAGAGAAGATGTGCTGCTTGAGAATACTTTAGTGCGGAAAGTCTGCTGGTAATGGCATACTTCACTGTTAATTTACTAGGAGGTATGCAGTACATACTGATTAGGTATTAAGTACGCAGTACATCTGCATACGATTTGGAACACAACCTCATTTGTTGGACTTTCGTCTCAATATAAAACTCATGGTGTTAAACTATCGCTGCAACTAACAGATTATTTTCTCGATTAATCGATTAGTTTTTACTCTGTAAAATGTCAGAACATGGTCAGTGTTTCTTAAAGCCCAAAATGACTTCCTCAAAAAATGTCACGCTTATGATTTTTGAATAATTTCCGAAAACATCATTGAGGAAATATTTGTTGTTTTTGTGAGTGGACAATAGCTGAACTGGACTTTCAAAAGTGTGACATTTGTCTATAGGAAAGCATTAATGAATATTTTCTTGGGATTAAAGTTTTTCCTGTACAAATACTACCTAATTACGTGGTACTTTATGGGGAACATCCGAGAATATGTAGTAACATTATGAGGAAATTACAGACCCATAAAATAAAGCATTGCTCTTTTGGGTTCAGAAGGAGGACAAGGAAATAATAATTTTCCATTCTGCAATAAAATGACAGTTACTTACTGCCAAGCATAAATAAAACATGCAATGCCATGCTCCCGGAGCCCAGTAAGTGATCTATCTTTTTTTTAAATCAGCTTGAATAGTCTTAATGGAGGCTTTGTTACTGCTTATCAAACGCAGTGCTTAACAAGGCATTACCACGGCTACAGCAATCATAGCAGACAATCTGCCCGCTATCAGGAGCCTGCAGGGCAAACACTTAACTCAAGTGTGTACTCCAAGCGTGAGCACAAGCAAACATACGCACGCACCTGTACGCTATACGCGCGCACACCGGGGCAGCAGCGGTGGGCGGTCCCTGGCGAGGCAGAAACACACTGATGGATAATGACAGGGAATGACAGGGTTTGACAGCAGGAGAGTGAGCTGAGTCACTCCGGGCACACAGGCAATGAATAAAAGAACGGGAGTGCTATCTAAATATCCCTCGCTGACTGGATTCCCTTTGATACCATACTATTCCTGCCGGTCTCCCTTGTAATCCTGCTCATTACTCTGCACTGTCCCTCTTATTGTGAGACTGGCAGGAGCAGCCGGCATGAGAGCAGAACGGGAGGGACAGAAACGCGTCATCACTGGCTCTCCTGGCAGCACAAAGAGGCTTTAAACAGCAGTTGTGCATTGTCTAGTTCAGGGGTGGGCACACTTTTTGGCTCGGGGGCCACATTGAGTTTTAAAATTTGACAGACGGGCCGGGCCAGTAGCAGATGAATGGAGTGTTTGTGTGAACTAATATAAATTACAAGTAAAATCCATGACCTAAAAAGTAACTTGCATTTAATTTCAGTGGGAACAGTGTTGTTGGTCACCCTTTTTAACCAGTGCGTCAACGTTTGGTGTCAGTTTGGTTGTGGCAATTCTCAGAACAGATCTGAGGTGTTCATCAGTTAACTGGGATCTTACACGGTATTTTTTTATTGCATAAATGCATATTTTATCATGCACTTACTTATCAAGCACTCATTTTTGACACAGAGTTTTTAGTGTAAAGGTTAATGACTGGTCTGTTTAGCAGTTTGATTCTTTGACGGGATCATACAAATATTTAACTGTCACATCTAAGATTATCAGAGCTGTGCTCTGTAAAGTCTTTCCTCGTCTCTCCTCCGAATACCCTTATTTTATTGGTTAAACTGCATCACGTGACATGATTTACAACGCATTGGTCTGTGTTTTTCCTGCACAGCTGCACAAAGTGCCGTAAATGCTGGAAAGGAGCGTGAATAACTCCGCTGTATAAAGCAAAGGCCACTGAAAACGGGTCCGTGACGAACCACCAGTTGAGAATCACTGGTCTGCAGGATCATGACGAGCGGTGAACAGCTGTTTGTGTGGCGTGTCTTCCGTCTCTTCCCGTTTCCTTCGCCTACATTCCCCTGGGTCCTAAGCCCCTCCCTGTACAGCTTCTTATCACCCTCTTTGCACCAACGTACATTTATAACAAATACCACGCATATTACGGTAATCAGCGTTGCATATGTGTCAAACTATCGGTGCATCTCCGGTCTGTCTTTGTTCATCCTGCATCGCTCTGTTCTGTTCTTTGATGTAACGTTACTGGAGCGACGGAGCCTCTCCCAGCTGTTAGCAGACCGTTGTGCTAGCGAGCGAGCTGTGCCCAGCATGCAGTTCGGTGGTGAAATTGTATAAATGTACAATTATTAGTGTTACAAATTGTTTGTGTCACAGACTGTTGTGTGCTGTGGTGTTTTTCTCTGTTAAAGAGCGTTAGTTGTGGGTTGTTAATTGTTGTGTTATAAAGTTATGACCATGACTCAATACATATAAGACAACTAGCGCTGACAGTGGCAAAGAATACGTTCAGCTGCCTGTTGAAAGCAGACAGCAGTTGTTTCAGCTATGCACCGGTATAATGGTGTGTGAAGAATTCATATCTTACCGGAAATAAAAAAAATGGTATACTGCCCAGCCCTAGTCTTTATTATAGTTTGGGCAATTTTGTACCAATATCTGAAGGGCCGGATTAAAAGGCCCAACGGGCCGTATCCGTAGTTTGCCTATGCCTGGTCTAGATGATTACTTGAGCATTCTTCTCTCATTGTAAACCTCTCTTTGGTCGACACCAGGCGGCAACCTCCGGATCTGACAAGTGAAGTCAATGCGGAAGTGTCCTAATGGCCATCAAGTGGCGACTGTTCCGGTTTAAAAAAGAAGTCAGATTGTATAGACGTCTGTGAGAAAATTACTCTACTTTTCACTTGATTTATTACCTCAGTAAACATTGTAAACATGAGTTTGTGGTCTCAATCTCTAGTTTCAAGTCTTCTGCAATACAGCATGTGTTCATTTTACAAATTATGATCCATTTAGAGTAAAATAGACCATAAAGCAGAGTATGTTTTAGGGCGCGGCTACCTTTTGATTGACAGGGTGCCTCTACTTCCCTCCTCCGCAGTTCAAATATGGTAACTTCTGTTCCCTGGTTGCAAAAAGCCAAGATGGCAATGGGAAAAATGCCAAACTCAAGGTCACAACACTGCAGTCCACAAACCAATGGGTGACATCACGACGAATACGTCCACTTCTTATATACAGTCTATCGCGACACGCAAGCTCTGCTGTATGAATAGGTCTCAGCGTCTCATCGGCAGCCACTATTGATCAAGTTGTACGAAGGCTCTAGTGCTGCTGAAATGTCTGTAATGTTTTTGTTGTTTTACTGTAGGAGCTGCGAGTCTGCTCTGTGAAAGGAAGCAATAAGAAAGTTCTGTGAAACCTGCCGGTCATGACACGTTACTGCTTTGGGATTTTGGTTAGTGCCGTTTTGACAGGCGATGAAAACTCGCCGTTTCACTTCTTGCATCGGCTGATAACAAGATTGGCCCTCTGAAAAAATATCAGTGTGAAAGCCGCCAGTCATATCATCCCATTGTCTTTTGGATGCGTCTGCCCCGCCGAGTTGGGCACCGTCAGCGAGCTTCCAGCTCTGGCCAGCACTGGCTTGTTGTTCACAAGGCCGCGGTTTGGCCGAATTCATCGTTTGCATTGCTCCGGTCTGCTCTCCCGGAGCCTCAGACACAAACAGCTCTGACAAAAAAAGGCCAGATGTCTAGTTTGTCTGATTAACCCACTACTTCTTTGGCTAGACAACTAGTGAAATCTATTCCGGGAATCTGACTTCCATTGTCTCCCCCCCCCCCCCCCCCCCATTCCAACCGGATGCGTTAAATGTTCTCCACATCGGTGTCACATTGACACGTAAATGCTATTCCAATTATTCTGCACCTTCTCTGCTAGCTGTCAAATTACCAGCGCTGGGAGCGGAGCATGGCCCTCGCTGCATCTCTCTGCCATTTTCCCTGACAGGGAGAAGAAAGGAGCCGGAGATAGCAGAACGAGGGAGGGCTCGGGGCTCAATGAGCACTTTAAATGCTGGAGTCAGGTAATCAGACAGACTCGGTGAGACTAGAGGAGAACTGTGGGATTGAAGACTTTTTAGCCTCGGATGGTTTTCACATGATTTTCCAGGCAAGACTGTATTTTACGAATACCTGACCAGGTGTTTCACATAGGACAAAAGAAAAAAAAGGGTTGCAAAATGAATTCATGCTTCCCAAAAAACAGGTTTTGTTTCGCGTTTTTAAAACAGCGGGCTGCAATAAGCAGCATGTGGCTGCTAACATTGGTTCCATTGACAGGCAAAGCAAATCAGAGTGCAAAATGTCTTCGGGGAGAAAAAAGCAGAAAACCTGTGAGATTGCAGAATTTTGCAGCAGATTTCAAATATTTCTGGTCATATTAACAGTCAGTATTGTCAGGTTGATGTTTTTTTCCCCACAATAAGCAGAGGAACGGGCTGGCAGTCAGCAGCGTGTACGCTTCAGCAAAAACAAAACTGTTTCTAAAATGACACCTCAGGTCTAGGGACCTTGGGGCAACAGCCACCTGACATGTGTACGAGTTATTTCAGGCATAAGGGAGTGTCAGTCAATGCGACAGCCCTTTGCAGAAATCAAACACACACACCTCTCATTAGCACAGAGCTGTAGAGGGGTTGAGTAAGTGCTGCTGTGTTCAGACGTTCTCACTTCACTGCCTGTCAGAGCCCTGTGGGATGAGAGGCTTCTGTAAAGTCAAATAACAAAAGTGTCTGAGAAGGAAACGTTTACAGATTTATATTTTTATTTTATATTTCCAGCGTTATTAGCAGAGCTGAAGACACCTGCCGCAGTCACAGGAGTTGTAATGGCACAGATTGTTGTAGGTGTGTTGCAGTGTTTACTGTTATGTGCTATTTTTATCGTTTCGCTGGTTATCCAGAACGGAGCAGAGCGCACACTCACAAGGCGAGCGGAAATTATAGTTTGGAAACTGGAGGCCAGAGGTCATGAGCAGGAGAGTGGGGCAGAGTGGAAGGGAGAGAAGAGATAAGACACTTAGGGGAGGATGGGATAAAAGAATCGTCATCTGGAGTTGGTGGGGTAATGATAATGGAGGGAATGCAGGGGAAAACAGAGGTGAGACCGGAGGTGAGCGAGAGGAAAACAGGAAAGTGCTTAAAGCTAATAAGGAGTTGATGTGCAGGCCTGGAATGGTCCTGTTTGTGCGGAGGGTTGGAGCCCAGAGGTGAGCTAGCAGCCATGTTAAGAATGCAAGACGTCACGGCCACTCACTGACAAGACAAATAAGGATGCTCGCAGGAGAGTACGTCCGGCTCTTCCCAACTCACGGGGCTCTTCTCGTTTCTCGATTTTTGTGCCTACTCGCCTTCTCCGGCATGGGACCCGGAAAAGGATCTCAGGGCTCCGTCATGAAGGAAGTCCCAATTCCTTAAAATGTGTCTCGCAGAGCGAGGAAGGCTTGCCGAAAGAGCTTTAAGGAGAGTAGACCGGTGTATCCTCTTTTCGACATCCGTGTCGAGTAAGTGACACACATCTGGAATAATCTCATGAGCATGGCCGGAGCAGGACTCATAAATTGCAGTTATTCAAGATGATCAAATGCGTGATCAAACTTTCTGCATTCACCTTCTGTGTCGCGCCTCAGAAGGAAATGTTCTAAACGCATTCCTTCGTGACATTTCACCTTGATATCACGGATGTCTTCATCTTGAATGTAGGCTGCATCCAATTCAGGTGCTATAATCGTGACATGTTTACAAGTGCAAACAGCAGCTAACGTCAAATTAGTATATCAACCAGAACATTCAGCACTAATTTGCTGTATTTCATGTTGTCATGTAGTGTGCAATTGCCCACCAGGTAGTCTGCAAATGTCATACCAAGAGAAGGAAAATAATACTTTGTAGTGACAGATAGGAATGAGTGTTGAATGAGTCAGTCAGTCATATATATATATATATATATATATATATATATATATATAATACTTCACTCTTTATTTTGTAGTGCTTTCCTCAGACATTTGTCGTGCTTCACGACTGATGTTTATATTTTAGATGCAAGTTATATATACACACGATATACATATATATATACATATATACATATATATATACATATATATATACACACACACATATATACATATATACACATACATATATATACACATACATATACACATATATATATATATATATACATATATATATATATACACATACATATATATACACATACATATATATACACATACATATATATACATATATATATACATATATATATATATACACATATATATACACATATATATACACATATATATACACATATATATATATACACATATATATACACATATATACACATATATATACACTTATATACACACATATATATATATATATATATATATACACATACATACATACATACATATATATATATATATACATACATACATACATACATATATATATATATACACATATATATACACACATACAGCTTGCGTCTCCCATGGGTGGGACTAAGACGGGAGGAGAGGAGGCAAGGACAGGACTGGAGGAAGTAGAAACTGGGAAATGTGAAAGGCCGATAATATGCGTTTGCTTATGACAGCTCATCAATCTCAGCTATTTACACGTCAGCGTTTCACAACCGCAATCATCTATTTGTGTGAGCTGGATTAGAGGGTTGCATGTCATTTTTAGAAGCTCTATGTGTGTTATCTCAGAGGATTGTTCATACAGGATTACGGAACCTTGTGATTTCACTCTCTCTAAATGAGCGCAGCCACTAAAAAAAACACACACAACAAACCAAAAAGTCATTGCTAAACCGCAGGGGAGACGCTGCGGCTCCTTATTACTGAGATGATAGTTGTTCAGTTTGTCAAAGTGTCTGCTAGCTGCCAAAAAGGTATCACGGTGAATGTCATTCACAACTCCAGAACACCATTGTTTCGTTTTGTTTTTCTCAAATTAAAAAGGCAATTTGCTTCTTAAGAAAGTTAACTTTCGAAACTCATTAAAATTGTCGGTGGGTACAATTTTTACTGTGTCGGAATTCTGTATGTCTCTTTATTAAAAGTATATGACTGGTCATAATGAAATACACCGTGAGCAAAAAGATAATATAGGCCAGGATGCTTCAGTGATTTGTCAAAACTACAGAGATTCTCATCGGCTTTCTCATAATTACCACCATATTTTATTGAATGGTAAATGGACTGTACTTGTATAGCGCCTTTAGTCATCCGACCACTCAACGCTCTTTAACACTACATGTCATTCTCCCATTCACACACTAATGGTCGGGGCGACCATGCAAGGTACCACCTGCCCATCAGGACTATCCAACATTTACACCCATTCATACACCAAAAGCAACTTTGGGTTAAGTGTCTTGCCCAAGGACACAACAACACGGACTAGCGGAGCCGGGGATCGAACCGCCGATCTTCTGATTGAAGGACAACCCTGATCTACCAGTGAGACAGTCGCCCTAAAGGCTTGATTTATTTCCTTTCTTCACTGAACACAAACTCCATCTTCCTCCTTTCAGTAGCAGTTCGGCAACAAACGTCGAGCCTCACACGACTGTGTCCGAACAAACAATAACCGTATCAATTATTGTTGTTCACAATTATTATCGTTTCATGAATTAGAGGAATATGGGTAGCGATAGACCGGCTCAGAGTGCAGACGCTTTGGTATTCAGACGAGGTCCCCGTGCTTTACTCACATGTCTGGACTCATCAGTCGCTGCTGTAAACGGCGGTGCTCTGACAGGGAAAACAAGGGGCTGTGTAGGTGGACGTGGAGCTAACTCAAAAGAAAGGCCCGGGTAAACAGTGACAGGGCCAATTCCAGTTCCCACTCTCACAGCAAATAGAGGAGATCAGGGGAGCACGGTGGCTTAACGAAGACGCAGAACAGCATCTGATCGCGGCACGCCAGTGTACCAACAGGTCGCAATAAAAAGAGATTTGCCGTTGACTTTGATCTAGAAGAAATAAAGAATTAGAGGGGGGGCAACTAATTTATTGTGTCCTAAAGCCAGTGCACTACGCCTTAAATTACTTTGTAAAAAAGAAGAAGAAAGCACAACGGCTCAAGTAAAAGCAGAGAGGTCACTTTCAAATCAAAGACAAAATATGGTGGATAACGAAAATGTAGTTTTTCTACCCGTTTTAGCTAATTCCGGTCAAATCCAATAGTCTAAACGCAGACCCTCATTTCAGCACCGGCAGCTGTCCACGGCCCGACAGTGTAAGGAGTCAGCCGGTGTGTCCACGCCACAGTAGAGCGAGGAGCAGTCAGTCACAGTTGCTATCGATAGGAGTGGGCAGCGCAATCAGGGGGACAACTGGATGTCATTCGTGTGTTTCATTTCAGTCATCTGAACACTTTGTGGAGCAGAGTAGACGGAGGACACGGCCCTGGGTGCGCTGGTGTTGATGACTGGGAGGGGGCGAGTGTGTTGTCAATCCTTACTGGTCTGTTGCTGAAACCTACAATAATTGACTTGGAGCTCGGAAATCGATGAAGAGCAGTCTGGCGTGGTTACTGTGACTGTCTTGGTCTTACAGGAGTGATTGCACTTCGAGTCAATTCTAATTATACAGCCCAATATCACAAATTTGCCTCAGGAGACTTTACGATCCGTACAGCGTGCGACACCCTCTACCCTTAGACAGTCAAAAAACAAATCTCAATGATTCAGGAGTCAGCATGCAACTCTCCTGATTAACCACAAACAGCGAGTGGAGGCTAAAGAGGCCGTTCAACTGTAACGTCGAAGCGTTTTCAATTTGCTCCTGCTCTGATTCGCACCTCGAGGCTCATGGGTATTGTAGCGTTTCGGCCCGTCCGCCACACCACAATAAAAGGACAATGCATGATTTCTCATAAAATAACATGAGGGTGATCACTCTGAGGAGGGCACTGGCCTAAATGTTTGTGCATGTTACACAAATATATGAAGAGAGAGACTCATCTGAAGTGCCAATATAGCTTGAGTAGATTCCTGAAACATGGCCAATAAAGAACCACTTGGTTTTGGGCCCAATTAATCCTGTGGAGGGTCAGATTTGGGATTATGGTATAAATACAGTAAACGTCATGGAACTCTCTTTTTCACAGTCTCCATCCTTCTATTTCACTGCCTACTTCGTTCACACAGTTGTCCGAAAAGTTGGTGAGAGCCGCGCCTCTCTTCCCAGTGTGTCTATAGATACATGAAAGCGCATCGCTCCTCTCATGTCATCAGCGGCTGTTTATCTAGCGGTGCCTGTAAATTCCAGGACAACATACAGCAGCTCCCTCCGCCTGCAGAAAATGTCAGGCTTTTATCCAGAAAACGACTTTACAAACTCTCCGCTCGCTGCTTGCACTTTTTCGGGATCCCACTGGCCTGCCCTTGTCACTGGCAAAGACTGAGGGAGTGGTTCACACACGGGGCAGCACTGCAGTGTGTACTCGCCGAGGTCAAGAGCTCTGCAGCATCTGAATAAGATATGTGCCAATTAAAGCCTCCTGCACCTCGTCTCGGCCGGGATAATTCACTTAACCCCGGGCTCGCAGCTGACAGGTAGCATTTGTTTACACGTCGCTCCTCATGCAAGCTGCCAGGCCCCGTCCTCTACGCGGTATCAAAACAAGCCAACTCCCACCACATGCTCTCTCTCTCTCTCTCTCTCTCTCTCTCTCTCTCTCTCTCTCTCTCTCTCTCTCTCTCTCTCTCTCTCTCTCTCTCTCTCTCTCTCTCTCTCTCTCTCTCTCTCTCTCTCTCTCTCTCTCTCTCTCTCTCTCTCTCTTCTCTCTCTCTCTCTGTTTCCATGGAAATCTGCTGTGAGAAGTCTGTGCATCTCCTAACCTTGAACGTACCAGGGTAGCGTCGGCTGTGAGAATGTATTCTTGTCAAAATGAATTGTCGGTGTTGTCACAGTTAATTATTTCCCCTCCTGCTGGGTTCAGCGCCCGGCGTTCCCAGCAGGAGGAAAGAATTTGAAGATGGAACAGAAAAAGAAGCCCAAGATTGGTGCAAATTAAAATATGAGGCGGATTATTACAGCCTACGTTATTGCCTCACGGAAGCAGTTTCTCTCCATCATTAAATGCACTTTCCCTTTTTTATTACTATACGGCCATTTAAAGGGGAAAAAAAACCATTACCTCAGTTTCATCATTTTATCTTTTCTGCAAATCGCCTTTCGAACAATATTTTTAATTATATCCTAACTAAAACATTTAATCCAGTTAATATACACACCGCTTCGTAATGTAACATCCTTAACCAATACACAAACTCATACGCGGGAGTGGTGTTATGATGAAAGTGACGATGCATGAGCAGAGCAGCTGCGCTGCCTCAGAGCAGGGAAGAGGAATGCTCTGAAAACAGCGCAATCGTGTTAATGCACCAGCCGTCTCCTACAGTGCCCAGTATTTCATCTCACCGGATGTTGATACAGTCTTTGTATGCCTGGCCTGAGCTAAGCAACAGACAATTACGAGCCAAAAGCATGTGTTATTTATGGTGCATTGATTTAACGTGGCCAGTGATTGGAAGTAGCGCGCTCAGTTTCATTTGAATTCAAACTAATGATCCCTGGCGACTTACTAGTCTTCCCAACATTTGACCTTATGTGGGGGAGCCTACACACATGGTGTTGTGGACCCGAATGTAATATATAGATTTCACTAATAACTCTATCCTGGTGTGCACCCTCGGAGGGGTCAATGTCATGATGGGGTTTGTTTGGGGGGGGGGGGGGCCGCAAATAGGTTAATACACACCTCTGGTAACACCTCACGTCCTCACACAGTAACAGTCAACTACTCGCACCCTCTTTCACTGCATCAATGTACTATACAAGTCATGGTACCACTTCAACACGGGTAGCTTCATTACCTACAATGTAAAAGGAGCACAATCATCTCTGGCCTTTACTGATGAGCACAAGCAACTAAAGCCACATTGACAAAGTCCAAAGGAATCAAACTTACTCCATGAAGTCTGTAATTAATTTCACCCTGTGCTTGAAACCAACACAGACTAATAAGGTGTCAACAGGACACAGAGCAGGAAACAGAAATGTCAAATGAATACACGAGGTATCACCACGCACCAACAATGAATTGGTTTTGTGATCCGGCCTGAGAAGAAAACCTTTCAGCTGTGACGCTTTACGACCTTTAGGTGGCATGTCTTCTGATGCCAGTTGCTTGCTCGCGGCCATGCGCTAGATAATATTATCTAAATATATTTGTTATTATTACTATGAAGCTATATCGATGTGATTATGTCAGCAGCATTCTAATTTTGTATTCGGTCAAGGTGGAGCTAATTTGAGTATCATATTTAATAAGATGATCATATGTTTCTGATGCATGATGTTAATCTGCCATGTAAGTAGTGATTATAACAGTCAGATGAATGTAGCCGGGTTAAAAAGTGCTTTAGTTCCTTGGGAAATTAAGTGGAGTAAAGGTACAAACCAGCACGAAACGAAGTACTTAAGTAAAGTACAAGTACCTAAAGATTGTGGGGGAACCTGTAGCTTTGGGCTTAGGATGCTGACCACGAACCCCAATGTTGGACCGTTATATCACTATCTCATTTCCTGTCATCCCTCTGCTGTAATAAAATGCCGAAGACATTCTGAAAGTACAGTACTTGAGTAAGTAAGCACTTGTACGTCGTTCCCATCCACCACCGGGCACTGGACGTAAATAGTGATGTGCAGAATTGTCCAATGTTGACTTACTTCCTCAGCTCCTGGGCTGAAGTCATGACCCTGTGGAACTGACTCCTTGGGGCTCTTGATTGGACAGCAGTCATTTGCAGCGTTTCACACGTAGTACGTAAAACCTGAATGAATCAAATTAGAGCACAGGCCTGGAGGCATTAATCTCTTCTAATGTTAAATCCTACTGATTGATTCTGGTGTGGCGCCATGGTTCCTATTGCTGAAACAAGTGGGAACGACGTGCTTCTCCGTGTCAGGTCGGTTGTTTTCGTTCACAGGACATCGTAATTGCTCGGATTTAAGATGTGCTGTTGATTCATTCTCGGCCAAACCGCTGCTTTGAGCTGTGGACACTTAAGAATTCCTTACAGCTTCAAACACAAGACAGCCCTCAGATGATTATACACAGATTTCAGATCGCCCGTGTGTGGTCTTCAGAGAGCGTCTGCGAGCACCCCTTCATTCTCGATTCCTCCCCCATCGCCTCCTCCTCCCCAGCACCTGCTCTCTCCGTCCGAGTCCTGGAGGATTCCAGCGCTGACTGAATCGTTGTTTTATCGCCACAACAAGTTAAAACATCAATGGAGGCAGAGCTTAAAACCTAATACCTCTGTTCTCTCCTCTGATAAACCACCCCGGCGTGCCAGAGCCCTCTATTCCCACACAGAGTCAAGTGGAGGAGGAGCGTGTGGTTTTGTTGGGTAGAGAGGGGAGTGCAGCTGGTTGGGGTCACGGCGGCTCGGTGTGCTGAATGACTAATGGAAGCTTTATGGCGGTGCAGCACTCGTTTGAATCCTGGGCTGGAGGAGGACACGCCTCGTCTGGCTTCCGGCTCCCCTCCTGGCCCCCCAGTCTCCGGTTAGAACCAGGCATTTAACGAGTTCTCCCCGCAACACAAGGGCCACAATCCTTCACGTAATAAGCTCATTATTTCACATTGTTTTTGTCCTTTGCTCCTTCTCGGCGGCGGTGGCAGGGAAGAGGGTGTTTGATGTGTTTCTCTGTCAGAGAGGGTCTTTGAGAGGGAAGGATGATAATGGATCCGCTAATGATGTGGCCCTTGCTTACATGGTTCCTTGCGGTGACGCTGGGTCGTCTGCATGAATATTCAGAGGCTCCGTCCCGGATAGAGAGGTGGCAATCGAGGTTACTTTGGAGGACAAACAGGGGGTGCTTTCAAATCGGCTTCAGTCATCAGCAAAATGACAGCGAGGTACCTTAGCATCAGAGCGGAACTGTTCAGAGGCCCTCTTTGAAACTACGGTTTGAGAAGTGGGTTTTTATTTTCGTACGAGTTTACCAGATCCCTTTAGAGCGTCTGAAAGAAGACACCAGAGTTTGACATTAAGTGTCTGGGGATGAAAACAGCTTCAGCTTTATTGGTTGACTGTTTTCTTGCCATTACCCAATTCCCCCCTTTGGTGCATTTATCCTGAAACGCTCCATTAGTGCTGCAGAGAATCCGTTTTTGTGTGAATGCTACAGTATGAAGGGCTGCACCTAACGGTTATTTTCATTGTCAATTATTTTCTTGATTAATAGACGAGTCATAGATTAGTCTATAAAATGACACCGTCAAATATCTTTTTTTATTATCATAGAGTAAAGAATTCCTATGAAAGAGGCTAGGATCACAGAATTACGACTTTGTTTTCTGAAAAGAAACTGATTAAACGAGTATCTAAATATTTGGCAACTAATTTAATAGTTGATAACGAACTGATTAATCATTGCAGCTCTATATAGTATACAGTAACCACACATCAGTATACAGTATGAACCTCTAATGCCTCTCAACCAACTTCCAAATTACACCTTGCAAGAAGCATGATGACGCACTATGAGATTATATACAAAAGGAGCTTCCGTAAAGACGTGGGTTTATTCCGTACCAACTACATCTCTATGTGGAACCACGCCGACCAATATTCTGCATCTTACAGGAAGAAACCTCCGTGCAGCAGTAAAAATCAATAGCAGAGTTATACTGAGTGGAATTGACTGAGTGTGAAATTGCAATCAAACGGCAACCATTACCCTCGCCCAAATAGATACTACAGAGATAAATGATGTTTACAAATCCCCCCCTGAAACTCTGTTTACACTGTTATGTTACTTGTTTCAGTTGTGCTCTTATCATGGAAAAATGTTCCTCTCGTGAAATGTAATTTTGGCTCCCTACTTGAGAGAGCGATGCATTTTCAGAGCCAGAATTCGCTCATTGTTTGCGAGCGATGGTTCAGCAGAGATTTATCAAATCAAGAGGAGACATGTCAGATTCTAAACAACTTCAACAAATTGCTGAACGGGACCACCGAGTATCCAATGTGCTCAGTTCAATGCCGATTTGACCTTGTTTCCTGTTTCTCAAAACCTTTGCAGAACGAACGCTAGAAATAAATGTTGAATATCTAACCAAATACATGTTTTCCAGTCCTGAATTCTGTCAGTGGTTCAGCAGACTGGCACAATAATGGGTTTCAAATGCTGCCTGAAGGTGCGACATGGAATGGGAAAGTGCGAAAATGATGACACCAACAGCTGTGACAAACCTGTAACAACAGTCAGACGAAACACCTCCTGGAAGGAACAATTAAACCGTTGGAGATTTCAATTACTACCTCAATGGGCTTTTCGAGATCAATAACCGAGCGTGTATCTTGACTCGGCGGTCATGGCCATGGGGGGGGGGGGGGGGGGCTCGTACCTCACCATCAGTTTAGAGCAGCGGACGCCGTTGCTGTTGTGGACGCGTTTCCCTGGCGATGGCACCTGTGTGTGTTGGGATGAATAATAATTTAGTTTCCCCTGTGATGCTGTAAACTGATGGTGAGGTATCAAAAGATGCTCATCCTACATGACCTTTCATTAGGGGTTATGAGATCAAATAAGCACAGCGGCACCCAGACAAGATTACAAAATGTCACGCGCCGCCTCCTTGGCCCGTGCCCGTTCGTATTTTCCTTCCTCCGCTTCTTAAGCCGGTGTGTCGTTCAGGGAGAATGAAGACGAGGAAAGGATTCAACGCGCTGAGCCGGGCGGCGAACGCCGGGCTCTCCGGAGCATGCTACTCTAAATCAACACTGCATCTGGGTAACGCGTTTTATTCCCTCCCAACCGAGGCGTGTTTAAGTGCGAGATGGGGCTCTGCAGATCTCATCACTTAGGAAAGGTTGTGGCCCGCATCTACAGCCCCCACCGGCATCCCCCCTCGTGCAGGTTCCTATCACTTCCACCCTCAAATTGGAAGTGACAGGCCACTCAAGCAGAGGTGTCTTCTCTTGCCCCCCCCTCCGATCAGCAGCCATGCAGCTCCACTCAGAGCTGTCAGCCTGATTATATATCAGGAGGATGGAGAGGAGGGAAAGGTGGGGGGACCTTAGGAAAGGAGCTGTCCAGCTGGAGACAGACCGCTAAACACGTCGTCTGTCCGGCTGCCGCACATCTGCCAATGCACGTACCACCTGTCCCCGAGACTGCCACAAAACCAATCTGTACGTCTCCATCACTCTCCTGCGGTCCTCGAGAAACTCAGCAGACCTCTTCCCTCAGTCTTTCCTCTGGCTTTGCAAAACTACAACTCTGGTTCTCTTTGCTGGCTTCTGTCTGTCTTGCTCCCTTTCTTCTTTTTTTTTTTCTTCCACTGTCTCATCCTCAGTGCTTGCTACAGGGAGCGCAACTCATTTACCAACTTTTCATGCTTGTGCCAGCTCATTACACAGATACCTGTCGTCCCTCGGTTAGACTAGTAGAGCGGCGGTGGTTTTCCTGGGGATCAAAAGTAGTCCGCTAAGTGATAGGAAGCGTTCAATTATTGGGAGCCTCTGATGTGTCGAAGGCGCATAACTCTCATATGCAAGGACAGGGGAAAAAATAAACATGTTTACTTAAAGGCTGATTTCTGTGTCTCTTTTCTCTCTCTCTCCCCAGGCGTGAAGCTTAGAAGCACTCCACGGCAGTCCAGAGAGGTACGTGTTTACTCCGTTTCTCCCAAAACATAGATCCCAACTGTTATCTACTGCTGAAAAAAAGGGTGGTGGGGGGGGGGGGGGGGGGGGTTGTCAGCCTTGTTCCTCTCAGCGTACAGAGTAAACGGTCCCAGTCGAATCAGGCCTCGGTTCCTCACGGCGTGATCACACCTTACTTCTTCCACAGTAGAAGATTCCTTTCTTGTATTCACCTTTCTGGTTAGTTTGCATCCATTTCGGATGAATGGCGAACCAGCATTTATAAACACACAAGTCGAACGGATTTATAGGAGGCACATTTTTTCCATAAGGGTTTTTGAAACATCATTTGTGGACATGCAAATTTAGCATTTTGAAGCCAGCTCCTGTGTTTTTGGACGGTAATTTGCTCAAGAATGGAATTGTTCTGATGTGCCCGAGCAAACCTCAATCAAGCAAAAACGGCAGAGGGTGAAATGTGTCCTTAATTGCCACAAATTAGCATTACAAAGTCACGGATAGCTTCAAGGTTCAGATGAGATCAGAGGAGAGAGAGAGCCACATCGTGTTTGACTCCGAGCCGATCCGGGAACTAGGTTTCTATGTCGGCGCTGGCAGTGCTGTGTCTGCTCTCGGCTGACCCCCCGCTCGCTCATCTCTGCTGTGATCGGCGGCACCAATGAGAGACCTGCATCGGCGCGAACCCCCGACGAACGTGACGTCTGGCGTGTTAGGTTGCTGCTCCGTGCTCGCCTTGCACATTAAAAACAGACAGGGAGGAGCCTCCACCTCCTTTTTTCTCTCCCCCACCTTCCCTTCCAGATGCCCCTGCAGAGGAAAGAATATGGCCAGGAGGGGGGATGAGCCAAGATTCATGATGGTCTCATCACCTTGACTGTTGTAAAATTAAAATTATACATCCAGTCCATTGGCTTTATGATGCCATTATGGCGTTTAATTGAAATAAAATGTCAAAATGCATAATGGCCTTGGGCATCATCTGATGGTAATCAGGCAGTAGATGATTCTAATTTACATTTCCCATTAGGTGTTCATAAGACATTTCTTTGGTATTGCATACCAGTTTATTGATAGGTCGTGGAAGGTATTGGGAAGTGTGTGACATTTACCTGTAACAAAGTTAGACCTTTGTTTGAGGTGTGGTGAAACAGCACCATCAAGTGGCCTGTGTGAATAGTGAAGACAGTACGAGGTGTTCAATGTGGCTGCTTCTGATAATTCAGCCCACATTCACCACCAAGTAGTAATCCTGTGTTCTTGCTTCTTGTTCTTTGTTATACAGACTCTTTCCACGCAGGGCAGAGAGAGGGTCAAATCTGACAATTATCAGGACCAAGCCGAAGCCATCTTGTCCAGCCCGATCCCTCCGATGCAGTTCCCGCACTTTGAGGAGAGTAAACAGATGCCCACCCCTGGGTCCCAGGAGCAGAGCAGACAGGCGTCCTCCCCACGCGAACTGCTGAAAACAAGTCCCCCAGTCCGCCACTCCAACAATAATGATTCCTCTTCTTCTACGTCCTCCTCCTTGGCTGTCTCCCCTTCTGCCTCTGGCTCCTTCATCCCCGACGGGTGGAAAAATCTCGGTGACATTCAGATAGCACGGCGGCAACTGATGAAGGAGATGTGCGCCAAGTACAAAAGCAGCATCACCAAGACCGTCACGGCTTATCACTTGAGAAACTTCTTCGTGGAGGACAAGTACAAGTTGATCTACTGCCAGGTGCCCAAGGCGGGCTGCTCCAACTGGAAGAGGACCCTGATCGTGCTGTCGGGCCTGGCCCCCGACGCTCAGAGCATTCAGCACAACAAGGCCCACGATATCCACTTTGTCAGGGAGCTTCACACCTTCGACCAAAAGGAAATCATGCACCGTCTGGAGACCTACACCAAAGTCATGTTCGTCCGAGAGCCCATGGAGAGAATGGTGTCGGCTTACAGGGACAAGCTTGAGAATCCTAACAAATACTACCACAAGACGTTCGGAAAACCCATCATCTCAAAGTACAGGGCGAACCCGTCCCCAGAGGCCCTGGAGACGGGCGACGGGGTCACGTTCAAGGAGTTCGTCCAGTACATGCTGGATGTCCACCGGCCCATAGGAATAGACATCCACTGGGACCAGGCGAACAACCTCTGCAGCCCTTGTCTCATAGACTACAACTACATCGGAAAGTTCGAGAACATGGAGGAGGAGTCCAACTTTCTCCTGCGATTGATTGGCGCTCCGCCCAACGTCACGCTGCCCAGTTTTAAAGACAGGAACCCGGACGACAAGAGAACCTCTGTGAACATCACAGAAAAATACTTTTCACAGGTCAGCACGCTGGAGAGACAGCGAATCTATGACTTCTACTACACGGACTACCTGATGTTCAACTACACCAAGCCTTTCAAGGATTTATATTGACCGACTCCGATCAACTCTTGAAACACAAGTCACATTCCACGTCTGCATCGCTACCATGACAGAAATTTTGACATAAAGAGACTATAATCACATGCTCACATGGATTTGCCTCGAAGCAGAGACATCGGCGAGACTAAACAGTCTTCTTGATTCCGCAAAAGCTGCTTTTTTATGCATAGATTTCTACCAGATTATCTTCATTTTCAAACAACTACTGTATGTGATAAATATATATCAGATACTCTAAATTGTCCTAAAATCAAAGTTATTTATTCACTACTAGCACATGGTGAGGTTGAAATTATAAATGTGCTTCTTAAAAAAAGAAGTTTATTATTGTTCAGCAGGCTTTAAATCATGCCTTACTGTGAGTCAAATGGGATTTGGACAGTGGCAGCTGGTGGAAAATGTTCTAGGTAGGGCCATCCTATCAATTTCAGCAAACATCCCAATATGATTTAATGCAAAAAAAATTTAAGACGAAAACGTCAAACACGCATTATTACTTGGCAGTTCAATATTTAACATGTATTCCAACACGAAAAAAATCAGTAAATAACACTTCTATAATATAATATAATATAACATAACATGTTCATTTATTGAGATGCCCCTATGAACCTTGTTATAGGAGGTAAAGATCAGGAGAAGTAAACATGAAGTGTAATTATGAATACTGATGTTAAATTAAGCTATGATGAGTTCACTGTTAATTTAACATCTCTATTACATGTTGATGCCTCCATGACCAAGTTAAGCAGATGAGACTGAGGACAACTATGTAGAAGAAAAGATGTTCACTTTGTCTAATATGTAGCTTGACAGAGTTCTCATGTGTGTTCTGGTGTACTCATGTTTCCTTACCTCCTCATCCCTCACTCCCTACCCTGGTGTTCTCATGTTTCCTTACCTCCTCATCCCTCACTCCCTACCCTGGTGTTCTCATGTTTCCTTGCCTCCTCATCCCTCACTCCCTACCCTGGTGTTCTCATGTTTCCTTACCTCCTCATCCCTCACTCCCTACCCTGGTGTTCTCATGTTTCCTTACCTCCTCATCCCTCACTCCCGTAACTGTCCGTGCTGGATCCGTCCCCGTTGTTTTAAAAAGCTAAATAAATTATTAGCATGACGTCATCCAGCTAGCCAAACCTGTCTGGTGTACAGCTATACAGAAGCTTCGCATGTACTGCTTCCCTTTCCCGCGAGTCTGCTTGTGAGGTCAGGCTGATCTGATATCAGCTCTTTGGCTGCAGAATCTCCGCCAAAGTTCTCCTCTCAAACGGGACTTGGAGGAGTGCTCGCCTGTAGAGACTTCTCCTGACGAGAACGCGCAGCTATGGGCCAGATCGTTCTGGCCCATAGCTGAATCTATTTGAGGGCGCTGATTGGCTCAATTGTATGTCACTCATTTATATCTTGAATCAGCAATTGGCTAAACTGCTTCGTAGACCCGTCTCTTTTGGGCCAAAACGATTAGGCCCCCCAAGCTGCGCGTTCTCAGAGTGTTGTGCACACAGACAGAGAGCACGAGCAGGAAAAGCATATATTTTGCGCAGATATCATATTTTACACACATTACTGGGTACATTCCATAGTTCAAAAACACAAATATTGACAATTTGTATAATTTATGATTATTATAATTTTTTCCTTTTTTGTGTGGCTCATGGTGGGGCCATGCCCCATGGCCCTCTATTGACCAGCCGCCACTGGATTTGGAAATGCATTTTATGATTTTATTCAACATAGGCGCCACAATGGGTGCAATTTAATAGTTTCTAATCGTATTCCTGAAGTCAGCAGTGATTTAGTAGCCCCTATGACCTGCCCTCTAGAATAATGATACCAAAAGATTTATGAATATAGGTGCTTTGGTTCACCTCAGATTAAGATCTGAGTAATGATCACCGCAGTGTCGTGCAATTTGTTCATTCGGACTGGCTGCAATTTAAATATTGATTAATTCGGTATACCTCTATGTATCAATGCATACTAATAGATATTTAATGTAAATGGTTTTATTGAACATGAACCGTAACACGATGAAACACTATAAATAGTAGAAATCTTTAAAAATGTGTCAAGTGCTGCCCACTCAGAAGCTGTGTGCGCCTATTGTAGCAATTTTTTGTACTTCTAACTTTTGTCGGATAGCTTTGTGCTTTGGTCTAACACATACATGTGATGTAGGTCCCGCATCACTGTAGAGGTACTTTACTTGGGTGGCTGTTGTTAAATGCAGGATATCCAGATACAGAACCGTCTATTGGTGTTACAGACTTTCTGATCATTCACTTTATAGAGTCAGACAGCGTCGGCAAGCAAATGGATCAAAATCAAAGGTTAAAAAAAACCACAGAAACAGATGTTTGGACTTGGTTTCATGACTGTCTAAAAATGTATGATTTGGACTTTCTTTTTAAAAAAGAAAAGAGCGCGTCCAAACTTATCACCCTATCTCACTAAACACCTACTGAACAGCTATCACGTACAAATCTCACACTGTCAGTAACTCCACATTCTGTATGTATCACATCTACTCTAAACCACCATATAGGCTTTCCCCCCCTGACACTACTGTGTACAATTGTACAATGGGCATTCAGATGCCTATCTATTTTTCTATGTATTTCTAATATATATATATATATATATATATATATATATATATATATATTCTGTGCTTATGGTGAAGGTATGTTGATTTCCTTTTTGGTGTCATATGTTGTTCTTTCAGTAATAACGCTGTAGTTGTCACGTAACAGAAGAGTTTCTTTCCAAAATACAGAAAATATCCTTATACCTAAACTGTTTGGTCTGTCACTATGATAATAGACCCTGTACAGATGAGCTGCATTCAACCTTGTTACCCATCCTGGCTGTTAGTAACCCCAGTGTGTGTGTGTGTGGTTCTGAAAGAGATATCTGGATGTTTTACAATCTTTTTTTTTTCCTGCTTTCAGAAACATATACAGACATTGCTAAAAGACACAAAGGGAAAGTACAGTTTCCTATTTGTAACATTTACAGACTGCTTTATTCCCAACACAACCCCCAGCTGGCACTAAAGTCAGACAACCTTGTTATTTTTCTGAATTACTTCCTGAAGCAGGTCGGGTCACATGTAAATTGCAACAGTGGAAACTCCACAACAACAAAAAGAATTGGCAATTCTGGGATGCTGAGCGCTCAAATCTTTACATTCAGGCTCGGTTCCAACCCTTTCGAAGATTGGACATGTCTATACAATAGGATTTATTGTTAAAGGTAAAAAAAAAAAAAACAGAACCATTCATCAGATGATCATGTACTGTACATTTCCAAAGTTGTATTGAGTGAATAGAAACCTAATGTATGCTTTCTCCAAATGAAAGTTGAGTTCAAATCTTCTTGGTTCACAGTTAAAGCTTCTTGTACAGTGAGTGCGATGTTAAAGTGACTACATATGATGACTAGCACACCAAAATGTTGGATGCAAATGAGTACATGTGGGGGGGTCACATTTACACAAATACCTTGAATGAACAGTATACAGAGTAAAACTACCGGTAACTTAAATCAAGATAGCAAGTCTGGCTAAGTGGGTAGCAGTATATTTTTTTATGAGGGCACGATGCGAAGATGAACTAACCTATGGCTCGTCTCCTATGAAGCCGCAGTGTCACGATTCAGCTTTACGCTTTGCAGCTCACTGGAAATGTGTGATATAAAGAGTCGTATTAGCCTGTGAGGGAGGGGACATTTCTATCATTTAAATCTATACACAGTATAATCAACTTTTCAAGACCTTTAACACTTTTGGTGGTAGTACCCTTTACGCGGTGATGGTGATCGTATGAACTTGTCAGTACACTGTGTTGGCTTTTGCAATTCCAAAATCTAATTTTGTAGTCAGATTCTATGTAGGTAAAGCAGATATCTGGCCAAAAACAGCTACCGCATTATGATGAGTATTACTGCCCTGCCCCCCAGCTAATAAAGATCTTGGGATGTGGGTGTTCGGACAGATTTATCAAAAGCGTAACTACAGTAACAAGTGAATGTATAACTGTTTATTGTTGGTGCAAAAGTGTATAAAATATGATCTTAAGCCCTTTGCCTTATTTTACACTGCCAATCAAATGGTGTATTTCAGGAAGACATTCTTCAGGTTATTATTTCTGACTGATGAGTGTCTACTAATAAATTGTCTTCAGCATTTTCAATGGTATATGTGCTGTTCTTTCCTTTTTTCGTTTTCCTTGCAGTTGCCTTGTCAGTTTGATTGTCTCTTGTCCGACGTGGTTTCTGATGATTGAATAATCCGTTAACGAGCTCCGGGACGAGAATGAGTGGTACGAGGCTTTACTTTCGCTCATTGTTGATCTGCAGATTTGTATTTGTGCCTTTTTTCATTTTGTTTTTGAAGGCAGTATTTTTTGTAATACCTGCTGGTCAACACGGTATTCATGAGCTGCGAACAAATGTCCCACAACACAAACAGAAAAATATGGAAACGAGAAAGACTATATCAGTGATCACAGAGAGAAGGAGGAAACAAGCTAGGAGCTTAGAGAGGACGCTGCTAACACGTGTTGCTGTTTTTTGTGTGAAGACAAAGTCGGAAACAAATGGAAATTCATTTAAAGTCAGTTACCAATAAATACTGGAGTTTATACACATTTTAAAGTGAATTTCATGCTTCAGAGATGCGAGCTACTCCGGCAAAAGTAGACCATGACGACAGCGGATCGTGAGACGATGTTCCGGACACACGCGGCCGTGACGGAGCCAGAACGCGGTGCCGCCGGATCCTGTGTACACTGAGCATGATCCAGGCTAATAATGCACGTCGTGCGAGTGCGTCTGTTGTGCCTTTAAACAGGGGGAATAGTAAGGGGTGTAGAAAAGGATGATCTGTCTCGAGTCTCACATTTCAAACAATGCGTACGAAAGCCATACATGAGTGCAACATTGTAACATTACTAGCTTATATGCTAACAACGACAGAGTAAACGCTACATTATACACGTAGAGTAAACTCTACGGCTGGACCCATTGACTGTATAAAATATGGATGTTGTCTCTGTGACGTCACCCACAGGTTTCTGGAGAGAAAGTTTAAAGGGACATTTGAAAAGCTGTAGGAACTAGCTGCCTCAATGAAACTTCTCAAAACAAAGTCTGCGGATTGTCTCGAGTGACTTGTCGTGATTTCTGGAAAGAGTTTTTAAATGTAGTTTTTTTTGGCACTTTGAGCAACACAGGTCGAGTGCCATATAGTCCCATTACAATCAAGAGACACCCCTACGCTCGATATCTCCAACACAAGGCAACTCACGCCAAAACATTCTACTCTGATAAATAGCACAACAGGTCAGAGGGAAAATATGCATTTTTGATTTTAAGGATCAACATCTCAAACAATATACTATTGCAAAATGAATTTCTCCAATTATCAATCACTGATCAATTGGACAACAAAATCATATATATGTTAGTCGACTACGAATGTCATTGGTCGAGTACAGCCCTAGTCATTACCTTAAACAGGGGGAATAGCAAGGGAGAGGTATGAAGAGGACACACAACTTCACCTTCACTCGTCTGGGTGAGGAAGAGGAGCGCGACCCCCTGCTGGAGCCCCGTGGCATCAGATCAAAACGCACAATTAACACACACACACACACACACACACACACACACACACACAGATCTGTATCACCCATCTATTAGTCCGTTCCGCTGGCTGCATGGTCTCAGTGACCAGTACTAATCCACATGTAACATCTAGAATGCACATGTCCTGAAAATACAGTATTAACCAAGACAAGAGAATCCTTTGTGTCACATGACTACAACACCTGTCCAGACTCATTTTCAGCCTTTATTTAACCTTCACTGAGAGCATGTTATTATTCAGCACAGACCTGATATGCATGCATAGAGCTATTCAGTACAACCACAGCATGCTTCTGTTGGCCAGGATTCTTTACAGGGTTGAAATGGAAGTTATAAAGCTCCACAGACTGTCAAATGAAAAGAAATCAGGGGTCAGTAGCAGTGCGCTGCTTATAGCTCATTCGTCCTCAGCAACTGGTCAACATCAAAAGATATCAGAGAGGGAGAACAGAGCAGAGCCCTGTACCAAATGTTGACCAGCTTTCAAAAACTGTTTGCTGCCAAGACACCGGTTTCCATTTCACTTCACAAAAAAATGAAAGAGAAAAGAAACCCTTTCTTTATGCTCTCATACCTTTATGTGTCATCAGCCTGTGATGTTCACCATGCGGGGGGGAGTTTTTTGAAGATTGTATTTTTGGATGCACCCGGTGCCTTCAGTCTGCCTCGCCTGCTTCTACTTCATGTTGTGGTTTCCTACATTTCTCAGGATGGCCTTTGAAGAATCCCAGAGAATTACCTTCTTCGATCCAGCTGTTGCTTTTATGTGAGGGAGGAAAGAGATACGACAACAGCAATGAATAACTATATTCATAGAATATAGACGTTAGCCCTTTTAATCTAGCTGCACGCCAGTTTAGCTTGTCGTATTAGCATCTCGGTATTTTACCTTATTCCCTTAAAACAGGTCCGCCAGCATAGCGTCGTCTTTTTTAACAACATGACTGCAAAAGTACTTGACTCATAACTTTACACATCGTCTCCAGGGATTCACAACACACTTCATTCTTACACCGAGGTATGTGCAGAAACAAAGAGGCAGAAAACTTTGTGTCGAGCTCAACTGCAGGAATTTTTCCTGCAGAAGTTGCCACTTGGGGTTTTCATGGTGCCTAGTAGAGCACAAAGCACAACGGAATTGGAATTTACTTCATACAAAATGAAAAAGATTAAAAGGTTTGTTATTTTTACTTAATTTTTAGCGACTAAACTGATCCATAGCTCCCTGATGACTTTTTAACCATTATCTACGTCCCACATTTTCAATCCTTCACATTTGCTCGTTAATACGCACGTGAACGCAACGCAAGCCAGTGTGGATCTTTTTTTTTTTTTTTAACCCTTCAAGTTCGGTCACATGTTTGGCCCAGAGGGATGTCTGGATCCACTCTGTGCCACGCAGCGTTGGAATTCACAGGTTGTAGTCCCCGAGGGTTTGTGTCCTCACATCACCTCGCAAACACACACATCTGGAAATAAGTGTCTACGCACCGGTTCATGTCTGGAAGTGAAACTTCTCAGGTTGAGATCTAAGTGCTTTTCAAATTGCTGCTTCTATTCCTTTTCATACCGTACGCTGTCTGTTCTGAGAGAAGTGATTTGCTTCTTTTCCATTCTGTGATTAGATCAGAGTATCGTACCTGAACGTTTATTGTTTGCATGATTCTCGCACGCCCTACCTACATTTTCTGGGGTTTTTTTAAAAAGGGAGAAAAATCTGTCATGGCAGCTTTTTTTTGTCACACTAGAGTTTTGATAAACTAAACTTACATTGTTTTAACAAGAACAAATCGCATTCTTAATGCTTTTGTTGCGCTGGCAAAACAAAATCCACGTGTGTGTGTGTGTGTGTGTGTGTGGATTATGTCTATGCTCGTGTGGCAGATGAAGATTGCAGCGCAAATTGATCACTCTATAGAGTTGCAAATTTGATGAAATGCTCAAGGCTGATTTCCGCAACAGCTCTTGTATAACTCATGAGAGCACTATTGTGGGGTAAAACTGTGAAGGAAACAAAAGCCATCCATTTACCTCATTAGTGTGCGTGGAGAATCTTGACGTGCTTTGAAGAGGACGTGCTGGTGTAGCGAAATCAGCTTCAGGGCCCGAAAAGCAGACATTCAAGGCAGGCAACCAAACATCTTCCCAGAGTGATAAACAACCTCGCCTTGGTCGGGAGGATGGTGAAAAAAGAAATGAGAGATGTTGCTCCATTTTTCAAGTACTGCTATTATAGTTTCCTCAGTTAATCTTCATGTTTGCCTTCAAGCCGGCATTAACGTGGCTGATGACAGGTTTCTGCTGATTCTCTGACAATGACGCTCTATCGAAAAATATAAAGACTCAGCTGCTTACACACACTAGCGTCGTCTACAATGGCAGGAAAGAAACTGCCATCTATGCCGTTAGCAGAACTATTTCAGAAGTCGAGTCTTCGGTTCATTGGGGCGACATTTGAGAGGAAAATACACGACTTCTCCAATTCACGCGCACGGCGAGTTAATTCTCCCCCGCTTTGGCGTGAAACCCTTTTTGGCGACGTGTCTCTCAGTGATATGAACCTCATTAAAATGATTTGCCGGAGCTCTGCTATTAAGCAAGCAAAGCTAAATGGCGAGTGGGAAATGGTTTTGGAGGAAAGGCTTAAAGTTCCGTGGAGGACGTGTTGCTTCCCCGAAACAATCTCGTCTGGTTAACTGGCCTTGCCCCGTTTTCATCGACACGCTGCCAGAAACAAGCACTTATGTGTCATTTGGTAGGACGGGGCCAGCGATGAGGTGGGGAGAATGGCTTCAGAGAAATAAAATCTCAATCTGCCTATTATTTCTTTCTTTTTTCCCCCTGATGTGCTCCGGCAGGAACTTCCAATGCCATAAATTGCTTCCACTGTTCGTATTTCATTGCTAGAAAATGGGACGCTGAGGTTCAGACGGAAACGTTAAGGAATAATTTAAATTCACTTTTACTCGCAATTCAGATGGGTGTCTCAGGGGCAAACCTTTTACAAAATGCAGTTATGTTTCGGAAACCTCCACCAGGTCAAAGAACATGTTTAGGCTAAAAATACCAACAAATATCCACCCCAGTGTTTCCTCATTTATTCTGCAGCGGAGCAACGCTGTGAGTCCATTAAGAGGCAGGTGTCTGTGGTTAGTTCACATGTCTGTAATAACCGCATGACAATAGAGTGTCAGTTATCTAAACTGCTGAAGTCAGTTGAAAAAGTGAGGATAACGTTGTCGGTGGAATAACGGTTACAAACTCGTAAGTGAGCGACACGCTAACGTGCTGACGTACTCTGTGTTTGTAGCTGAAGCTCGGACAGAGTATCCTGTTAAAACAGATCCTAATTGTTCTCTGTGAAGTTTGCTGGAAGTGATGTCATAGTCCCAGTGTGTTTTATGTGGAGTGAGCCCTGCGCCAGCCTTTGATTGATTTGTTATGCAGTTAACACACCAGTCATAATTTAATTTAAATAAAAACTCAACTCCTTGCATTTGAAAAGGAAAAGACATTAGGCAGTTTAAAGTTATACACAGGCATGGGACAATATAAAAACCTCATGCCGCGACTTTCCTGGCCAAAATAATTATCCCGATAATCATCAAAATATGCTTAAAACTCTTAAAATGGCACTAAAATATACTGGAATCACTTTGAATTGCAACAAATATTTGTGTTGCATCACAGACATGTTTTTTTTTAGTGAACATCGTTTAGTGATAAAACAAACCATCTTAAATAAGGTAATCATAAATCATAAGGTCCCCTGTACAACTAAAGGAGAAATAAAACAGACTTTTCTCACCTGAAAGGCTTTTTAAAGTCACTCACGACAATATTCACGATTATGAAGATTCACCACAATCAACTCCTGTGAATGTTTTCGACCCCGATAGGGCGGTAAAATCCTATATCGTCCCATCCCTAGTTTCAAATTGTACTTTATTGGTCATACGTAGGTTAACACAGGGTCAACGATGCAATGAAATATATTGGATGCCAATTTATCGTCTCAGCAATAAAAAACTATTTGAAAAACGAGTCGCAATTAGTCATACAAAGATAAAATCAGGTAAAACGACAATAAGATGTCTATGACTCTATGTCAAGAAGACAGGATGACATGAGTAAAATATAAGATTTAACATTGAATACGTTTATGAAAAAGGAGGTTTGTGTGTAAAAGTGACAGTTTATCCAACAGTATTACAACAATGTCATGAGAAAAAAGAATGACGTATGGAGTTGAGAATGGAATAAGAAAAGTAAATAAACTATAGCTCTATATTCACGTGGATGAAAAAGCAGATGTGTGTGCGAGTAACAAGGGTATTGCACACATGACATGTAGCAGTCCAGGCTTAACAGCAGCAGTCACGTCGATCATGTGAATGTCGGAAAGTAACCGACATAATGAAGAGCAGTCAACCTCGGGGAAACACTCCTGTTTCTGTTGAGAAGGCTGGAAAAGCCCTGCTGTGTGTTGTCTCACACTGTGGACATACCGCACACCGCCACACGATGGCAGTGCTGCATGTAAAAATGTTACAGACACAACATTGGTTTTGCGTTTGGGAGAACAATGCACATGTATGTGCTGTTCCCCAATGTGCTGCCGCCACCTGTCGCGCTTCTGTTTTGACACTTAAAGACCCATGAAAGCCACCGCGAGTCTGCCCGTTAAGCTGCTATTGACATGAATTATGCAGCAGCTCTGATGAACTCCAATCAATGAGATCTATAACAAAGCCGGTCACACAAGCTGCTGTGGGCAGAGCGCTGATTCAACCTCGGGGCTATATCGCTACCTGAGTGACACAAACTGCTTTTTTTCATATTTATAACCCCTTTTATTTATACATCCCCCTAAACTCTAATGGCAGCATATTGTGGATGTGTTCTTAATGTAAAAACACATCGGGGGGGTTGTGGCAAACATCTGGGTGGTGATGCTGATGGACGGGAGGAGGAAGGAGGTACGCACAGATGAGAATGTTAAGAGCAGACCAGGAAATGAAAAGACATACCTCATAGATTCAGTAAAGCATAAAAAAACTTTTCGCGTTTAGTGACAATGACCTTTGACCACCAAATTCTAATTAGTTCAACATTGAACAGCAAGTGGACGTTTGTGCCAAATTTGAAGACATTCGCTCAACGTGTGAGACAGGGGAGGTACGGCCAACATCAAAATCACGATATAGGTCATTTCACATCTCATTGATATATATATATATATATATAATCAATGAGATGTGAAATGACCTATATCGTGATTTATATATATATATATATATATATATATATATATATATATCACGATATATAGAGCTTGTGCGAACCAAATATTATTGGATTAGACTCCGCCTTTAAATATGCCTATAGTTTATCATAATAATAATAAAACCATTTAAATGACGGGTAATAATTGATTTTGACGGAATTTGTACAAACCTGTCCGTCAACATGACAAACAACGAGAAATTCTAGGGCAACAACTGCGACAGTGGCCTTGACCTTTGACCTCCAAAATCAAATCAGTTCATCCTTGGGTCCAGGTGGACCTTTGTGCCAAGTTTGAAGAAATGTACTCACGGTGTTCCTGAGCTATTGCGTGTGTATGGACAGACAACCCGAAACTAGAAATCAATAAAAAAAGGCCCACATCCATAAGTCTTTAATCTGGAGTAGCCTCCAACTCACACAAACAGTAACGCTGCATGTTGGGTATCCACCATATTCACAGAACTAATAATAGTAATACACATTTGTCATTTCTTTCATTGGCATGAGAACAAGGTGCGTTAGCGCTTGCAGTCGATTGGTGTTGCGGCGTTTGGTTGCTTGACAAAGGCTTCCAACACTGAGCACAGCATTCCAATGTTGAACAGCAGCGTTGCCAACCTCCTTGGCTGAGCAAGACGACATCACACAAGTTTGTAATTCAGTCTGTTTCATGTGTCAAAGGGCAGAGACTTGTTTGCATTTGAATAGCAAGAACAATAGCAGTTTGCCTCCCAAAAGCTTGAACAGCCAAGATGTTAAAATTCTCCACCATGGTCTTAAAAAAAACAAAAAAAAAAAAAGAACTTGTTGTCGTTTGCTTTCGAGTATCTGTGTTGCCAAGGCCAGTGAGAAACCCACCGAAGATCTCTGTATTTGGCTGCAGTGTCTGAAACTCAATGAGGAGACAATTGCAGAAAGAAGATGTCTAGAAAGTGTTTTGTTACACTGCAGAGAGCACATAACTCCATGAATACATCGTAAGTAAGGCCTCAAACCGCCCAAACCAACCCAAGTCCTCCTAGTGTTGATAACACAGCTGTAGCACCACGATCTCCTTCCCTTATTCCCCGCCCCAGACAGCTTTGCTTCTCAAACAGCAACGACACAGATAGGAGGAAAAGCGCTGTGTGCACTCGGATCCCTTGCCGGTTTCAAACAGCTTGGCTTCTTTATCAATAAAAAGGTGCGTCGCACATCAGAGCACGCATCAACCTCTCAAGCTTTATTGACTTCGGTGCAACTCTCAGAGCATCGACAATATTGAAAGCGTTTTTTTTAACATTCTCCTCTTTTTACCTCGTTGCTGGCAGCTCTGAAACCCCCCCCCCCACACACACACAAAAAGGCAGCCACTTTTTCTCTCCACCGCTCCTTTTCAATGAATCATCCCCCCCTTCGCTCCCGCCGTGTTCTGAACTGTGTCTTCCCTTCGTCAAGCAGCGTGAGCGATGGAAGTGACAGAGGAGACACCTGCCCTGAACCATTGCTGACAGAGAGAGGGAGGGGAAAAAAGAAGGAGAGGGGTGGAGAGGAGGGAGGCGCGCTGCCTGATGGGAGAAAACGCGCAGCGAGGCAACAAACTTGCAGGGACTATCACTTATAGTGACAGGCCAGGAGGTGCCGTGCTATTAGCAGGCCGCGGGAGAGGCTCCGAGCGAGCGGCCCCGTCCCACCCACGATGGATGGGCCTCTCTCTCGGGACTAAATTAATACTGGGAGTGGAGTGAATTGCTTTTGGAACAATGTCCTCCTAAGGAGCTAATCAGACAGGAGTTATCTAGGATTGCCTGTAGGCTGGCTGGCTCTGTGGCCGCCCCGGCGGAAGGCAGGTGCACCACGGCGACTCGCAGCAGCTCGCTCCCGAGCAGGACCCGGCGGTGGTGGTGGTGGTGGTGGTGGTGGTGGTCATTAGACTCTGGTGGCGGAGCAAAAGCAAAGACTCAAAAGTTTCCAAGGAGAGAGTCTTCCTGGATATACGAATAGTAAAGCAACATGATCAGGTTTTAAACTCAGCTCTAATGGCAAAATGAATGTTGACTTATCAATATTTGTTTAAAATTGTATCAAAACAAAAAATGACTGAACTAATTTCGACATATTTGGGGTGGGGCGGGAAATGAATATGGCGTAGCATCCGGATGTTAGCATCCGGATGTTTTGTGTGACAATATTGTATCGATACACGAACGCCAAGATTATTTTATTGTATCAAGATATATTAGTAATACAATTATGAATGTCGCGATTAAACGATCAACGGTGGTTATTGAAGTCAGTTTCATAACCATGAGAATTGTTAAAAAGCTACGATATTCATTGTGACACGTTTGTGTGTGCTGCAAAACATCCTCCTGCGTGAGTCACGTAACACGCGTGTGCGCAACGGTTTGTTTCGTGTGTTTGAGAGTCGTGAAGAGTAGATATTAGAGAGAGAATTATGACCTAATTTACTTCCCATCACTAGCGCAAAGCAACTTATAACACATCAGTAAAATGAATGATGCTAAGATTTTTTTTTATAATTAAAAAGTAAAATCTGTTATTTCCGAATCATTTGACTTGTGTGTTTTTCTGCAAATCACCACGATAGATGACTTAAACAAAGTAAAAGGAAATAGTTGATAAATATTTTAGTTAGAAGTCAGGGCCACTTCACTAAACATGCAAACTAAATGAACAAAAGCAACAATGTTGCTGAAGCTGATTAATTCAACCAAAAGACCACAACATACCTCACGAGCCACCACTGACAACTCGAATAGTTTTGTGCATCAGACTTTCATACAGCCAGTACACTGCGTTAGACACTGTAGCAGCTACGCCACTGGACCCGCCGCTAGAACCGTGTCATGGTTGGGGATCTGTCCATTCAGTCAGCAATAACGTGCAGTAAAACAAAATGTTTGGGAAGGCAGTGACCTATCAATGTGGTGTATGGGTATGTCTACATGGATAGATGTAGTCTGCATTAGTTAGGCAGACATACGACACAACAATGGAGTTTGTTCACTCCAACAAAAGCCACAAACAAGCATTAGGCGTATCGCGATTTGGATTCTAAATCAAAAATGTATCAAATGTGCTTTCAATTTCGGCCTTTCAAAGTCTTTTGAGGGGGGGGGGGGGGGGGGGGGGGGGGGAATAAAAACTTCCAAAAGACGACACAGCATAGCCAACCGGTAACCTGCAAGTGCACTTTTCGGGACACCGTAGCCCTGAAGCCTGCTTCCCTGAAGTTACCGGTGTGGTGCTTCATTGAAGGGAAAAACTACAGTTCGTAGGTTGCAGAAGATTTAGAGATTGCTGAAGCCTATTAAATCAAAAAAATCAAAGCTTCGCGTTAAAATCGAAAGTCAAATCGAATCGTGGATTCGTAGAATAGTGACACCCCAAATAACCACACACACCGAGCGTCTGGAGACGGCGCACCAGGATAAAGAAATAAAAAAAGAGAAATATTGGTGTACAGTAGAATATCATCAGACAACATACACAAAGCCGATACAAGGGTTAGAAAAAGTACATAATACCGAATGCCGCATTTTACATTCAAAGCTTCTATTGAGGTCTTTGATTGAAGCTTTGAATGTCTGTCATTATATTTCATGATGTCATCACCCCAAACATATGGGCAAAATATGATTTTGTGTCATTGTGGGTACGTGAATGTAATTTGTGGCGTTTTGCTGCTGGACCGCGTCTTTGTGTGTTGTTTTTTTGAACAACACAAATGTGGATTGAAGCAGAAAATTGTCAAAACATAAAAATTGGAAATGATTACATCCATCTTTGTACAGCAAGTATGGATGCTGGGATTCCACGGGTGCAGCTGCTGTTCTGTAAATTATCACAAAATATAAATGAAGCTTCAAACTATTCAGTACAGCCCTATATGTGTGTTTGTTTATCTAGCTAGATATATATGTTTATTATATTTCTTAAAGGAGGCCCTTACTATATTTGTAGATGAAGTCCTCCTTGTTGGATGTGGTCTGTTGCAGTTTGTCTCAAGTCTCTTCTATTCAATGGAACTATGAGCCAAAGATGAAAGCCTGTCCTCTTCCATTCCGTTACAGCTGCAGGTCTGCATGTGCTCTCTCCACACATGTAGGTGGTAGAAGGTATCGTTAAGACCAGCATCAAAAGTGTAGTGGCCTCTCTTACAGTCTCCTGCAGATCATCTGTCAAAAAAAAAAAAAAAAGAAGCTGTAATTCGGAATTCATTCAATTTCTGGCAACATGTGTAACACTTCAACAAAATTTGCTGCGTGGTCGGTAGAGCTAGCTACTGCTCTCATCGTTTCTAGCTATCTCTTGCTAACAGGTGCAGTGGTGTATAAAGTACTCAAAAGCCTTACTTGAGTAAAAGTAAAGATACCTTTCTGGAAAACTACTCCAGTAAAAGTAAAAAGTCACCTATTAGAATACTACTTGAGTAAAAGTCTTAAAGTATCTGATATTTATTGTACTTCAGTACAAAAGTACTTTAGTATCAAAAGTACTTTAGTATCAAAAGTAATTTTCTGACATTAAATGTACATCATAACCTGTTCATTGAAAGTAAAAGTACAAGTAAATGCTGTTAATAAAAAAGCAAAGGGTCAGAATTGTGAGAATGATGAAGTTTATTCTTTTAAGTGCTGTGGCACCATGACCAAGGACATGGAGCTGTGTTGAACATAATTGGGTTGGCTGTGATCCATCCAGGAGCAACAATGTTCAACATAATATATTGTACATAAGTATACTTTTGCATCTACTATGAACTTATCATAATTCTCCGAAAAGCAATATGACACTGAAGGAGTTGTAACAGTGCGTTTATAAGTATGCTCATTAGACTAGAGGATGTAGAGGACAAATGCATAATATTATGTTCAGCAAAAAATATCCACTTGATGCATCAGGTCAGTGTTTAGAGAAAGGACACCTGCCTTGTAAACTCCTATGGGCCTGATTTGAACACAGACAAAGGTTTTGCTCAAGCTGAATCTGCAATTGGGCGACTGCTACCATCATAACTCCATCTGATCATCCACAACATGACTCAAACATCAAAACATGATCAATACTAAAGCAGCACCGAAAGTAACAACCCAGTCATTACTTGAAACTGAAAAATGTCCTGTTCATCTTCAAAATTGCGAGAATTCAGTCTCGCTCTTTTTGGGCTGAAGACTCGTCCTGCGATGCTAAATAGCCTTTCACAGACCGCTGAGGCAGGTAGAGGTGTGTTCAGCGTCACACACAGCTGCGAAGGATTTCCCTAATGCTAACGCTAACACTAATGCTAACGCTGTGCTCTCTCGGCTCCCGTCAATCCCATGGTGTGGTGGCTAGCTATAGCTAACGTTAGCCAACTAGTGCTGTACAACTGTCAACACTTCCTCAGCTCACTAACTCGCTAGCGATTCACTGGTGTTGGTCTTCGTCACCACCGTAGTTTGTTGCGGGAGTAGCAGGTGCTTCCATTTCTGCTTCCATCATGAAATCAGTCATCGTAGAGTGGAATTATACTCATGTAGTCGCCCGCTAGCTTATAGCATGTAGCATCCTGGGCATCACTGGGAATCAAAACGCCGCGGCTTTGAGAGCACTTGTTTGCAATTGCGCATTAACGTGATTAACCAATGATTTAACTTGCTGCTAGGACCACTGATTCACCAAACCTGCTGGCTTGCAGTCTGTGTTCCACCACAGTCCCCAACGCTGCTCTCATGATTCATTTTTTTCTCAAGATAGATTTGATTTTGTAGCGAGTAACGAAGGTTTCAGGGGAAATGTATCGGAGTAAAAGTATCAGTTTTATTTGCAAAATGTAGTGAAGTAAAAGTAAAAAGTCAACAGAAATATAAGTAGTAAAGTAAAGTACAGATACCCAAAAAAAACTACTTAAGTACAGTAACGAAGTATTTCTACTTCGTTACTATACACCACTGAACAGGTGTCATATCAATGAGGCTTTTTTGTTTGTTTTACATTTCCCTGTTTTCTCTTACCTTTGCATTGCGCGCGCTGATATGGAGCCTGCGCTGCTCATCCAGGGCTCTTTTTAACCAAGAAACATCCATGCTGACCGCCAGCGTTAAGCTAGCCGCTAACTATTACTGCGTACAGCACCGGGTGGCGCCGAGCCGTAGCGAGAGGTATGTCACGTGACGTGAGGCAGGGTCGTCACAGGTGAGCGTTCAACCGACTACTGCATGCGCAACGCTGCAGACAGGTGCGTTCAGGAACGGTGGTAAAATGAGGGTACTACACGATTCTGACTAGGTTTTCTGAAGTATGTGTAATCCAGAGGCAAACTATGAACAATGAAAATTTAAAAATTAAACATATAAATACAATTGTGAGGTTCCTCCTGAGTGCCACAGTCTAACGTGTGGCTGACGTGCATGGCACGTGGATCCGATGGTGGTCAGTGAAGATGTTCCTCAATACTGAGAGTGAATTTACTCTCACTACCAAGATCGTTTGGAGGCTGAAGCTGTGGTCCACTGATGGTCACACTCGTTTTACGAACCGAAGACGGGGCGACGCTTCCAATTCAAAAGACGTATTTTAATTTGGGTTGTTTGAATTGCATTTTACGTGAAGCCACTTTTCTTATCACCAACCATACATTACTATTAGCTAAAAGCTCCCAACCTTTGACCTCGCGGGTCAGCTTTAATCTTGCAGTTATGTGTGGAAGATTTGATGGTTGTCTTACTTCCTCCTAAATTAGGATGCTTAATCAAGTATACCTCACAACTGTCTTTATCTGTTTAACACATCTCTCTGGTGAAGTCGAGGGCCGTAAACCCAAAACAATAATATGAAAGACACTAAAACTGTGCAAGGGAACTCCAGTCCAGTTTAATCCAATGATTATTGCAATTTCAACTGTTGACCCATTTAGGATTTTTGAATTGAAGAAACCAAAGTAGCATGTGGCATGCTCGGAATTAAAGCTTACGTGTTTAACACACCCACACCACTGAACAGTAAAACAAATACAACATCAAAGAGAGGGGACAGACACAGCAAGCAGAGGAAACTTTTGAGTCGTAGATATATACTCCCAGAGAAACCAAAGGAGAACCAAACATCTCGTGGCTGACGGCGCTTTGCCACTCGTCTGCACAGTGACTTCACAGAAGTGGAGTAATGCTCCATTTCAGAGGTATAAACTGACAGGATGAGGTCAGAGCTGAAGCAGAGGGGAAAACAACGCTGAGACACACACACACGCGCGAGTGAACCACAATGATGTGTGAGAGAATAAACTCTCTGGTTGCATGTACAATGGAAACCCTGTGTTACTTATGGCCACTTAACACAGTGTTGGTGAAAGAGAGCAATGTCCGTGGGGCTGTGGCTTCTCAGCCAACGTCAGGCCGACCCCGGGAAAGACGGGTGCCTCTGGCGAGCCCCAGCCTCGGCTCCGTCTTACCCTCTGGAGGACGGCAAACACACTCAGAGTGCGATTCACTGCGCAGAACAGATACACCACAGGTTAACAGGGCCACAGCGCCACATCCAAAATAAAAACCGAGATGCTCTGGCTCTCATGTGGAAATGATGCAGATAAATGCTACTTTTAGGAAGTGGTACTGTATCATGTCAACCATTGGTACGCAACATCAGTATTAAGCCACTGATGGAAGAAGTACAACAACCTAAAAATACTACATTACGAGTAAAAGTCTTGCATTCAAACAAAAAAGACAGAATGATTATCATCAGCAAAATGTACTTTAACACACAAAAAATGAAAAGCCTGTGTTACTGATATGCTTCTATACGTTGCATTCTTGGTTGCCTTAGAAAACCTAAGGTCTGACACAAAAATGTATCGTATATTATTGCTCTAATCTTTGGTGGAACTGCCAGCAACTCATAAACGTCTCACTACTTTTTATGAGGGATAATAAACCCCAAAAAAGTAAACCACCAGCATAATATTTAACAAAGTCTTGTCTCTTAGAAACCGAGCTATATTGACACGTTGATATTGTCATGTTTTTATCTGTAACATTTTAATGTGAAAAGTAGCAATTAACCACAGGTGTCAGATGAATGGAGTGCAGCAAAAAGTAAAATATTTCCCTCTGAAATGTAGTTGAGCTGAAGTATAAAGTAGCAATTAAGGCTCAGTGTGCAGGATTTATGGGGATTTATTGTCATGAACGGAATATTTCTACAGTAGCCCAGAACGGACAAACCAAACCCTCTAGTGAGAGCCTTTGCTGTTTTTATGTTTCCATAATTAATAAAAGCCACCATAGTTCCTGCTTGGCAAGGTGGGAGTGACCGGGGGATGTTCAGTTGGTTGCAATCTGCAACCTCACCACTAGATGTCATTAATCTTCACACTGCCCCTTTAAAAGTGGAAACACTCATTGGAAAGTATAGAGCTTGAATAATACTTAGTTACTTGCCTCCATTGTATTTAGCTGGTACTTGTATCCATTAAGCAGCAGAGAATGCCTTTAACAAAGACATTCCACAATTAAGTACAAGTGAAAGCTTGTCAGTGAAATTCTGCACGGCATGGTTTAAACTGTTGTTAAATTAAAGCTGTTTGAAACAAAAGTCTATCATCCCTCCATATGGTCTGAGTTTGGAGAATATTTTACCCCTCATTGTTCTGTTTACTGTGAAAGAAGTCAAACTCAAAGGACATGATGACACGCGAAACTGCGTCATTCTCTGTGTGGCTGTCACGAAAAAAAAGTCTCTGAAAACTGGATTTTTGGGGTGGGATGGGATTGCATGTTGTGACCACAAAATGTCATCAGCCAGCAGCCTCAGTCGCTATCAGGCAGTCTGCTGCGCTGAGCACTCTCCTGTAGCCCTGGGCGCTGGCCACACTCGCTGGCACCCCCCCCCCCCCCCCTCGCCTCTTCCTTCTCTCCCGCTCTCCTCCTTCTCTCCGTCTCTCTTTTACCAGGGTGCAGTGACCCTCCCCCCCCCACAGTGTCAGTGCGGAGGCCTCAGTGTTGACAAAGCAGCAGGCCTTCAGAAGACACATCAAACCCCATCCCTCCTCTGCGCTGTTAGGGAGCTCAGTGCACAACAAAAGGACAGGGACTCCGGTTTCAGTCTCGGGCCATTACGAGACTCAATAGCACGGCCACGGAAACAGAAACGGGGCCCTTGAGAGACGCCGAGCGCATCACGGGGTTGCGAACACGAGCCGGATCAGCTCGAAACCGCTCGAGACGAGTTCCGTGTTTCTTTCTGGCGACGAAGGCGACAGCGTTGTGACGGATGATTGTGAATATGAAGCATAAGTCAAGGCTGCGAGTTGATGCCATCGTGACACATGCACTCTAATGAGGACTGTGGCTGCGCCAGGGACTTTCCCCCCCAAGGCTCGTTCAGCAGGAGGAATGGTATGTGATGCATACCAGATGTGATTGGAGACATCACACTGTTCATGTTGTTACTGCTAACCAAATAGTAGCAGCAACGAAAAGCGAGACCGTTTTTAGTTTTTTTTCCTCTCTGTTCACACATTCAAAGCATGATGCTGGATGTGTGTAAGACTGGTTTGAGCCAGAAGCACAATCACACTTTATTTTTTGACTGTTTCAGAGTATTGCACTTAGCAGAAGTGGCTGGTTTGGAGAGTTTGGTGACGGATACGACAATGGGTATCTATCGCTCCTTCCTCCCTGACCAAACACAAAATGCTTAAAGGTCCCATATTGTAAAAAGGTAGATTTATTTTTTAACATAAAGCAGGTCGAAGTGCTAAAAATACTGTGAAGGTATCAAAACGCTCAATCCATGGAGAAACACACATTCAGACACCGTACTGTGCCTTTAAACATGTTCTAGGAGAAACCCAAAATACAAGTACCTATGAGTACGATATGGCCCCTTTAATTTCTTGGCATTTTGTCATTTTTATCCTTCATACATCAAAATTGAACCTTTTGCCCACAAACATTCATTCGGTGGCAGTCGCCTCCAAACACGAGGGAGGCCTCTACTACCTGAAGACCTTTATTCACAGATACCAAGCGGTTACTGACAGCTTGTATATATTCTGTGATTAGCGCTTCGGACCACATGATGGCAGCAAAAGAGATTCTTTAGCCAAATCTCAACTACTGGTTCAGATTTTAGTGTTCTCAAATCAATAGTCACACTGTCACCATAGACTGTATAAAAGGCTGTCACTCGGTTACACTTTGATTTACCCTCTTTCACTCATATCTGTGCAGAACGTAGATCTTAGGGCAGTCGATCCTAACCTGTGGTTGGAGACTCTCGTCAAGAACTTTAAGGTTTATGTTTCTCTGACGGGATGTGAGTGGGTAAAGGGAGAATTCTGCTACACCACATTCTGTTAATTTGTTCAGATATGGCTCTTATCTTTGTTTTTTTTCTTATAAAATACTGATGTACCCCCCTCAAGCCTATAGTTTATTAACTATAAGTAAAGCAAATATTTTCACAACTGTAATTACAAGTCCTGTATTGAAGGTTTTACTTCAGTAAAATGCAGAAATATCAATAGTCAAGGTGAGACACTGCGGGCCGAAACATTGTTTTTCATGTACTGCTCAATTTTGAGACATCCAAAATACATTGTTTATTTTGCAACTTTGTCTTCGTAAATTTCACCTTAGTTTTCCAAAAGTTAGCGGCAGATAATGCATCATTTGCATATTTAAACATAACATTTCAGAAACTTGATTCCCAAAAAGTAAATGTAAGTTATCAACTGGGGAAGTTTCATCGGGGTATCGATGAGTTGTTGTTGTTTTTCAAAAACCCATTCACCTGCAGTGTTTCCCCTTAAATGTCTTAAAGGTATCACAAATAAAAAATATTTCATGAAGGATAACTGGCCCCTCTGGGTGTTATATCATTACATATCATACTGGATTGTATAAACTATTACTATAGCTGGTTGAGACGGAGCTCATTTAAAAGATTAAACTACACATTTAAAGTGTTAAACCACCGATAGACAATCTAAAATTGCATCATATTTCATTTGAATTGTAAAATAACTACAGATGACGCACAGTGAAGTAAAAGTTATCTGGTAGACAGCATAAAGTCAAATGAAATGGAAACTCCAAGTACTAAGCACATACATTTGTACGTAAGTACAGTAGTTGCTTTCCACTACTGCATACCGGCACACAAACTGTGACTAAAGGTCTACAGCATTTTGAAGATGTGAAAGTCAAATGTCAGGTTTTAATGTGCGCTAAACGTGAATAATCAGATTGATAACGTGACAGCACCGGGGGGGGGGGGGGCAGAAGCACACAGAGAGCACGCGCTCTCTTTGTGCTCGGCTTTTCCCGGAAAACTTAATTGCTGGCATGAAGCACTTGAGGGAATTCTACGCCGTGCTTGTTAGGTGTTTGTGTGCAACGCAACCCCACGCGTTCTATTAATAAACTGACACCCTCTTACCCCCCCCCCCCCCCCTCTCTCAGCGATAACGAACAATAAGTGTCGCTGCTGCACCTCAGACGCACGCCAACATCAAGCGGAATGTCAGATGGCTGGGAGAGCGGGAGCGATTGACAGCAGCCTGGGCCTCCACGAGGCATGCGAAATCACTGAGAGCGAGTTCTGAATGTTCTTTTCAAACTTTCTCCACGCGCCGGAGCAGGAGTGACGGGGAAACGCTTGGGCGAGACTCTCCGAATGACCGCGTTTAGAAAAAGGGCGGTTGAGCCTGTGTTGAGTGTACTGTACAGTGTTACAGGTGACCTGGGTTATGTGGATTGCAGGAGGCTACGCTAATAATAGCTAATATATATCATCATGAAACTTCCCCAATTGATTACTTACATTCAGACAATCATTTTTTTGTATTACAAGATGTCTGTTAAAATATGCAAATTCGGCATTTTCTTTTCAATATGTGCTAATTTGCATCGGTTTCCAGAACATAAATCTGAACGTTGGATGAAGCCACTTCCAAAATTGTTTCATTTTGTTGACATATTAGAGTGAAAGGTTCTTAATGTGGGGATTTTGGATATCTCTTTGTATCGCTCCACATCACAGCCTTTAAGCAAATCGATTTTCTCCATGTCTTTAGGAATAAAATGTATGATATATGAACAAACTCTGTAATAACATTCAGAATACAGACAGCAATGAAACTGGAAGGTTTGGTATATGTAAAGGCTGATGATGTGGAGATTTCTGCCTCAGACTCTGAGGGAAAACTAATTTTGAGAAAATGTTTTTTAAAGACATGTTTTGTAAAATTACATGAATGTAGAAGACACTACAGGTGAATAAAAGTAACTCATAGATTTCATCATGAAACTTCCCCAATTGATGACTGACATTGAGACCATTTTGTTTTGTTTTCTGTTCTGTGTAAAGTTGCAAATGCGACATTATATGATGCTTACTTTTGGTGAAATAGGAGAATCAGACACAAATCTACAAAGTAGTAAAATAAACACTTAAATGTGTAGTGTGGATGATTTCTTTCCACTAGTCTGACAGAAGACGTGTTGTGGAAGCAAAATAGCCCAAAATCTCAAAATTGATCAGTGCATGAAAAACAATGTTTTATGAAAGATTAGAATGAAACAGTATGTCACACACATATATTTATGTGTAACCACAAACAATGGCAACGAACGCCGGTACATGTTTTTAAGAACATTTTGCCCCAGGTGTGAACTAAACATTTAACCCATCAATAAGTGCATCCATTCGGTGTGATGGTTTATGTGGCTGCTAACCAGCAGATGGTACTATGTCCCATCTCCCTGTGATCCAGCATCTCACATAGAAAAAGCAGACGGTACTGATTTGTCACTAGTGCGGGACCCCGAACGATCTGTGTTTCCCCAAAAGACTTTGATTCAGTTCAACAAGTCGCCGCTTTTGAGTCGGATTGAGTGTGGCAAAAATAATACTGCAGCGTGGACTGTGACTGAGAGAAAGATGACTTCATAATCTGTCAAAGTACACTCAAAAAAACGATTCAAGCCCTTCTTAAAGGTGACACATTTAAATCGTGTTTGATTAATTGAAATATATCAAGTTAAAAAATGAACACATTTATATTTAATGGGTCTAACATAAAATGCATGAATACTTTCATTTATTAGATTTATTTGGGTTAGATGGTGTGTATCAACTCAAAATAAATGTGTTTGGTTGGGGGACTACCCCTTGCGCATGTACCAGATCACGTGCTCTCAGTCGTCTTTCCCCCCTTTCCGACTGCAGCAAGATTCAAACCGACCGTCCATTCTTTGGTAAGTAACTTTATATATTTTGTTGTAGTAGTTTAGAATGTACCTCGTTGTCAATCAAGGCTTCCATTCTGTAATAATGACCACAATGTGTGGAACAGACGTGATAACTTAGCCACACGACTGTTCCGTTTTTAATAAGATCGAAGGCACACAGGCTAGCTGGCAGGCTAGCTAGCAAGCTAGGTAGCCAACGTGGTTTGCATTATAGAGCAGACCAGAGATCAGGGTACTGTCATTAATACGGCTTGGACGCAGCGCCGAAGGCTTCCTTATGAACTGTCTGTTTGCACTAAAAAACAGTAGGAGAGCAGTTAAACGAGCAGACTACGGTCTCCCCCTTTCCAGCGCCATAATGTCGGCAGGCAGAGCAGGCCGCAGAAGGCCACTCTCTAGTGGGCGTTCAGTTGTAGTGGGTTTAGCCACGTTTTCTTCACTGAAAAATGTTTAATATGAATAAATCATGAGCTCATAAAACCGCTGAATTCCTCTCACTCGCGCGGGCACCTGATGCATGAACACACGGAAGTCAGCGGTGTTTTATCGCAGCAGCCATAGAAATAGAACGAGCGTAGAACGGACATTCCCATTCAAACCGATGTAACGGGATCAGAGCAGCGGCAGTTTGTACGTGTACCGTCGTCATTGTGAAGAACTGATCGATGTAGCGGGCTAACTTTTCTGTTATACTACGGTCAATGCGCAGTGTTGAGCACTATTTTCTTTTGAACTAGTAAAACGACCAAGACAAACATCGATGTCCGTTCTACTCATTGTATTTCTATGACCTTACACTGTGTGAACGCAGGCAGGAGTGCGAATGAGTTTTCAAGGCAAACTGTTTGATATTTTATTAAAATGACGGTCTTAATCTTATTTAACACGCTTGCATGATTTGATTTCTGTTGTATGTAGCTTTAGTGTTGCTGTAAAAGGTGAATTGCTAGTCTATTCTAAATGGTAACATTATATCTGCGAGTGCTCCAAAGCACTTTTGACTTGACTTTGTTTTATGTGAACTTTGGATTATTCCAGCCTTTCCCTCCACTAATATATTTATCTCATCTTTTGCAGTTTGATCAGCATTACCAAGCTTCTTGAGGCAACCTCCTAATGATAGCACGTAATAGGTTATATGCTCGATGCGAGCTGATCTCTCATTGTTATTTGTTCAGTTTGATATGTACTAATTATCTTTATTCTCTTTAGGACTCTGCATGTGGCAGTGTAAAGAATGCAGTTTGGAACTAGCTAGCAGGTATTTCTTGTTGCATGGGCATTGTAGGGGCAGTTATCGCTATACATGTCCATACATTGCCCATGTACATTCAATACATGGAGTAAGCTTCTAAATCACACATGCTGAACTGCACATTCAACCAGAGATTGTGGAGCAGAGGCCCCTTCCCTGTTCCAGCAAAGTTAAGTAAGTAAATGTGTGTTTCTATGTGTTTACCATTTTGATGATTAATGGCTTCACAATCGCAATTTGAATCTAATAATCCCACATAATGTGATAGTAATTATAATAAACAAGTAACAAACAGCTGTATTTTGTTTGTTATTCAGGTCAATGCAGAGTTCCTGCTGATCACCACCAAACTATTTCAATCAAAGTTCATGTCACAGCTGGACCTCTTCTCAGACTCCCTGATACAGGGCTTAAAGAGCAAAGGAGGTGTGAAGGAGAAAAGGTCAAGGATGTCCTGACCATCAATGATTTGGTTAGTACATATGTATACAATATTAGTTTCACTGTATTGGGGTGGTTATTGTAATATTTTCTTGTCCATATCTGCTTTTTTAAAAACATGTGATGAATAGTAAATGGCCTGCTTTTATTCTGCTTTCATCCAGAACTTTTAGTGTGATGACATCAACACCAAAAGGGAGTGCATCTGAGAAGCCTGTCATCTACCTCAATGAAGATCCAGACTCTTTATCAATCTGGTAAGTTTATCGCAATATGTTTCCCATGTAGCGTCAAAGTGTTACCCACATATATATATATATATATATATATATATATATATATATATACATATTTGTGGATTAACTTAACACAAGTTTTCTGTGTTTGTGTTGTTATCAGGCTTCCGCCGCTGAGGATGCAGTGAGGGACATCGCATTCACTGTCATAAGGATTTACATGATCCAAAGAGATTGGGAGCCAGAGGACGTGGGACTTGATCAACTGCATTAAAGTCCTGAACAACGTAGACGGTGTCATCATGGCGTTCATCATGCTTTGGGCTAATTTGTGCCCTTAATCTAAGCTTTCCAGACAACTTCAAGTACATCTTTGAGCTTCTCCAGAAGGTCATAATGAATTTGGATGGGCACAAGCTGAATTCTAAGATACAGGAGCTGAAAATCAAGATGTTTGCACAAGAGGTGAACACTAAGTGACAAAGCCAAAGAATCTTATCAGATCTTTTGGATGTTTTCTACTTTCATCTAACGCCCAGTCAACGACAATCCATGACCTCATGGATGTTTTCCTGGTTCTGACATTTTGAAAAAATTGACTAAGCTGCACAGAGGCAAGCCAGAGACTGTAAATTACGGAACTTTTACATGTCACTGCAAGCTGGTTAAGTGTTTACCCGCAGAAAGTTTTGCCCAATTCACCTCCACATCCTAACTCGAGTGTTATTACTCTCTAACGTCAACTTGCACGTCCATTTTCCTCGTTGTCTGATTGAATGACTCTCTACTCGAGTTGAAATGGACCCTAACACGGTTCAATACGCTGTAACTTCCATTGACTATGAGTATCCTTGTTATTTATAATCTATAAGTTTTAGTTTGTGGATGTTTTGTGATTTTACTGTTGTAGCCCAAAAGTGGTCCGAGTTGCCTGTTTCTGCACATGATAACACATCATCGGCTATTCTTCAGTGTAAAGGAGTCCTTTTGTACTACCATCTGTACTGGTAGGAAAGAAAACAGCTGTATTGCTCTTGACAAACCAAAGTAGTGGGAATTTAGCACTTGCAATAGTGGTTGTACATATCGATTGCAGGAAGTTTTGTGCTTTTTGGAAATGATAGTTTCTGGTGAATGACTACACTGCAGTGCAATGATAGTCCCTGTTTGGAGAGCAGTGCATAGCCTCCACCCTCATGGCGTCTTTGTTTGTGGCGCCAAGGGATTTGGGATAGCTTGGTATTTATTTGTCACCAGTTGTGGAGCTGTTACAAGACTACTGTTTTAATATTTAAAAACGATGAAAGATGCACTGTATAGATCATTTTGGAATTTTTTTGCTATCCTTTTCTGATCAGTGTTTTTGTAAAAAAAAGCAAATTATATTTAAAAAATGAAATGCAGGCTCTAGAATCATGGATGTTCAGATTTGTACCATATTTAATGTATTTAAGCATTTTCAATAAAAAACACTTGAACTAGGTTTTGTCTCGTGTCTTAATTGGGGGTCAAATTAAAAAAAAGTTTTTTACCTGATTAATTCATTTCCAATGAATTGTACTATATTGAGTTGGACTAACACAAATCAATTTCATTTCATGAATGGTATTTTTTTATTTAGGTTGTATTTGATAAAATTGAGTCGGACTAACTCAATTTAATTATAGTGCATGGATGTTTTTAGTTCAAGTTAGGTTTAACTATATTTCCTCGGTGGAAAACCTGCCCACAATTTAATTGAGTTCATCCAATGAATTATTTTTTTGAGTGTAACACGTGATGTCTGAAGGAGACTGATTCTCCCCCTGTTCCTCGCAGTTTCATCAGTTTTATCGAAGCTTAAATGTCTTGACTTAAAATGAAGTCAAATCTATATTGTTTTGATTTTCACAGTTTAGGAAGAGAGTGTGTGTGTGTGTGTGTGTGTGTGTGTGTGTGTGTGTGTGTGTGTGTGTGTGTGTGTGTGTGTGTGTGTGTGTGTGTGTGTGTGCATCGGGGAGGCCAATAATCTCACTACTGGGGTCAAAATGTCACAGTCAGATCTACATTTTCTCCCCTGAAAAAACAAAACACAAGTAACCTTGTTTCGATTTCGAGTGTCCTTTCACCTGCTGATGCCGGTCAGTGGGGGGGGCGATGTTTGGATCTGCAATGAAACCTCAGAGCCTCATGCAAATCCTTCAAGATGACCTACTTCTTCCCCTTTCGACACAGACACTCCGCTAAAATCCATAAATTAAGGAAATTAACCGATGGGGGCCCCGGGGCCACTTTGTAAGCTATTTAAATCTTTAAATTTACAACATCCCTGCATACTTCATGTAATTGAACTAACTCCGGGCTTGTTTCCTTCAATGAGAGGCAAAAAATAAAAATCCCCCTCCGGTTTGTACCTCTGGAAACAACAAATCTGTGCCAGAGGGAGAGGGGGGGGGGGGGGGGGGGATGCTCTGAGGTCTGTCTAATTACGAAGACTTGGCCCGCTGCGAGGAAGGAGAGAAGAGGCAGCACATACTCCCAGTAGTCCTGCTGTCACATCACCAGCATGACTGGTTTGTTTCCTGTCTCATGTCGAGCTCACAGTCCTGTAAGAGTCAACAGAGATCTGATGGGAGGTTTAGATAGCAGACTGAAAATAGGACAAGAACAAATCATCTTTTTCTTTTCTTTTCATCTGGATGACAAACAATATAGAAGAGTTCTCCAAAAAAAATAAAAAATAAAAGTGAGACTATTGTGTTTCCTGTGGACCAATAACAACTTCCTACACTGGTTGGCGCCAAATATCAAGAAACACGAGCGCTGCAGCTCCGTCAGGATGCCGGTACAGAGTAATTACCGGGCCTCAATGTTGCATCAATTATTCACAGTTATTTACCCGCAAATAAACAAACATGCAAATAAATAAATAATTGTGTCTTTGGCGTGAGCACCTGCTTGACTCCCCCCACCCCCTCTAAATTCGCTCGGTGCCAAGATTTGGCGCACGCGCAGCACTTTTAGTATCTTTGGAAAATAGCAATAATCATGTAAAATCGTATCCCCCCCACCAAAAAAAACACACACACACACAAAAAAAACAAAATAAAAGTCTGCAGGCTGCCTGCTTTCATTGCAGAGTGAATAGTGAAGGGGGGGGGGGGGGAGAGATATCTCCATCTAAGCCCCCGCGCTATAATTGAAATGGCGCATTTGGCTGCAGGCGGGTTGTGAGGGCTGCTCTCTCCGCAGCGGCGCGCATGCATGTCCGCAGACGTCATTTGATTTTTAATGGCCTGCAGGAAATTTGGCGTTCCCACTCCAGACATTGAGGCGAGAGAGGGAGAGACAGCGACAGAGAGAGAGGGAGAGAGGGGGAGAAAGAAAAGATCACTGCATGAAAAAAAAAATTGGTTCGAGGATATCTCTTCATTTTCCCCATATATACAGATATATATTTTTTTGTACTGGGACTTTATCAACAAGTTACACCGCGCCTTTATTGTACGGAGTGCGGGACTGTACGCTGCAGCCCCGCATGGCGTGCAACTTTACATTCGGGATGGAGACCGGGACGTGGGCCCACTAGCTGGAACCGCCTGGGGAACTGTTACATCAGACGGAATGAGAATGATTCAAATCTGCTTTTGGCCGCTCTAAACCCATTGAGCGACAGTTTGCCCGTTTCCGACCCCCCCCTACCCCTACTCCTCCTCAAAAAAAATCACAACTTCACACCATTAAGGGGAATGGTTCTACTTTAGCCGGGGAAGAAGAAGAAGAAGAAGAAGAAGAAGAAGAAGAAGAAGAAGAAGAAGAAGAAGAAGAAGAAGAAGAAGAAGAAGAAGAAGAAGAAGAAGAAGAAATAGATAAGTTATTATATCTGTGCAGTCATACTTTTCTGGAATAGGGGTGGTGGTGTTGGGGGGGGGGGGGGTGGATGTATCACGTTTTTTTTTCTTTCCTTGAGAAAATTGCCTGGGCGAGAGAGAGAGTGGAGTTGAGCTAATTGTAACCTAATCCCATGGCCCAGAGGCGGTCGCGCAGCCCGGAGCAGGATTTTTCTCTTTTCGAGCTCCGCTCTGTTATTTAGAGACGGATTATTGGCTTTCTTCTTCTCATAACAAACCACAGGGGCAGTTTCGTTTAGGCAAAAAAAAAGCAAGAGAAGAATCCGAAATACGAAGAAGGATTCCAAACAAGAGCACATCTTTTTCTTTTCTTTTTTTTTGGTCCTCTCTCTTATCTCACGCTTATCCAAATAAGAGCAGCGCAGAGGAAGGAGATCGTCTCATCCATGTACAAGGTAAGGACGTTTCACTGCGCGCTTTGGTACAAAAAAAGGAGCTCGGCGAAAGGACAGGTCGGAGACCAGCCGCGCTACATTGAGTCCCCCCTTCTTTTTTTAAAGCCACAGAGACACACTCTGCGAGCCAGTCCGTCCCGTCCACAGCCCACAGTGTCTTTTTAAAGGGCAGTTTTGTGTGTTGTTGGGAGTGGAGGGGGTTGGGGGTGTGGGGGGGTGGGTGGGGTGGGTGGGGAAGATACACAGCGAAGACTCGGCTCTTCCCGTGCGGCCAGTATCTATAGGTCGGTGCCGGAGCCGGATGGCGCCGGTGTAGTTGTGCCAACGAAACTCGGGCGCGTTTCTCTGGAGAAAGAAAGATCTGAAACATCTTGTTTGTACGCGGGCAGCAGCTGCAGGGACCGATCCCTCCGGCACGGACATCCTCTGGACTCCCTACGATGTTTGAAACGGTAGGGTGAGAACATTTCTAAAAGATATTACAGAATCCAATGCTGTGTTTTTTTATTGTGTGTATTTTTGTACGCACAGTGCAGTTTGCGAAGAGTAGAGAGTCGAACTGGCGCTAAAGAGCAGCGCGGACACCTTCTCCATCTTTTACAGACTGGACACTTTGACACGAGTGGGATTTTTTTATTGTTATTGTTATTTTTTCAAGCGGGTGATGGATTACACGTGTCGGGATTATATGGTTTTAATTTGTACAGCGGGGGGGGATACGACGCCATGTTGAGCATTAAAGGGCAGCTCGCCGGCTTTTCGCGTGGACTGTGCTATATTGTATCGGATTGTTCCATTATTCCGACGTGTCCGTCCCGTGGATATTCGAATAGATATCGGGCATTATTTCGTTCTTGCGTGGGGTGTGAAAGCGGCTACGACGCTCGGACAGGACCGGGAGGGGAAAGGTGATGCTGCCCTTACAGCTGCTGTGATTTCTTTTTTTTATGGTGTGTGTGTATCCCCCATACACATTAAGAGATTAAGATAAACGGAATTAAATGATTGCTTTTGCGAGAGAGGAGCCTTATTTATGGGTCTATTTATTTCCGTTTGTTCCACGTTCACGTAGCCTACATCGTAATTGCATTGGTTCATTGATTGGTTGGTGGAGAGAGAGACATACAGGGAGAGAGAGAGAGAGAGAGAGAGAGAGACCGGTAGTGGGACAGCCCGGTACCTAAACTTCTTAAGTATTTTCCAAGTTTTAGTTTTTTTTCTCCTTTCCTTCTCCTGGGATTTTGTCCTCCTGTAATCGTATTAAACGAACATGATGCTGCTGTAATCCGGGCTACACCCTGAGAAAAATAAAGCTCCGGTCTCATTTTTGTGCCCAACGGCGAGCCAAAGGGGCCTCGCGGCCTCCGCTGCACCAGGCATGGCAGTCAAATACAACAACTGGAGGATCAATCACGTTGATGTAGCCTACTGTGTCGGGGCGAAACGATGTGATCTCGGTGTGTTTCGAACCCACACGTGTACTGTGGGAGCCCCGAGTATCAGTTTAAAGTTAAAGCAGAGGTCTGCGTCTCGACCCAAAAACCCGGAGGGTAACAGAGGAACGACGGAATGTGACCTTTAGCGATCACGAGGGCGACGTAAAAACAGTGATTTACTCCATGACTTCATAACAGACTTCACAGCCTGAGGTCAGGTGGTTTACCTGTCGTGAGATAAACAACAGACGACGACATGTTAGCGAATTCGAACTATTTAATGGAATATTGCTGCGGCCGATCGAACTCAGAGCCGAATCTGATCGAGTTCGTGAGCTTTTCGTTGTGATTGTTTCCACATCCTCCTGACACTCTGTCACCACGCATGTGGACCCGGATACTTGTGTGTACCGGTGTGTGTGTGGGGGGGGGCAGCTTCCGTTTGTCCGCGCGTGCAGTTGTAAAGTTATCACTATCGGTAGTTACATGACAAGCATCACCTTAATCATTAGTTTTGGATGTGTGTGCGCGCGTGGAGAGAATACACCCCCCCCCCCCCGTGTTTTCCTCGCTCTCAGATTGGTGGTTGGTGCGTCTGGGCGCATCACGTCTCACACATAAGGCGACCTTTAATTAGAATATTGCAGCAGCAGTTTGTTTTATTCCCCTGGAGGCTGACACCTAGCATTCCTCCCTCTCCCTCTCTCTCTCTCTCTGCCTCTCTATCTGTCCATCTATCTCTCTCTCCCCCCCCTCTCTCTCTCTCTCTGCCTCTCTATCTGTCCATCTATCTCTCTCGCTCTCCCTCTCTCTCCCTCCCCCGGTTCTCTAATAAGCATCATCCCATCCTCGCCTCCGGTGCTGCATGAAAAAGATGCAAACATAGTACATAATTAGAGCGGTGGCAATAATTTCCCGGCTAAATATGCGACCAGAGAGACGTGGAAGTGATCTGATGCCGCTCCGAGAGGATCCGATCTAGTTCCCCCGGTGTAAGGGTATCACTGTGCCGCCGCCGCCGCTGCTGCTGCCGTTTGTTGATCTGGCTCTGCCCCCACCCACCCCACCACCCCACCACCCCTACCACGTATCCCATGGCTTTTTTCTACACTTGCTTTCAGGAGGGAAGAAGCATGTCACGGCTGTCTCTGACCCGGTCCCCGGTCTCTCCTCTGGCCTGCCAGGGGATCCCCCTGCCGGCTCAGCTGACCAAGTCGAACGCCCCGGTGCACATCGACGTCGGGGGACACATGTACACCAGCAGCCTGGCGACCCTCACCAAGTACCCGGACTCGAGGTAAGACTCGTTCCCTTTGGCCGTCAGCGACGATGGAGTTGGTTAAATCGATTGAGATCGTTTGTCTTATTTACCGGACGTGTTTAGGAGTGAGTGGATTTGCATATTGTTGAAGAAGTCTTCATCATGCAAAAAAAAAAGTCTTGATAAATCTGCGAGTAGATTTCAATCATTTATGTCTCTATTTAACAGCTTTATTTTGCATTTTTTGTCAGTGAATCAATGGTTTTGTTTGTTTGTCCTTATTAAGGCTTTGTGCTGTTAACGAGTCATGTACATACCTGACAACTGCTCTGTCAACTGCTATACCATTCAATCGCAGAAGCTACCGGTTTGATATCTTTTCAAACCACGTGGGGACACTGTCATTATTTTTAAACTCTCACGGATTTTAAAACGATGAATTTGATTGCTTTTGTTGGTTTCACTCGTGATTATTTTAATTGTTTGATAAATACCTCCAAGGCTTTTAAAAAAAAAAATCTACTTTCACACAGCAGTTGTATTTTTGAAATCCAGCTGCTGTCAAGCTGTCAGGTGCAGATGCTTTCACATGTTTAAATTCAGATTATTGCGAATTTAAACATTCCTGCTGCGCACACAGCACTGCTTTTTCTTGTTGCTCAGTGTAGATCAGGGTGCTGTTAGGAAAGGAAAGACAAATCGGATGAAAATCAAGCTCATTTTCGTGTTACATATTAAGTTTTTTCCTTGACTATTTTAGAACCGGCGGTTACCACCATCAGATGTTCTTCACAGTCATTATTAGTGTTCAAACACAGGGGCTTATTCTCATAACATGCATCCAATACAGGGTGTATCAGTTTCGTTCCATTTCACGATACAACATAATCATTGTATTTGTTCTAACCCACATGGCTTGTATTGCAGTCAGACTTTGAGACGTCGACACCTAAAAGCTGAGTGTTTGTGTGGACGGTAACAGAAAGGGACTCCTGCTCTCTCTGGTGCTCTCTCACAGCAAACATGGGCTTTTATTGATTTTGATGCCCATTGTAGGACTTAGTCATGATGATTCAGATTGTGTAAGAGCGGTTGGTAATCCGCCCTCCCACTTTGTTTCACGCATTTAGCTCCATAGCTGATAAAGTATCTCTGTTCTCCGCAGATTTTTACCTACTTATTCCCTCCAATGCAACGTCGTCGTTTGCCACGTTGCGCAGTCTTCAATCCTGCGTCAGCTGACAGGGTCCCATGTGGGCCAAGGTAAACACTCGCCGGGTTGTTGGCAAAGCTGCCGAAATTGGCCACAGGAAACAATCCCCGTAATCCCCCTGATGATACAGAGTCTTGATCATCACAGAGGCCGCTGACAGGAAATCCCTGACACGTCTCCTTTTATTCCTGACTTGTAACATGAAGAATGAAGCTCATCCCAGACGAGGGCCTTTTATTGTTTGCGTGACGAAGGCGCTGTTGTCGTTGTAACGTCAGGTCTGTCCAGGAGCAACAGCGACAGGAAGGTCTTTTTGAATCCGATGTGCTCATGTCATTCGGAGCTGAATGGTTCTGAAGCTGTTGGAGCAAAAACTGTGAACGGAGGTTTTTAATTGGCTTTAAAGCTGTTTTTGATACAAAGTGTATCTTTTTTTACATTGTCGCAATAATCATTGAGCCAAGTTTAATTGTGACAGCACATCAACATTTTATTCCGTAATTCTATTCCATCAATAACGCACGTAGAAAAATATGAAAAAACATTGTTCTCTCATAATTAGGACGTTGTAATAATATGTGAGAGCACCATACAAGAAGGCTTCCATCCACAACTGAGTTGAAATTATTAACTCCACCAACCCTCCAACAATTTTGTTCATCAGCAGTAAACTTGAAAAGAAGGCAGGGAGTGCGAGCCAATCAGTGGCAGAGTAGGGCGGGTCTTTGTGGGAAAAAAGGAGGGTGTGGGAAAAACAAACAAACAAATTTAACTACCGCAAATAACATAACGGGAAATGGCCATGAAAGATGTCATTCGGATGAGAAGAAAACTCTCTTACATACTTATTGCCAGTGTGCCATTGGTTGAGCCAGGCGTGCTGCAAATTGCATAGCCCTGCTTTAAAGCACGTTGTTTAAAATCATCTGTGTTTTCTTTTAAAATTTGTACTTTGGGCATTGTTATTTTTGATTCCTCTTATATATTTCTTTTTCATGCCCCCGTGCACGTTACAAAGAGTTTATTCATAGAGGGGGTGTGTGGGTGGACACGCAGGGCACCATGCAAATGGGGCACAGAGTCGTGTCAGAGCACCCAAACAGTGTTTTTACACTGAGAGTAAAGACCGGAAACCAGTGTGAGTGTTGGTTCTAGTGCTCTTTTCCTCTCTTCTCGCTCTCTTTCACACATGCTCCTTTGCTCCCTCTCCTTCCTTCTGTGTCTGTCTCACTCTGGATCTCACACACACACACACACACACACACACACATGCAGGCACTCTCTGCCTCTCTCTCTCTCTCTCTCGCTCTCTCTCTCTCTCTCTTTCTCCCAGCCTCCTCAGTGTACAGTTGGCCTCGGGGCTCCACTTTCCACAGGATCCAGTGGAAGGAGGGGGGGGGGGCCTTTTTGTGTGAATTAGGATAATGGCTGACAGCAGAAAGCAAAAACAATTACGCCGGAGTAGAGATAAAACACAGCGTTTCGGCCACGTCCCGCTCGAGCGGCACGCGTCACGGCAAATAAAACAAAAAAAAAACACAAGAAACGTGACGGCCAGCAGAGACCGGGTTCAAGAGTTTAGAGTTGATGATCACTTTTAATAGATTGGGCCCTGAATAATGCAGCATGCCAAGAGAAAGTTAGTCTAGTAAGTAATGTGCGGCCATTCATCTTCCTCTGCGCGGGCCATATTAAGGGACAAGGGGTCATGAAACATTGATGCACGCTCTGTGTAGCTCTCAGAGAGGACGGCCTCAGCAGTCACTTGAACAGAAGCTGAGGAAATGAAGGGGGAATGTTCCAGAGACGAGGAAACTATTTTGAAAGGACTTCTGGACATTTTTCCCTCTTTGAGGACGGCAGATCCGAACTGGCTTCGTGCTCTTTCGGTGTCGCAGAAATCCCCATAAATTAACATGGCAAACATTGTCTGGTAATTTACAGTTGGCACTTGCTATATTTCCTTTCATTTTTATTCCATTTCATTGTTAGGCCTCGAGTGTTCTTTCTTTTTTTTGTTGCTTCTTTAAAGAGACTACATGGCACTAACACATCGCGGGCGTGATCTGAAGTAAAAAATGAGCTGTTTGATAAGACTTTTAGTTTTAATCACTGAACATGAAATAATAATAAGAGTTAATTGTTGCTGTAGCGCAGGAGGAGTCAAAGTTATGAAGCTCCAAAACAGCAGATGAAATGTTTTCCCAAGCTGCAGTGAGTGTGAGAGTCAGTGACAGTCAATATGCACATCGAGGACCCACGAAGGCAAATATTGGGCCTACATGATGAGGACCATGTGCTGTTTTACAGAAATGTGGAAAGGTATTAAGAGCGTCACAGGAGCCTGATTTAAGTCAGCACAATAAAAAAAAAATTAAAAAAAATGTGTTCCTCGTTTTGAAACTTTGGCCTCACTTGGCACCGCTGGGGTGGGAGATCTGAGCTGTTCCTGTCCTTGATAACCTCCCACACCCACCACTCTCCCTCCCTCTCCCTGACTCTCCCTTCACTCTGTATTTCGGTCATTTTTTCTTTTCTTTTCTTCTCCTCTCCATCTCGCTCTGCTCTCGTGTTCTGTTTCTGTCTCTGCCCCTTTTCCTTCCTTTTTTTCGTCCCTCTTTACTCGTGTTCTCTGTGTTTTTCTCATTTGGGTTCTTTGTCTAGCTTTCCACATCTTTCGACCCCGTAATTCAGCTTGTCCGTTTGAGAGTCTTCTCTCTTAATTTCTCCATGCACCCGCCCCCCCCTCACACACACACACACACACACACACACACACACACACACACACACACACACACACACACACTTTTCTCTCTCCCTACCTGTTACACCCCCCCCCCACCCACCGCCACTCCAATTCAGGGATTTAACTGAAAGGGGGGGGAAGAAAACTGAGAAGACCAACAGAGAAAGAGAGCGAGAGAGAGCGTGAAGGGAGTGGAAGAGAGGGAAAGAAAAAGAAAAACAGGCAGCATTTTAATTGCTTTTTAAAAAAGTGGAGATGAAAAACAGAGTTAGCCTGGAGGGGTATGGTGAAATTCTAGCTGGAAGAATTGCAAGACCATATGAGAAAGGAACACCGCGGGCAAAACAGGGAGATGAGTATTGGTTTTTTATAAAGCATTTTGCATCGATTTCCAGAGAGAAAAGCGAGTAAGGGAGAGGGATGGAGACGGAAGGAGGGAAAGAAAGGGAGAAAAAGGATGGCGTGAGGGGGGGGGGGAAAGAGAACCATCTTTGCTCTGCTTCTTCACACAAGTCAAGTCAAAGAGAAAGAGACGCGGTGGCTTCAGTGCGTCCGGCCGACACATCGCGTGTGTGTGTGTGTGTGTGTGTGTGTGGGGGGGGGGTCACTAGATACAACCGTTAAAACACGAGCTCACGCGCTTTTGACGAAGTTGAGGCTTTTTATTAAATTGGGAGAACAAAGCCAGCCCTGCTGTTTGATCACTGCTCTACAATAGAGTTGAACAAAGCCAGTGCTCATGGAGGCAACTGGGCGTACCGATGCTTATTGGCAGGCTTTTGATTTCTTTTTTCCCGATTTTCGTACAACTTTTCACTTTCGAACCAAGAAGCTGTTACTGCATCGAAGAAAAGCTCATCCCATCGAAACGGTGACAACAACAAGCACGAGTTGTGCAGCAACGCGACGCAACTTATTCCCACCGACAAAGGCCTTCCAGCGTTCTCTGCCGAGGGAGACAGAAGTTCTGTTTCGGAACGACTCCCCAAATTCAAAGCTTAATTCGGAGATGCAAAGATTCAGGCTTCGGGAGAACAGAAGTTTTGCGAACATTTGAAAGCACTTGAACAAACTACATCCTCAATGTTCTAGAGATGCTAAAAAGGCTTTTAATGATTGAGTTGGGGTGTTAGCATATGCAAATACAGAAATAGATAGAGATTATTAGATCAGTCTGAGAGAGAGCGAGACCTCCAGGTAAGCGCCAAGAAATTTATATCTGTCCAAGGGTATCTCCAGGCATGATGAAAGTTTAAAGATAACAGCAGTTCCCACTCTTTGATTTGATGAGCTCCAACATAGTTCAACCAAACCATGAATTCAGCAGCAGCCGAGCGGAGGGGGTTAAATGTGGGAAGCCACAGCCAGCAACAAGTGTCTGTCACAATGTTTTTAAAAGGTTAAATGCAAACATACTGTGTGATTAGCTTTTAACGAGTTATTGCTGTAATAGGAAACGATGATTTCAGGTTTCAGGTGATATTATTTTTATCCTTTCAGCTTTTATTTTCTCTCTTTTTTCCCCTCTGTCTTAAAATGTGAATCTTTGATTGGAGAACCAAAAATGCAACATGTTGTCCATGAAGACAAATGATGCGTGAGTCACGTTTCCCTGGCAACAAATGCACATTTTCAAAGGCCAATATGTTGATTTCATTTTCAGCGAGGAGGCCCATGTTTCACTGAAATATATATCCGGGTTTAGAATCATGGATGGCAACAGAGTATGTTGGAAATGTAGTTTAATTTAATAGTGCCTACAGTGCGGTAGGGGTGCAGCAAGTCCTCTCACATTCAGGACAAAGTCGGGTAAAATACACTTTTTCCACACGTCCTCCTCACAGAAGTATGTGGACCTCCACCGTTTTTTGTTTTTTTTACCTCTGTTTCAACCCCCGACAGATGGAATAATAGAGCTGTAATGCCACATTCATCCAATTCATTTCTGTAAGTACAAGCAGCGAGCGTGTGTGTTGTCGTAATCTCTCCGCAGAAGGGACACTTCAAACAAGTCTGGAATGGAGGAAACGGTGCCTTAAGCCCCTTGTTTCAACCTGGGATGCTAATGCATTTCAAGCTTAGTGCTAATAAAATTGAAAAATAAATGGAGGGTAATTGTTTCATGCATTTGAAGGGAGCTGGCTCACTCTGTTTTTCTGTCTGCGTGTGTGTATTTCAATTTCCAGAATCAGTCGTCTGTTCAACGGCACCGAGCCCATCGTGTTGGACAGCTTGAAGCAGCACTACTTCATAGATCGGGACGGCGAGATATTCCGCTACATTCTCAGCTTCCTCAGGACCAGCAAACTGCTGCTTCCAGATGACTTCAAGGTACACATCCGCACCGCGCTGGTTTGTTCGGACTTGCCGGCGCCATCAGTTCGAAAAACCTTTCCAGATTTCAGATTTATGCCAAGATAATACACCGAAGTGTGAATATGTGTATTCATTATGTTTACCGCCCTGTTTTCACAATAGACCTGATACCCCAACAGAGCCTAACGCAGACTCACCTGCATAAGCAATAATTAGGAAACCTTTTTCTTTTTGTGGGAGTGGAAAAAAAGGAAATATGGAGCAGAGAGGTGTAATGCTAGCTGGCTAACCGTAGCACGGTGATGTGATATGTGTACCAAAGCCCTGAGCTGTTGTTCTTCACTCAGAGTGGTTTCCACAGAGGTGAGCCCAGGTGAAATAGCCTGTGCGCCCCTCTGTTACCCCTGTTACCTCTGATGACCGACTCCCAGTCAGAAAGGAAGTCTGGCTGACAGTGACAGGGACTCACCTGGAGAGCTGCGGCTGTGTCGGTTGATGGTTGCAGTTTGATACAAACTAATATTCTCTGCGTCCATGTCCACATCTAAGGCCGCACACAACTTGCTCCTGTTTGAGCATCCGCATGAAAGAACTCCACTGAAACAGTATATTATGTCCGTTATCGCACAATGTTAAATGATCCGAAGCACATGGCAACAAACCAAATTGTGTCAGGCCTAGTATCAACTAATGCGCTGGAGGGTGAACTGCAGAATTCCCCAACCTGACTTGCCAGATGCTCCACGGGACGATCTGAGAAGCCGTCATTGGAAACAGTTTGGAGAAGGCCAGTCACTTTTTGAAAAATACCAAAAAACGTCTTTCCCATAGAGAAAAGCCTTCAGTGTCGTTCTTTGCTCTTCTTTCGGTCAAAAACAAAACAATGAGCTGAAAGACCCCGAATGATCGCTAAGTTTCACCCGACAAGTATCCACACAACCGTATAACCTGTACGAGGGAACAAGGCGAGGCCGAGCCATCCGGAGCCAGGGGCAAAAACTCTGCGGGCCTCACGCGTAGTCTGAACCAGAGCCAAACCCCAGACAACAGAACACAGCATGAAAGCGTATTTTTCAGCAAAATAGATGGCCTGACTCAGTGCCGATTAGTTTTTCCCCTTCTTATTCCCGGCTTTCCCTCTACCCCCGCCCTCCTATTCCTGTGAAGTCTTGACAGTCCAATCAGGTTGAAGAGAACGCATTGGATTTCATTGTTTCAACTCATTATGATCCTCTGTCGCATAAGCCCTTGTTGATCTACATACCTTTTCAATTTGCGTGGAGCCGGGGAAGAAGGAAAAGGAAAAAAATGCAAATAGCGCGAGGCGGAATTGAGCATGTCCTTATCTGAACACAATCAGGCTTGCCGTCGCCCCGAGGGCCGGGTCTGTTCTGCTGCTGGCAGCCACCGCGCTGTGTGTTTTGCTAAATCAATGTGAAAGTCTGAGCAGAATAGGGGAAAGAAATGTTTCCAGCCCACGTCAGAGGAGCAAAAATATTCTCCATTAAAATCCGCCCCTCATCTCGTTATTCAAACCGCAATTAATCACAAGAGTGTAAGCAATGCTCAGTCATCGAGGGCAAGCTTATGGACCGTTAAGAGTCGGTTTTACTCGGGCCTTTGGTGTCGTGCTTTAAATCAATAATGCTTTGTTTCTTTAGGTATTTAGTGCGTGCAAATAATAGGAACGAGCTTGTGTTGTCATTTGTTTTGTGGGTGCTGTGTATTAGATGGGAATCGGATATGTTTTCCGTCGGTGGCGTGTTTAATCAGCAGCTACTTGTGTGGGCTTCAGTCCTCCGACTCCCTCATCGTGACAGTTCTTCGTCCTTTTCTCCATCTTCCTCTCTGTCTCCGTCCGCCCTCTCTGTCTCTCTCGCTCTCCCTCCCTCTGTCCTTCCCCGAGACATTGCCTTGCCGGCGGGCGATCAGGTCGGATCATTATTTTGAAGCTCAAACGGGTTGTCTGGACACGGGGATCGGAGGGATGAATCGACACGCAGAGCTGGCAGCGGCTCCAGCAGTCTGGACGGGAGCCTCCCTCTCATCCTCACCTCGGCGCTTGGGGTCGCTCTGTTGTTCTCTGCGCCCGCTCGGGATGACTAAAAGTGCCTCGCAGACAGACCCCTGTTAAAAACATATCCATCCGCGGCTTCAGACCTGTGAAGGCTGAGGAGCCACACTTTGATACAGAGAGCTGCCCGAAGGGGGGGGGGGGGGGGGGGGGGGGCGTCTCAGGATGAGTTTTGTCAGCTGCAGCAAGAGGGCCGGGAGAGGAAAAAAAGACAGGGAGACAGAAGGGGGGAAAAAGCCCCCCCCCCCCCCCCCCCCCCCACACACACACACTTCTTTCGCGTTCTGAAATCTTAAAATATTAGACCGTCAGCTTAAGATGTGTTGCGTCAACGCACGTCCAGATGGAGTTACATGTGCATGGGCGTCTCAGATGAAGGCGCAGTTTAGATGATGGGGTGAAACCGGCGAGGGAGAATTTTCAAGGCTAAAGCGTCTGACAGAAGCAGCGGGGTTAATGAATATGCTGTTTGCTGCCACGCTCCGGCAGTGCTGAGAGGGGGGGGGGAAAGATAAGAAAATTCTCTTTTTAGATCAGGGCTCAACGCCCACAGCTAGCAATGATGCAGACCATACGAAACATATGTCGGTTCCGCAGTACAGAACAGACAGTGCCGCACTTTTTCAAGGACGTTTAGACTCGGCGCCGTCGCGAGTGAACCTCCGTCTGCATCCATCGGTGGTTCGACAGCGTCCGTGCACTGAAACGAGCTACAGCCGGGAGGGAAACGCCATGTCAGAATAAAAGTTCATCAACTAAGAGTGAATAAAGCTGTCATTCTTTGTCACTTAGAAACACTAATCAGAACACAGATTTATTCATTGCTACTTGTTTAGCAGAGATATTTGCAGCGTTTACGTGCGGCCCAATTCAATCTTGTTCTAATAGGAGCGTAACACCGAGGCCACGAGCCTCATTGACATAAAACTCCCTCCATATCAGGAAGACAGTAGCATGCTCCTTGGTCTTGATGATTGTCCTCGTGTTCACATATCTTCTTCCTCACCTCCTCGTCGGCCTCCATTAGCGGAAAAACCGTCTGCCTCCCTGTGTTTTCTTTCTACGGCGGCGAATGATAGTGCCATCTGGTCTTGTGGGAAATTAGAGGCGAGAGCGCCGGGGCGAATGGCCCCTGGCGAGCCCTGCCCAGGAGGCAGAGGCAGGCAATCTGCTGCAGACTGTCTGCACACAGGAATGCACCATCTCACTTCACTGGAGCCCCACCGAGGGCCGTCCTGGAGTCGGCTCGCTGCAACATGCTAAAGGCTAGCGCGGCTCTGCCAAGAGCTACCGTGGAGGAGAGCTGCAGCATGGCTGTGCTTTGTTTATTGAGCGTGTTGTCCTGCTGGTCGGAAAGCCATCTCTCCCGAGCTTTGTTTATTGTTCTCCTTTCCTGAAGATGTCTTACGTGGGGGAAGTGAGATGCTGAACTCTACTCTGCTCTTCATTAAGAGCAACAAACACAGGGACGAGGTCAGGGTGGATGCATGTGTAAAACATTCGACTTTTGTCCAGGACACCGCTGTTAGGGTCCCATGTGTAACCAGAAGTCACAACGTTGAGTTATTTGTCACGTTACGTTATCAACCACAGCGTTGTCCGTGTTTTCGTCTGCAACTTTAACCCTTTCACAGTGTGTTTTCAGTTCATGGAAGTTATTTCTAACCTTTTTGTTTGTCTAAAAAGCATTCGGATGTACTTAGCTCCACCCTCTAGTGTTAATACTTCAAACCAAGGCAGCCAACAACCACGATGCCGATGGCCAAAATGCCAAACAAGGCTTCCAAACCGTAGTCATGTAAGATCCGTACTTCTGTAACTCCGCTTCCGTGGTTATTTTAACCCAAACCACAAAAAGAAAACGCGCAAAAAATGAATAACCTTTTGTAAGATATGATGCGAACCATTGCTCGTCGATACGTTGCACCATGAGGGCACTTACACCGCTGACTACAAGTATATGGGTCAACAACATGGTGCCTCCTCAGTAATGGCTCTTTGTAACAAGCAGTGAGGCCAAAGGACACTGGTGGTATCAGACTCGCATATAAGTGTTTCCTAAAGAATTCTAGACATTGTTGGACACCTTGAACATATTCATCATGTTATCATAGTTATCTGTTGCTCCGTTCATGAATGTCAGTACCACACGGTTGGCGTTTCACTGCTCTATAAGGGTCAAAGTGCAGATGCAGCCAGAACAGCACTGGGGCCACGGGAACCGCCCAGACTCACTGCACTCATCTGCCTGTACAGGACTTCCACCTGCTGTACGAGGAGGCGCGCTACTACCAACTGATGCCCATGATCAAGGAGCTGGAGCGCTGGAAGCAGGAGCGCGAGCAGCGGCGAATGGCGCAGCCCTGCGACTGCCTGGTGGTCCGCGTCACACCCGACCTGGGCGAGAGGATCGCCCTGAGCGGCGAGAAGGTCCTCATCGAGGAGATCTTCCCGGAGACGGGAGACGTCATGTGTAACTCGGTCAACGCCGGATGGAACCAGGACCCGACGCACGTCATCCGCTTCCCCCTCAATGGCTACTGCAGGCTCAACTCTGTCCAGGTAACACACACTCTCTTTGCCGTCGTTCTCTCGCTCTCTGCATGTGGCACATTTAACTCATACAGTACTAGACAACTCATGCCAAACTAATCTAGTTGTAACATTTGAGAACAGCACTAATCTTTTCATATGAGTGATAGAAGCAACCCGGCTGTAAGTATTTCTGTTGGTGGGGTGTTTCCTGATGTATGAATTAAAATTGTGAATTATAATATCACCTAAAAAAGAAAAAAAAACAGCTAATATGTTATTGCGAGACACTACAGGCAAAACATTGTTTTTCATGCACTGGTCAATTTTGAGATTTTGGGCTGATTTGCCTCCATAACTTGTCTTTTTTCAGACTATTGGAAAGAAGACATGTTTATTTTGCTACTTTGTCTATTTGTATCTGTAGGTTTCTACTAAATTCACCAAAAGTTACCTTTAGATAATGCCTCATTTGCATGTTTAAACATAACATTTAAAAAAACTTGTAATACAAAAAGTAATTGTCTTCATGTAAGTAATGCATTGGGATAGTTTAATGGTGAAATCTTTTTGTTATTTGTTGTTTTTTACCCTATTCACCAGTAGTGTCTTTAAAATGTATGTCATTTTACAATACATTTTGCAAGACATAGAATGTTCTCTAAAAATGAGTTTCTTCTCAGACTCTGAGCCACAAATCTCCACTTCAGTAACACTTACATACACCAAACTTCCCACTTTCTATATTCTGAGGGTTCTGTACTCAGGGGTTTGTTCTTATGTCATTCACAACCTGATTTATACATTTTATTTCTAAAAAGAAATATGACGACAAGGTGAAACAACAATTTTGAACCTGGCTTTATCCAACGTTCAGATTTGTATTCTGGAAATGTATGCAGAGCAAACCATTTTTCACCACCACCCTTCAACACTTTCATGACACCTGGCTGCCATTTGTACTGTACAACCAGAGACCTTGGCGGCGACTGAACTGCTCCACTGAGTTTTACCTGCCTACCATAGCGTACAGATGTCCGTTTGCAGATTTTTATTTTCAGGTCTTTTCAGGTATTTCTTCTCTTCATTGCTTAAGAGCCAGAATTCCACCGTTCCACTTTGCTCTGAGGCAGTTGGCGTGATTTGTGGCCCTTTGTACTGCGTTTTGCCACAGTGGAGATAATAGCTCGTTGTCAGTAACAGAGATAATAGCCTCTCTGATGGAGCTACAGTCAGTTGGTCGAGAGATTTCCATTGGTAATGGTGGGCGTGCAGAGTGTGTGAAGTTTTTCATTCTCTCTCCCAAGTGTCTTTTGCATGATGTGAGATCTGAGCTTGTCCTTTAGTAGTACCGTAGTGTGACTGCTCATTGCTTTACTGCAGGCCTACTGTATGTTATTCTCAAGCAGGTAGCCTGACTTAGATCCCCTTGGGTTGACCACGGAGCGCAGTAAAGCAGCAAAACGTCCAAAAGCAACTTCAGAAAAACTAGTTTTTGCAGTTGTGTTACTCAGAGAAGGTCCGCGAGGGGGGAAACATAACAACCTCACACCACGGGGCTCGATGTAACACACTCCGGTGCCCACAGCTACGAACGGGCCGACACATAAGATGAGCCTCCCCCACCTCCACGCCGCTCCCTTCGGCACCCAGAGGGAGCGTCTCCCAGGCAGGCTAGCGCGCTCTGACACCTCCACCTCCCTCCTGCTGGCGTGTGAGAGACCACCTCCAGGGAAGGAGAGCCTGAGCGAGCAGGACAAAGCACGGACTGCGGCCATGCTTTTCCTGCAGAAAAAAAAATGAAGAGGAATGGAAAGTGTGTGTGTGTGGGGGGGGGGGGGGGGAATAATATGCATAATTTACGCTTTACTCCTTTTTAAGACACAGCTCCTATTTTTTTTTTATTTCAAAAAAAGACTCCAATATAACACCGCTCGAGGCGATTGAAACACACGTATTGCATTTTTTAATACCATACTTACAATTTCTCAAACAGCCTAAACCGGTTTATACTTCTTTTATAGATTTTTAAATGACTTGCAATATAATTAATTGGCCGCATCAACTAACACAACACTTTCCCACTCTGTTTACCAGTGAGACTGGTTACGGGATGTGAGCGAGTCGCACTAACGTGGTGTGAAAGAAGGTTTTATTTTTATGGCTTGGTTTTTTTCTTCAATCAGGCCGCTCCTCTGAAGGCGAGGTGAGCCGAAAATTGCCCGTCTCATTGAGTCGATGTAGATGAGGACGCGGGGAGCAGATGGAGGTGTTCTTTCGTTGTAAGGGGAGATGCTTCTCAACAGCTCCCTCATTCTGTCCTCCCTCATTGTTGCGTGAAGGTATGAGAAGGTTGGGAAAGTGATCCTCGTCTCACCCGCCAGACAATGAGCCTCTGATCCTATTTCAGCCCTGGACCCCGACCAACCGCACCCTGCCCGTAGAGGAAGAATTAAAGAGGTGGCCGGGGGGGGGGGGGGGGGAGGACAACGAGAAGGAGATGGACATGTGACAACTTTTAAAAACGTGCTCTGTTTTGAGTTTTCATTAGAGAAATCAGTGTCGGCTCAAGCGGGTTCATTGAACTAAAGGTACTGTTGCTGTCCGGCCCAGGGCTGGAAAAACCGCCAGACCTTGTGATACTTTGGTCACAATGAGACAACATGACGTCTCTCAATGCAGCAACCCACTTTATTTCTCCACTTTTTATTCACTTAAACGCCGAAGGTCAGAAAACGTGGTTATACTTCACAGTAAAATATCTCATTCAATTACTCAGTGATATTCAAGGGCTCCTTAGGCTGATACATTATTGTATCATCTTCTATTTATAGTTAGTTTAGTACTTTATCGATACTAACTGTTTGCATCAGAAAGAAAATCTTGGGAGGGAAAGTTTTACGATATTAGTGTACGCTGTAAAGTCAGCCCCCCCCCCCCCCCCTTCAGTGCTTCATCGTGTGTATTCAAATGTGAGAGAGCGAGGATGAACAACTCCACCGTGGCGAGTGCTTCTCCATGACGTCATGACTGGAATTTAGGGAATTAATGCGAACCACCTGCGCTGTGATGTAGATCCAGCGGGGAGAAACGGAGAGCAGCAAAAGGCACTTAACGGAGGGAAAACATTTAGCCAAAGAGCCACAGAGGTGTACACACACACACACACACACACACACACACACACACACACACACACACACACACGGAGCTGGGGCCCAGCTGCTCAATACATCACTGTGATGAAGCACTCAGATCAGAGCGGAGCCGATCCGTCCTTCATCAATGTGACAACGGCGGCGGCCGTAGAGAATCCCCCCCTCCCCCCTTTGCTGCCCAGGCGGCAAACGCAACGCGTCGCAACACTCTCTTACATGTCACACCGCCACTCCATCAATCCTGCGCCTGGGTGGAAAGAGAGAGCACCGCTCAGCAGAGCAGACAAGGCCACACAAACACCTCCGCTGTGCTCCTCAGAGGCCCGAGCGGCAGAGCAAGACATTAACACCGCTTGCGGTTCTCTCTGTACAGCCTGTGTGGGCTGTGAGGCCCCAACAGGCAGCCGATTAACCTGCAGTACGGTGGGGGTAAAGACGGGACGACAGGCCCGCTGACAGTTTCAGCAGTTGGCGCCAGAAATATTGTTTCTGCTGGATGCAGCTTGGTTCGGGAGTGGAAAGTAGATCTTTGTAAGAGTGACTCTGGCTGCAGCCAACTGGAGACGAGAGATACACCTGGAGGACAAAAGTTTTATATTTATAGTTATGGCACATCAAATATCAGTGGTGGAAGAGGTATTCAGGGCCGTTAAGTACAAGTAGCAATTCTGCGACAAGTAAGTCTTGTCTTCAAATTTATTGGAACGTCAGGTGAACGCACCGGATTCAAACACAACACAGAGAGGAGTGAGATCCCAAAAAACAGGTGCAGTACACCAGCACGTTGTCATTCCCACTCACATACCGACGCTTCGTCAGACTCTTTAACGTGCGCACGGTCGCAGTGGACATTTGGTTAATGCTGGGAATTCAAAGAAACACTTGCTTAGGTTTATGCAACAAAGTAAGGTTTAGGAGAAAAATCACAATTGGGCTTATAATAACTACGTCAACTTAGGTTAAGGCAAGAAAACCACGTTATTAGGTTGAGTCAACAACAACACTTTTTATGTTTACGAAACTAAACTACTTTACCATGTTGAGGCAACAAAACCACTTTATTTAGGTTTAGGCAACAAAACCACTTTATGTTTAGGTTTAGGCAACAAAACCACTTTATGTTTAGGTTTAGGCCTGAACACAGTTCTTCTGGTTGAAAGTCCTGTATTTGTTTGATCCATTTTACTCCTCTCCCACCCACCATTCTTGGGCTTTTTTTGGTCTTTCTACTAAAGCCTGGTGGGCCTCATACTGAAGTTAAAGGGTGCCTTATGTGTTGATATCAGACAAAGCGTACAAAGGCATTTTGACGCCCTGGGAATGAGAACAGGCTGGGCACATGTCAGTTCTCATTCCCAGTTCAGAAACTGGCCAAGCTATCTAAAAACACTAAGCAAAGGCAGACTGTAAATACACAAAAGAAAGGGCTAAAGCACGCCACGAATACTCAAGGAGACAAGGCTGAGACGGCAACTTAAAAGGCTGCACAGACAAAGGAGAGCACACAGACTAAATACACAATGAAACGAGGGAGAACACGAGGGACAGGCGAAAACAATCAGGGCGGGGCAGACAATCACACAGGTGGGAAACACACAGGGGAAGGAAGTGAAGTATGTGAAAAGAGAGACAAAGGTGAGCATGCCAAAATAAAACAGGAGATAATAACTGAGGGCAAACAACAAGGAAAAAATAACCTGAGAGGAGAGCGGGACATGACACTTTAGTAAAAACACAAATGTATTATCAACAAACTGCTTAAAGTACTCATAATTACTCATAATTAAGAATGTCCCTTAGTGTTAATTCATGTTATATTATTGTATCATTATTATACATATACATTTAAGGTGATTGGTTGGTGTTCAGAAGAAAGAAAATAGTTCCTATGAAGCTGCTCGCAACAAGGTCTGTGGATTATCTCGAGTAACCGGGTCATGGTTTCTGGAAAGTTGGTTTAATGTGTTCAAAGGAAGCTCAAATAAAAAAAATGTGGGCGCTTTGTACAACACAAGCCGTCTTGTCCCATTATATGGGAGCGAAGGCAGACATCTGTACGGCCGATATCTCTATCAAGAACCACATGTGTTTTTGATTTAGGCGTTAACTGTCCCTTCAGGTGCAGGCACCTTAAAAACTGTGTCCAGTACTTGAGTGTATGTATTTTGTTTCTTCCACCACTGGCAACCGTAGTTTTCGCACCACGAAGCCAGAAACCACAGACGAATAACTGAAAGGTTACTGAACGAGTCCGATGGTGTGAGATCCTCCATCCTCACAAGCGTCTTCACTGTTCACTCCACTGTACTTACGTTACACTCGGGTCACTAAATTACCGTGTAAAGACACTTTAAATCAAAGTGTCCTTTTCTAACGGTGAGCTCAGTCTCGTCGGCTCCACAAACGCATCCAATTGATGAATGTGCCGCAAATGCAATCAGAATACATTACGGTGTGAAGACTGTTATTTTTGGTCGCTTGTGATTCCTCCAAAAAGCTGGCAGATGGCTCGGAGAATTAGAAGGAGTCGGAGCTTCTCGGCTGCTTTACGCCAGATGCTTGCGATAAGCGGAGGACGCGATGCAGAGACTGCGGTTAGCAGCTCCTTGTCACATATTAAAGACCGTGCATAGTTAAACAAAAGCGACCCCCCCCCCTGTGAGCGCGGCCCCCATCTCAAGTGTGTGTGTGTGTGTGTGAAACGTGTCAATCAAACCTGAGCCCCGCGCCGTGAGGAGCGAGCGTATCCCGGCACCTCCTGAGAGAGGTGATGCGAGAGCGCGCGTGCACTCCGGTGGCCATCAATATTACATGGTGCTCCGGTTTCCAGCCCGGAGACTCATCCACTTTGATTCCCGCCCGCCATCTTGGGCTGCGTTTGGAGACACGCGGTGCTGCTGGGAGGTTAGAGGAGCGAGGCGGATGCAGCCCCGCTCACAATCCCCCCCGCTTGCGACCCCAGATTGAGCGGCAGCTCAGTGAGACGGTTGCGTGCCGAATGTGTTTTTTGGGGGCAGATCCCTGTGCAGCCAAGTCAACCCCGTAACAGTGAGAAGGGCTGATTGTGTTTCAAATGTAGGAGGATCACTGGGGGATGAAGAGAGAGCTTTCATTTGGCTCTCTGCTGCGATCACTCGCAGGACAAAGAGGCTGAGAAGAAGTGCTCAAGTTCTGGGTAGACGTTGCAAACTTTGGTAAAGTTTTTGCCGTACCCCTTCCGTATTCACTTTTCCCGTGTTGGTAACAATATGATATTGGCATACCTCAAGCATAGTCGGAGCAACTCCGCAACTCTGGGAAGGGGAGGAATAATTAGCCGCAATTCCATTTCGCGGGAAATCACCAATGCTCGGAATGAAAGTTTGCCACGGTTCCGCCCGAGTGAGGCGGGAAAGTGAGCGGAGAAAATCAGTGCGAGTTCAACATGAGCTGGGATCTGAGCGCCTGCGGCCCCAAGTGTGTTGTGCTGCTGATCTGAGCCACCAGGACATGTTTTAGCTTGTTAAGAGGGTGCTTTACTCTCTGTTGTCAGCTGGGATTGATTTCAGGACATTGTCCCGTGGACATTGAAACCTTTTTGCTGGGATACATCGTAATTATTCAGTGTATTGTTTATCCCCCCCGTGGCACTAATTCACTGTGTCAAACTGGATGTGAACATTTTTTTTTCCTTCTTTCATGACTTCTTATAGTCATTACAGTATCCTTGAATCAGTTACGACTGTCTGTAATAATATCCTGAAGTCTTTTGTGTCGCCGTGCATTAATGATAAAATTGTTTTCAGACTATCTTTATTGATCAGGCCATGCTCCTCTGTGACCAAATCCATCGCCGAACATGACGGTCCCACACGCGTTAAGAGATGATGGGGGGGGGGGATGCAATGTGATGCAACGATCAAAGACGGCTGTGTAATATCATTTCCATAATCGTTAGGCTTCTCCGTCGTCTGTCATGGATTCGGGAGTGTTTGATGCTTGGGCAGGTCTCTTAATTAGCCGTCCTCACCATCAGCTGTCTGCCGCCCCTTCTGTCTCCCAAATTGTGGAGTTTGTCGTTGCCGTCGAATGGCCAGAAGACAAAAAACAGGAGGAGGCGAGGGCTAACTTTTCCAAGTAGTCATTTCTGCTTACAAGCAGCATGTCGGCCCCGCAGTTTAACGAGGACGTGGGGTGTGGGTTCAGGTCTGCTCAACAAGTCTGTGAGTGAGTGTGAATGCGCGTGTTGTAATTTGCATTTGTAAGTTTGCCTTCTATCGTTCACATATCATCTGCGCTTGTGTGTTTGTGCATGGGATTTATCCGCTCTAATCCCCAGTTGGGACGGGGGAGGCTGCAGCCCTTTCGACCCCAGGAGGCCTAAACGCCCCAATTTCTTCGCCCTCCGACGGGGCCCTCGGTTCTATAATTAGAGAGGTCATTCTGCGCCATGAGTGGCTGTGTTAGTGTGTGTGTGTGTGTGGGTGTGTGGGTGTGGGCATCTGAAGAAACTGATCTATTTTGTGTGAACTTCTCTCGCTCTGTATCTGGCAGGAGGGGATAGCCCTCGGCGAGACCTTTCATTTCCATGCACTGCGCACTCCATTAAAAAGGACGGGGGAATGAGTAAATACACAGCACTCCTCGCACTGGGATTTAGATACACCCCCTCCTAAAAAAATAACAAAAAAAATCCCACAAGGATTACAGCAGACGAGGAGAGGAAAAAGGGGGATCTTGGAGTTCACATGTTTGCGTCTGAGCGTGTCTGCATTCTGGACTCGACGGCTAACCTGTCTCAGGCTCTCAGCTGCAACACGTCCTCACACGGATCGCCCGCAACTCCCCATCCTCATTCCCCGCACGTCGCTCTTCCTCCTTTTCGCTCACGGACCTCGCTTCTCCTCTCACCCCGGCCTCATTACTCAAATTAGGAGCTCCAGTAATCACCGCGCTGAGCCCCCTGAACACACCTCGCTCGCACTCCTGCTCTCCTCATCCCTTTGAGCTCATGCCCCTCGGTTCAGTAGCCCATCCAGCACATGAATCCACGGCGGCATGAATATTGCAGAGGTGGTGTTGATGTCGAAGTGCCCCCTGGTTTTATCCCATCACTACTTTAATGACACACGGTGTATGTTGTGACTGATAAAAGAGCTGAGGTTGATGTGATGATGGATGGCTGTTACAAAGTGGTACCTATCCAATACTTACTTATGTTTGCTGCTGATGACAATTTATTGCACCAGAAACCTGTAAAGTCCTGGTAATGAGATACCACGATACTTTCCTATAAGTCATCGTTATCTTTGTGGTGGACAGTCTGATTTCAAGTGCATAAGTAAGCTATTTATCACACCGAAAATGTACTTTTATTTAAATGGAAAGGTTAGGCGTTTTGAGAAATAGGCTCATTCACTTTCTTGCAGAGAGTTGGACGAGAAGATTGATACCACGATCATGTATCATGAATATGAAGCTACCGCCCGCAGCCGGCTAACTTAGGTTAGCCCAAACACTGGGAAACAGCTAGCTTGGCTCTGTTGCGAGCAAGTTCCACCTACCAGCACCTCTACAGGTCACTATTTAACACATTGTATCTTGTTTGTTTCAGTTGTACAAAAAGTAAAGTGTAAGAAAGACAAATTGCCACTTTACTGGGAATTAGCTAAAGTAGCTATTTACCTTTGTGAAACTACGTTAGCCGGCAGCTGGCTTTAGCTCCACGTTTAGCAACAGACACAAGAGTGGTATCAATCTTCTCCAATAACCGCCTTTCCTAAAATAATTATCTTTACAAGAGTATGAAACCCGTATCTCTATCAGTAATACTTCTCAGTTCAATTTAGCTCTATTGACATTGTCTCAATTATTAATGGCCGTTTTTTTACCTTCCCTCCTCTCTGTCCCCGTCTGTCGTCAGGTCCTGGAGCGTCTTTTCCAGAAAGGCTTCAGCGTGGTGGCGTCTTGCGGAGGCGGCGTGGACTCATCCCAGTTCAGCGAGTACGTGTTGTGTCGCGAGGACCGGCGGAGTCTCTCCCTCAACACGCCCATCAGGATAAAACAGGAACCGCTGGACTAGAGCATCCTGGGAGAGGGACTGCCAACCCTACCAACACTCCTCATGTCTTCCCACACCACCCCGACCCTAACTACCCCCCCCCCCCACTACCCCAAGACCACAACCACCCCCAACATACCGAAGTATTAGTGGAGGCTTGTTAACCTCGCCGCCTCTGCGGAACTCTTAAGAGGAATGTAGTACCAAACAACGGAGGGGAAAAAAAGAAAAGTGTCAGCAGCAAAAGTTTTTGATGATGTGAAATGGCGGCCGAAGAATCTGGGACTGTGATGAAAACAACGACGACGACTCGACTCACGCAGCTCACTTGAACCATTTTAGCACCATGACTGGTTGATTTCTTTCCCTGTAATTCTTATAACAAAGGTGTTCTGACCCTTTTTGGAGTAACACAACTGCCCCCTCCTCCCAACACACACACACACGCACACACACACACACACACACACCACCCTTCTTCCCCTCCGTCAGTGGTGTGTCATCCGGTTCTGTCTCGGTATGAGTTCCCATGTCTGGTCTGCTGTGGGACAAGAAAGCTTTGGCAGACAGGATGCTGTTAAGGATGACAGGAAGAGGACATAATCCCATCTAGTCCCCCAAAAGGCCCCAAATCCCCACGACCCTCCAACCCCCCCCCCCCCCCCCCCCCACTCCACACAGGCCTCGCTGCAGACGACGGGGCACCTCGCCGAAAAACAGCATCGTTCGCCAAACTGATTGTTTATTACAATTTTCATTGTTGTTACTAAAGTATGTTCTTCTTGCTCCTTTTGCTGTTCTTATCATGACACGGTGTAAACAATTATTATTAATAGGATTATTTTTAATGTCTCTTTCCCTTTCTCCAATATGAAGGATGTATGAACGTTGTATTCATTAGGCTTTGAGAGCTTGCGAAGGGAGCGTTTCTTGGCAGGAGCGGCAGAAACTCGGATGCCCGCAGGCTATGTGGCTAAAGCGATCTGGCTGGCAACACATTCGGAGCCGGAAAAAGTCCCATTGTTCAAACAGGGATGGAAGAGAACCTGGATCTTACACAAAAAAATGTGACGATCAAATGTGTAGCACACATGCAAAAAAAGTGCTCTGGAATTCCTGCTTATTAGCTCTAAAACATATCTCGGGTCTCTGATCGGATTCTCTCTCGTGGACACAAACCTTTCCTCTTATTTGGCAGAAATTTCAAGAAAGTCCTTCATTTGAAATCCAGGTTGAAGTTGCACAAGCTCTAAGCGTATTGCGGTTTTGTCGAGTTAGAATGTTAAAGGCTTAATGACCAACGTGGATGTTTACCAGTGTGTCTCGTGACCCACGAGGGGACATACTCTAAATGCTCAAATGTTTGTTTGCACTTAAAACGTTTTGTACGGAGCTGGCCTGCCCCCGTTTTCACCCAACACTCGTTTGAACCCAGTCAAGCTGTTTTATCGTCTCATGTTTCACCAAAACGCTGAAAACAAGCGAAAGTTACAACAGAACAAATACTGTAGGTACCAAAGGGGAGAAGGTGCCTATTTCGTGAATAGTACGAACATAAGGGTGTCATCTCTTCTCACAGTTTATAGCTTAAAAAAAAGACACGATGCAGTAAAAAAAAAAAAACCTGTATGAAGGGCACAACATTCGTTCCTCCGGGGCCTCCAGTCTGCTCAGTTTTGTTGAGAGGAGCTCACAGTACCTCCAGACAAAGTTTGAGAGGCAAAGTCTCTGCTTGTTTCAATATTGTCACTTCTAAGCCCAGATTACTCCGACGGTTCTTCACATATGGCAGAACCCGACGTGAACCGTACTCCCGGCGTCGGCGCCTCCTTCACAAAGAGGCGAGTGGGCGGCATTTACTCTCTCCCGCTCCCATTCTCTCGGCCTCATTCTCAAACATTTCTGGAGCAAAGACAGAAATACAAGAAAGGCCAAGTTTTCATGCTTTATATTTGTGTGTAACTTACAGATGCTGTTTCTTCCATTTTGAAAGGCCGACAAAAAGAAAAAAAGAGAAGTCCATTCTGATCTTTGTGAGCGCTGGCGTTTGTTTGAGTTAAACTGCGGTTGTTTTAAAAAAAACACGAGTTGTTCAATTAAAAATGGGCGGTAGCTCATCCGACCACGCTGTCCTAATATCTGCTCTCTCCGGGTGGCCGCTGATTGAACAGGCCTGTTGAGTGGATAAAGATGAGCTCGGTGCACGTGCAGCTCCCAGTCCAGAGCCCCCCCCCCCCCCCCCCGGGGGTCTCGTTCACAATCAAGCCCGTCTTCTGACCTGCCGGTGGCCTGCGCCTTTGCATCCAGTCGCCTCAAAGGGAATGGTCAACCATGTGCTGAGGCATGTCGGGCTCTTCACAGCGCTCCTCGCCCCCCTCCCTTCCTTCGTCTCCCTGAAGGCTCCCAGCTCAGCGGTGCCACAGTAGAAACTCGGGTTGCACCCCCCCCCCCCTGCTCCAACGCCCCCCCGCTGCTGTGTCATCCCCATGCCCTGGTCTTTCAACAAAACACAAACCACACACTGCAACAGACCCAAACTGATGAGTCAAAGTTACTGCACAGCCAGGCGACTTGACTCTGCTGCTGGTCTTTGATGCAGTCGGTATGAGGTGTGGAAATTCCTCTGGGTTGGTTCTTGAGCAAACAGGGGTTAGACAATAAAAATAAATCTGCGTTGTGCTACAACCATACGTATGCAGCTATTACCTTCTTTTTCAGGGAGGAAGGAAGGAAGGCGTAGTTTCTGACTGAGGTGGCAGTTGGAGATCACAGAATGGACGTTACAGTAAAGGGGGTCACGCACATTCGAATAAAAACATGAACGGCCGTTCACACCTATGCGTAAAGTGATAAAAAGGAACAAAATGTGCAGCTTTGGGCTTCTGTCTGCAATAAGCAAACCTGGGACGCCACGTCGCGACTCGGCCTTTTAAGCGAAAGGTTAGGTACAAAACGTCGACGGACCCGTCGGGACTGGGAACTTCATAGGCATGTCCACACATGCCCCCCACCCCCTCTTCAGAGAAAGTGCTGGTCAGCGTTTCGGCCAGCTCACACAAGGCATTCACTCCACCTCTGAGGCGGGTCAGCTGTACAGTTATTGTACATTGAATTACCAGGACTCTGGGTTTTACTGCACCCTCGTGTTTTTAAGAGACCTCTTAGTCCTCCTCACGTTAAAAAAAAAGAATTCAAAGCGTTGCATTGTGTACATATGGATTCAAACGTTTCAAAAGGGTATAATAAGGTGCAAATGTATATTATTTAAAGTGTTTAAAAACAATTAGATTGTGGTATTAAAGGGCATGTGTTCATTTGCAGTGTCTCCATTTGACTTTTCTTGCATATTTGCGATAATAAAAGGATGTACTGATGTATATCTGACGTGTGTCTCATTGCTCTATCAGGCAACAGCTCGCTCTTGCTTTTGCTATTACTATTTTTTTACGAAGTGGCAAGGTCGTCCACAGGGCTGACTCCGGATCGGCGGTCCACGGCTCCGGAGGGACTGAGGAACAGGCAGAGGTCTTGAAAAAAAAACAATACGCTCCCAAACTCCAATATTTTGCACCGAGTTAAACAGTTTGGTCTTTTCAAAAATGCTTCTACTTAATTAGCAGCAGAAACCTAGAGGGACTTTTCATAGTTGAGCAGCAGCGCTTGACTCAGTTTGTACTTAGCATGTGCGATGTTAGAAATGGAAATGAAGCTGAATTAGTGGTTGACTTTAGTAAAATGTTCCTGCAAAAAAAAAAAAAAAAACACAGCATCTTATTTTTCCTTCTAAAGAGTAAGGAATGAAGGGAGGGAAACATATTGCCGGGTTATTGAGTCATTTTAGAGTGAAATTTACATATCTTTTAATTCCTGTTAAGACTCCAGTCGTACAGGAATATTCATGTGCGTATGCTGTTGGAGTAAAACAAAGGAACAAATGGACAAAGTCAGCATCTGCTCAGTTTAGTAAACAGCGTATTTATTCCTTCACAAAATAGGTACAAATACATAAGTATTGTTTTTTTTCACACAAACAGAAAATTTTCAAGATATATACAAGAGTTTACCAAAAATAACGTGGTTCTAATAAACACATAGTTCTGTAAACAATATTTACAAATCACCCTTACATTGAAATGCCATTTCCCCCATCTGTTTACATCAGTAATATTGTCCTAATATTTTGGCTAAAAAGCTATAGTAGTAGAAATGTCCTCCTCTGAAACCATAAAAATCACTGATAAAATCATTTGAAATCACTGCAGTAGATATTGTTGTGCTTGTTTTTAAAACATGGTGTTTGGAGATAAAATTTCTGAAAATGTGTAAAGCGTAAAAGCCAATCCCAAAATAAAACGAAATAAAATGTATTCATTGTTAAAAATAACTGTCATTTGACAGGAAGTAGGCAATTTCGTTTACGACTTAAAAGACTCATTTCTCTGCTATTATACAGTGACAGCTTTCAGTCGTCAGGTAAAATAGATGTAAAAAAAAGTGCTGTCAAAATGTACAATGCACAACAGTTGTTCCAAATGTCACCAATATTTAAATACATTTCAATATGACAAGAAAAGCTGCATAGAGGGCAAGATATTTAGTTAAATAGAAAAAAAGACATAAACAAAATACATGAAGGACAGTCGTACACAATACAATTAGGATTTGTAGAAAAAAAAGAATCTAAATAACAAGGCGACATGTAAAGAGCAGGCGTTTTTGTCCCATACTTCTCTTCAATACAAATACAAAGACAGAAACAAGATGGGAAAATGAAGTAGAAGTACATTTTAGGTTGAAATCAACTGCTTCCTTCTACAGTTAAACTTGACGTTACAGCTGCGATATTCAATTTGGGATGACAATACAAACAGGTAAGTGCTTTTTTTTATCATTCAGTCATTACCTAAGTAGGTTAGGGGGCTAACGGGGGCTCCGGGGCCCAACAGCTCAACTGAAAAGAGCTGAAACATTTCCTTTTAAAACGTCATTAATGTGCAGATTGGACAGCGAGAGTGAAAAGGTGAAGGAATGTTTGGATCCGAGGTTTCACTCTCCCCACTCACCGCCCCGCCCACAATATATCAACCGAAACCGACCACGGAGGTTTTTGAAGAGGTGAGCGTGATGGCACGCGACGTACAAACATCTAGTCATAAAAACAATGTTCACAGTATGCGTGGGTAAAAAAGAAAGAAATAAATACTGACAAGGGTGACCAATCAGAAACTGGCTTCAGTTGTTTTTGTTTGGTGGCCTTTGCAGAAAGGTCACGGGGATTGACGGGTGAATAGAATAAACCGTCTGATTCGGACTCATTCGAATCACGCCGTTTTACAAAACACTGCAATGACGCGTGGGTTATTCCTTTTCCTACAAAGCGATAAAAATATACATGCTGTCAAATAATTCCATAAGAACTATTTACACGTACAGTGGGGGATGTTAATCGTGATGCTGTTATTTGGAATCCTAATGTTTCAAAACGATGTCCTCGGTGCAGAAATCGCTCGTTTACTGAGTTCAGCTAAACTACATTCATTGAACTGGTTCAACAAATAGCTCGCGGAGAGCACACATCGCAGGCTGCGTACACAGTTCTCTCACGTTGAGGTTTGTTCATTGAAGCTATACTGCAAACGACGTCAAATAAATAGATGCCCGACACACGTGGAACGAGCTGTGGGTCACTAAAACCACTTTGTTCCTTCAACACAAAGAATTCCGATGTGGCCTTTAAACTCAACGATCTGCCTACACACCGTGAACCTAAGACGGAGAAGACACGGAACAACGGTTTTATTTTTGTACGCTTTTTTTTGTTGTCTCTCTTTCTCTCTCTCTCAATCTCTTCTTCGTAAAAGTTACATCAAATGTCACTACAGTACATATGGAGACACAGAACTGAAACATTAGACCTGATCTGAAGGCACGTGGCTGGGAAGGAGGAGGAGGAGGAGGCTGAGCGGAGTGGAGGCTACTTGAGCAGGGCGCGGTAGAGGAGGAGGGAGTGGGCGGTCTCTCTCTCCTGCTCCATGTAGAAAATGATGTCCCTGAGGTTGACGCGGGTGATGCGCTGGCGCGAGTACTGCCGCGATGAGGTGGACGGGCTGGAGGAGCTGGCCGGGGAGCCCGCCGAGCTGCCTGAAACCTGGAGAGAGGGGAGGGGTCAAAACGGTGAGAAGGGGGGGGTACTTCACCCTGGTTCCTTAACATCTCAGTCAAGTTGATAGTTTTCAATGAGTAATATGGCCTTTAAATATAGCATGACAACCTATATTCAGTTTCCAACAGCACACCCAGGTAGCCATCGTGAACGGTGATGTTGTCAATGGCTGAGCTCACCAACAGAAAAGGCACCGCTTCTAAAAAGTGAAACCGCACCAACAAAAAGTGCGAGGGAAAAGACTTAAAACTGGGCGACAACACATGTGAAGTTTAGAGCAGTGGAAATTCCTCCATTTTCAAAAAATTGCATCATGGTTTTTTATCAACAAATATTACAAGAGTTGACAACATTTCTAGCCATGCATGGGGCAAAGCAACAATTAGCCGTGCCAGTGGCTGAACAACATCGGATGGATCGCCGTGAAATCTTGTAGAAACGTTCGTGTTCCCCAGAGGATAAATCGGAAGTTAAAAAATACCTGCAAAACTGTGTGCTAATTATCATGTTAGCATGCTAACAAGCAAAACTAAGGTGGTGAGCAAGGAAATTATACAAAACATTGCACCTGCTTAGCATTAGTATGTTAGCACCGTCACCTTGAGCATGTTAGCATGCTGATGTTAGAATGTAGCCCAAGTGTACCGACTTCATTGAGGAAGTCCCTTTATGTATCAGGTTTGGGTTTCATGAACTTTACTTTCTCCTTCACAGATGTGTGTTTGTCTCTTTCAGGCAATTAGTCCTCACTGTGCCTTGAGTGAACGTAAAAAGTCTTTGAGGTGCAGTCGAGGGGATAGTTTTGCTGGTTAAACATAGTAACTGTTCAGAAAATAAGCAACGCTATGTTTCCCATTTCTCATAAGTGAAGTAATCGCTGAATGGCTAACACATTGACGGTATCAATGGTAAGGAATGCAAAGTATATACCTCCAATTACGAAAAGTAATCCCTCTTGCAGAGACTGAATGAGATCAAACAGATACTCTAACGACGTCCAGATCTTTAGCTTCACGTTGGAATTCTTTTTTTTGGTCAACTAGCTGAACACGAGGCAGAGAAAAACATTGGCAACGCGCTCAGGGAAACGTACATTTTTACAAAAGCGTGTCCTTTGGCTCTTTACATCGCCCTGGATATGAACACATTCCCCCTTCTAAAGGAGCAACGCTGCTGACACGGAGCCCTCGTTGTTTGTATTTGAGCCAGGAAAAATGAGAACGACCCTGTATACAGAGGGCCGATACAAATCAAGGGCTGCATTTACATTTGGAAATGAGAAACACTGATACACGAATCCAGCAAGTGCCCACTCGAGCCCAGGCAGAGAGAAATAAGACAGACGTTTCAGTCGGGAACACCCTCTCACAATTACCTTGATTGCAGCAGTCTGTAAACACACGGCACAGACAGGCCTTAATTGCAAACATATGATGGGCATGGGTTTACAAGAACCAAGCCAAAGTCCCTCCAGCACCGCCCTCCCCCCATGGGCTTGTCTTTGTGTGCACTTGTATGACAGTGTTTGGTTTGGTTTCCCTCAGTACATTCTCTGACCCCTGGAGGCTGGATGATGAGTGACGGTTGCCAGGCCGCCCAACTTACCTCAACCACATCAGGGCCCAGTCTGGCCATCAGAGCGCTCGGCCCGGCCAGTTGGCGAACTGACGCCCCCTGTTTTTGCCTCTCACACGTAGCTGCTGCTTGTGTTAGCATTAGCGAGACTCTGTAGCAACTGCGACACATGGGCCAACCGATAGATGTGCTGTATTCAGAGTTCGAAAAGGTATTTAGGGCTTACGAATGGTAATATTAACAGCGATGAGCAGCTTTGGCCATGTAGTGACACAAACGCCAGAGAGGCTCTCGTAGTAGAGTCGCTAGACGAGCTACAACACAGGTACCCAGACAGTGACTCCACCTAAGGGCCATGAATAGTCAAAGGTCCATCAGACTCCCTGTCTTTCTAGTGGGGACACGGGGAGTCTGAGGCATTATCTTACGGTAGCTTTTGGTGAAATTAAGAGACATCTACAGACGCAAATCGACGAAGTAGTACAATAAACATCTGAATGTGTATTTAGGATGTTTTTTCCCACGAGTCAGGAAGCAAAATAGTCCAAAAATAGTCCTCAAAATTGCCCAGTACATGAAAAATAAAAGGTTTTTGCCTGTTGCGTCTCACCTTAACTGATGATATTTCTGCATTTTGCTGAAGTAAAACTTACATTGCAGGACTGACTGGAGTATTTCTAGATTTTGCTATTGCTACTTTTGCTAATGTGAAGAATATATACAAGTATGCCTATAAGTTGTGAGCGGTACAACCCATAATGAAAACACAATTGATTTTCCTATATACTGTAGTTAATAAACTATAGCCTTAGTCATTCTATGCAGGGAAGCAGGGAAATGTATACGCATGGAAATAAAAACAAGACAATAAAGAAATTTCGTCCTTTGTGTCTGGTGGAAGTACCTCCAGTTACTCAGACCAACCAGTCCAGCCAGAGCTCTGGGGATATGTCAAATATATGTATGTTTATGAATACATATTCATCATGGAAATGCAACTGAAATGCAAAGCCGTTTTTGTGTGTAGTATGAAACTAAAAGATATGTTACTAGCAGAATCCGGAAACATATTTCAACAAAAAGGGTTACAGAATATGTTGGGAATGTGTGGAGATCGTCATGTTGGGAATGTGTGGAGATCGTCATGTTGGGAATGTGTGGAGATCGTCATGTTGGGAATGTGTGGAGATCGTCATGTTGGGAATGTGTGGAGATCGTCATGGGCTGATGTCAGATTCCAGGCATGAATTATCCTCCCAGTCTGACACTGGTCTCTGGTCAGTAATGCTGACCAGTAATGCTGAGATGCTGGGAGGGCCGCGGGTTGAAGCAACGCCAGCTCCCCCTCCCCCACCACCACCACCAGACCCTCACTTAGGGGAGCGACCCCAGCCTAATCAGGCCAATCATGGCCGACCACATGTGAAAGATGGGCCTGCCTGCTGCCATGCCAATTACTGCCACTCACCCGGCGACGGGGCCACAGATTTCACCAATCAAAGCCATCCATCCACCTGGACGGATGGGCAGCAGTAGCCACGGGCGGTCGGTGCTGGGGTGGTGCTGCAGACTCGGTGGTTTATGGTGGGTGGGTGGGGGGTGGTGTAGACAGTGAGCATAGCCAGATATCGCCGTTTCAGGTAGTGTGCCACGGCTCCCAGAATGCCTCATTCCCTTCACGGACAGCGTCAGCCCTCAGTGATCCCGATACAGGCGGAAAGGTCAGCGCTCCTCCAGGAATTGCCTCTCCTCTCCGTCTTTATATGCCCTCCACATGCCAGCAACCCCAACACAGATATGTTGTTGTATCATATCTATGGAGACCGATGCCTCTCGCCAGCACACGCAGGAGATCATGTTGAGGAAGAGGAGGAGGAGGAGGAGCGGGGATGGGAGGGGTGAAACATCGACGCTGAACAAAGCAGATGGCTGAGTGTCAGTTAAAAGGGAAAAGGGAGACATCAACAACCGTGCTTTCCCCGTCGCCAGCAATTACACAGCAATTGTGTCTGAAATCCGATGAGAAACAAAATGGCAGGCTTTGTAAGGTCACAGTGGATGAAGAGGGTTTTTCCCTCTTCATCCACTGGGAAGAGGAGAGAAACAGCAGCAGAGCAGAGCAGAGGGCGAGAGAGAGAGCGAGAGAGAGAGAGAGAGAGAGAGAGAGAGAGAGAGAGAGAGAGAGAGAGAGAAAAACTGAAAGAATCTGCTTGGCCAAGAAAGATCCATGAGGCAAAAAACAGCATCTGTCATTTTATCTGTGATGGGCGCTTGGAGGCATTATGTCATATGACATATCCATCGTACAGAACGCGCAGGGATACTTCGATACATCTCTTCAGACATTTGACTTGTTTGGAGCAGGGGACAGAGAGAAAAACAGAGCGAGAGAGCAGTGGATAGAACCCGAGGAGAGGAGAGGAAGAGGAAGAGGAGAGGAGTAATAAGGCCTCTTTACGGGCTCTGGTCTTCAGCCACATTCTGTTGACATACATGACAACATGCCAATGGGCCAGACACATTACTTTACACTATTTACCACACATACATACACACACATACAATCTACTGGAATTTCAACAATTACGATGAATAATGATGATTTATAGATGCTCCAACCATGTGTTAAGAGGACTGGAGTCATAATATAAGCAGCTTCGATCATTATGATGGTAGTTATTAAAATAGTTAGATGTAAATGTTACCACTGCTTGCATTTAAATTTGCTTGAATTTCTACAGTGATTAATAGGCTACTCGGTGACATTGGGTTTGGGGGCCCCTCCCACCCAAAACAATATGTGAAGGTTTTTTTAATTCAAATTATGCAACTTCCTATTATTTTGGACCATCATTATTACTTTAGATAATACAGAAAATATTAAATATTCACAAACAAAAAATGGTCATGACGAACAATTATTGCACAAAAAAAAGTGAGTTCCGGCCCAGGTTCTCCACGTTTACGTAAAACGCACAAGTATATCGTTATTCTGTATTATCCTTATTGTCTAAAATCCCATGAAAAGTCCAAAACTACAATGCCTACATGTTCCTCCTGAAGATAATACTCTACACACATACTCGACCATTGTCAATGTGCTAAAATTCTATACGTCTGTGACACTCAGAGCTGCAGAGAAAATCTGATTCTCTTCATAGAAGGACAAAATCAGTGGGTCACACTTTGGTGTTCTCGGCCCGCCGATGACCAGCAACTCTCACCTTGAGCTTAAGAGGACCAGAATTAATTCCCGTTTTGCTAAATCTACTTTTGATTAATAATGTATGTTTTCGCCGTCTCTCTCTCTCTCGCTCTCTCTCTCTCTCTCTCTCTCTCTCTCTCTGTGCTTTTGACTCCGTCTCCAATTGTGCAGCGGCAGCAGCGATGCTTGTAGGTGTCTTGAGGAATTTACATTCGGTCCTTTTATTGTTGGGGGCGGTGGTGGGGTTCTTGCTAATCCGTGGCTTTGAACCCTGAGTGGCACCTGTGCCTTCATGCCGGAGCCAATATTGGATTTGGCCCGGGTCACACCTCAGGGCGGTGGGTTAATGGCCCACTTGCCAGGCTCACGGAGCTGCTCGGCCCCGCACAGGCCAACCTGCTGTCTCAGCAATCCGCCACCTCACAGCAGAGGTTGCAGATGGCGGCACGGTAAGAGGAAATACACATACACACACACGTACTGTATGTACCGGTACGTGACGACACCCCGGCTAACACACGCCGCTAACTAAAACTGGAGGGGAAACATTGCTCAGCATTCATGTTGGGGGATAAAGACTAGCCCCGTGTTGGTTGAGAAACAGATAAGCTGTTCATGATGCAACATTACTCTTTTGTTGTTCTTACTTTGATGCCGAAAAATCCGTTTAAACTCTGAAGTCTACGCTCCAGGCAAGGAGGCCATATATAGCACAACAGAGACAGACTGTTGACAAGCTAAACAAAGAAGTGAAGCAAAAGTTGAACCAGGTGGTGTTTTTTTTATTTCACAAGTTAAAGCCGGGGTGGAAATTAGCAGCAGCCACAAGTCAAACACTGATGATTTTTTTTGTGTGATGCTGGCCACCGTGGCAGGTAGCCAGCCATGATTTGGCGGTCCAGTTTTTGTTTGCTCAGTGCAATTTACCCTTTGCTAAGCCCCGCCCCCCACTGCTACCATGGAGCCCACACTGTCACTAACTGCACTCACTGAAGACATATCTGATTTCAGAGAATCAGAAATAAGGGTCTATAACATGAGTTAAAATAATATATCCAGAATATTCAACTGATTCAGCAGCAAAAACAGGTTAAAAAGAAAGATAAGCTCAAGCTACGTGATCACAGCGTAAAAGTGAACCACCACATCACCTGGAGATCGAGGCAGAACACAATGAAATTAAGGAACACAGTTCCTGTAAAGCCGGGTGGGTCTTTAGTCATTGTTACAATCAATACAAGGCAACAGCAGCATGTTTATACATTCAGTACACCTTCAGTAGCTAGCGTAGCATAGACGTGCTCGTTAATGATGTGCTAACGTGCTCTGCTAATGTTAGCTCCGCATGTTTTTACGTAGAAACGTAACATTTTAGAAACATAGATGTCCTTCCAACCTCTCCAGGTCGGGGTGTAAATAACCATTTAACCATTAACCGACAATAAGTGATTAATGCTATCAGTTAAATGGCATTTTAAAAATAGAAAAAGCAAAAGAAACCTCGGAGAATTGGCTATTCACATGAAGGAAAAAATTGCGCCGGAGTTGTTGCTAACTTTAGGGCTAACACCCCCCCCCCCCCCCTTCACTTTAATCAGCAGGTGGCAAGCAAGACTCGGGAACTTGTGTCTTGAGGAGTTGTGGCATTTACTCAATGACAAATAAACTCTACACACACTGTACTAAGTTCACCACTATAACCTCACTGCTGACTTCATACTCATCATCACTCTCTCTCTTCCTCCACTAGACCCTCGCTAATGTTACACCGGGATTGCAATACACTGCTGGAGACCCTGACAGAGCATGCCAGCTAAATAAATTGATGCTGTGGAGACTTACGGGAAAGAGTTAACAGACGTCGGCTGATTCATTCTGGCTGCTAACTCTCTCGGACGAGTGAACTGGGGACTGAGTCGCCCGTTTTGCACTGCAGCTGGTGATAAATGACCGATTTGACCCTTTTTATGCATCGACCGGGACTAGCTCGAAATCCACAAAAAACAGCCTGAAAAGGAAAATCTGAAACAACCGCATGAGAGCCGTTGGAGCGGAGCCGGATACGTGCTGATTCTCGATGGAGCTGGTTGATGCTACGCTAAGATTAGCCAGTCTACTTTCGAGGGGCAGGACTCAGCGAAGGGTCAAACCACTTCATAGGCTGGTAGGGCCTTTAAAGTGGCTTGCAGGAACTCCTGAACGGACTGACGAGTTCCCGTGCCGGTTCACCGACGAACTAACAGAAGAGCTGGCTGTTTGTTTGGCTGACTGGCTGTGGGCCCGACTGACTCATTTACTGACTGAAGGACCGACTGACTGGTTGACTGACTGGTTGACTGACTCCGCGCCAGCAAGCAAAGCTTTCGCACATGTTCTTCTCCACGCCACATTTCAGCCAGAGGAACGCCGCCCCGTCACCGCGCGGTGTGTTTACAGCGCGGTGCCCAGCCGTGGGACTGCAGCCCCTGCTTCAATCTCCAACACTCGGGCCCCCCGAGAAAACTCGTTCTCCTACGGCCTGCCATTAATCGGCAACTGAGACTTTCTCTCTACGCCTCTCTTCTTTCTCGCTCCCCGTACGCCTACAGACATGCTGGATGAGGCCATTTTGAAAGAGTTAACAGATGTCGGCTGATTCGCCCCCCGGGCCTTTCTGACATCGCCCGAGTGATGTATTTGATGTGGAGTTTATTCAGCTCCAATAAACGTATAAAGAATTAGAATAATAATTCACAGATGTACATGCGCAGATTATATGCTGGAGCCTCTCTTTGAAGCAAAACGAGGCGGGTAAGATTAGCAGAACCAGGGGAGAGGATGAAAAGGGCTTTTTGGTTCAGCCCCACTGATAATCAGCGGGGTCAGGACGGACTAATGCCGCGGCTTTACGTCCGACACAGACGGCCTTTGTTCCCGTCGCAGGTTCCTTCTCTGCTCAAGCAAGAGGCTGCCATTGTCACTGTGCTTTAAAAAAACAAACAGCTGGAGCAGAGTGAATCACCATTTGCGATATCTGTTTTTTCTGGTTTCATGCGTGCTTTTGCTCATCTGTCATGTTGTGAACGACAGAGGGAAATAAAGGCAGGAACACAAAGGGATGAGAGTGAGCTCTCGCATTCTGATCACGGCAGAAAAACAAAACAAATGAGGAAATCACTTTCAAAACAAACAACTTCCATTTGCTTCACAGCTAAAGGACAACAAATCTCAAAAATGGCCAGTTGCAGAGTATCTTAATGCCCACATAAACCATAAAAACAGCTCCACAGCTCCATGGCAATGCATAGCAACCGTGCAGAATTTTCAGTCAAGGAGAAAGAAGGCAAAAAAATAAAAAAACACCTTATTACTTCTAACTCCTGCAAGCCATTTTGGTCTCCAAAGGTTTTAGAGCGCCGCAGGCCATGTGTCTGCAGTGTTTCGGGAAATGACTTGCCTTCGCACGAACACTGCTATGTTCTGCAGCACTGCTGCCCCCAGCATCCCCGCTCAATTTCTGTTTAACCCCTTCCTGCCTTCCCCTCACACTGACTCACTGCAACAGAGAGCTCACACCCAGCACAATGCTGTCACATTGTTCAGCCCGCCGCAAAAAACCGAGGAAAGAGCAGAGCAGCTTTCTTTTTTTGGGGGGGGGGGTTTCGCGAGCTAACACGTTAACGCCACGTCCAATTTTGGCTACTTAAGCACATGATCTTAACAAATGGCGCAAGGTCACACCGGGGCAGAGGGAAGATGGAAGCAAGGAGCCCCCCCCCCCCCCCTCATCCCTTCATTCCACGAGATCCGCCGCGAAGCGCGACGCCGTTTGCACACTTGAGTGTGTATCAACGGGCGGATTAAATCTGCAAACTCGTTGACACAACACATAATTAAAACATCTCGCTCGGGGTCAGGAATTTTCTAATTAGTAGTGAACTGACAAAGCTGCAATTCCATCGCCCTGAGTTTCAAAGTCCACAGGTTACTGCCGAGATGAAAGCCGACCCCGGGGCGCTGTTTCTGCAGGGGCTGCTCGCGCAGTTCCTCAGAAGACAAGTCGCAGGGTCACCGACCTAAACAGCGCAACCCGGAACCTGCCTCCCAAACAAAAGAACTGCAAACTTTTTCCTGCATGCAACCCCCCCCCCCCCCCCCCCCAACACCCCTCTCTCTCTCTTCCTCTTTCCTTTTCAACCTGAGAGAAACAAAAGATTGTGTGAAGAGAACCAGATGAAGAAACCATAACATTGTTTTTTAAAATCTGTTAAATGAAAATGCTCTGAGCCTGGGCTAGCTGAACAACGTGTCTAACACTACAAAGGCTTTCTTAGCTGGGTCTTTGTAGCCTCAGTTGGCAGCACTGGCACAGGATTGCAGGAGGGTAATAACACCGTGTTCACATATTGGTTATTACTATCTATTATATGAATAAAAGCTCTGTTGTCTGGTACAGACGGACGCTAATGTAACAATGACGACACACACATCGTTTGTGACGTGCAGATCAGCTTTATTCGTCTGCAGATCATGAGCCAATCAATCCGCCAAAACGATGCATTCAATGTCTCTTCCTCCCTGGTGTTTTTCCGTGGGGAGAGCAAAAGCAGCAGGGAGACATGGCCGACAGCGCTCCCGCTAACCTGGACAATTAACTCAGGCCAAGTATTCTTTGGCTGCACGAAGTATCAGAAGTTAGAACTTTTTTTCCCCTCACATTAAATATTCAAGTCGTTTCATTTATAAAATGAACCCAATTAGAGTTAAAATGGGAGAAGTGTAATGAGTCTCAAGTCAGAATGCTTGTCTTCAGAACTGTTTTCGCTAATGAGCCCTTGTTGGTTTTTTTTTCTTTTGCACACTTTACTTTCAGTGGTGTGGCACTGTCATTTCTGCCCGCTTTTGAATTTTGAATCCAAGTTGAATGGGAGGGTGGTGACTGAGTTAATAACCACGGCACCGGGTGTTTTTACTCTGGGAGAAGTCGCCCAAATGAGGCTCGTGGTCCGCCCCTTTTGATGTCTGTGTCGGGAAAAATGTTCCAAATAGGAACAACCAGTTAACAAAAAAAAACATCAGTTTCCGAGTGGTATCGAAACGTAAATGACCACACTGAGGTGTGTGTGTGTGTGTGTGTGTGTGTGTGTGTGTGTGTGTGTGTGTGTGGGGGGGAGGGGGGGTCCTGAAACATGGCCTAATTTAGGGAGAAGAGCAGGCTAGCAGAATAGCACGGCACTGAACACCACCGACTCAAGGAGGAGACCGGGGGGGGCGAAAGGCAGCGCCGCGTATCCCGACGCTCATGCAGACATGTGCCGAACCGTCACATATAAATCCTCACATGAGCAGTGACACATTTCACTTACAAGGAGAGGAAAGCACCACACGGTAGATTTGCAGAGGGAGGCGATAAAGTAGCACAATTGGGGGTTTTTTTCCCACCGCCCCGAATCGCTCCTTGATCTCAACATTGACATAAACGGGGGGCCGTTTTTTAACATCGTTTAGCCATCGCAGGCTCCGTTTTCCAGCGCCGCCGTCGCAGGTCCCCCGTGCACCTGACGGAGCGGAGGAAGGCGGCTGTCTGAAGAAGCAGGTCTGATTAAAATCCAGGCTCTACTGGGGAAAGAGTAGAGAGCTTCATGTTTTATATAGATGGCCCAGAAAGAACGAACCCATAACAACGAATAATGGCAGGCAGCATCACACATTTTGGACTCAGCTAAAGAGCTTCTCATTACACTTTTTCTCTGGCGTTTCTTTCTGGAGGCCTCGTTCCTCCCATCAGGCTCCTCTTCCACAGGCCCAGAAGGCTTCCTTCCTACCTGCACAGCATTTTGGCAACCTGCTTTATTATACCACATACAACAGCATCATTTCCCAGGCAAGTTGTGTGTGTGTGTGTGTCTGTGTGTGCATAGAAACGCTTATCAACATATTGACTTGCTTTAAATCCACACCCTTGTCTGCCATAATAATTACACATCTTGTAAAAGGAAAGCGCTCAATTCTCTTCCTGCACCTGAGGCGGGCGGCTGCAGGACTCGCCCGCCGGCGCCCGGCAAACACGCCCCCCCGGCGCCGCCTGGTATCCGAACTGCTTCGGCACACAGCCGCAGACGTCGCCTTCCGCAGTGCAGCGGCGGCTTTCTGCTGAGGCTTCGACGGAACAGAGAGCGCCCAACGGGAGAGGTGTTGCGAGGTATTGCGGGGAACAAAGCAGTTGGGATAGGACCGACAGGTAACAAAGACAGAGGGGGGAGGTTTTATAGTTGTCAACAAGTCAGACCACACACACATACAACAAAGCAGGAGTGTGTAGGTCAGCCCAGGAGGTACGTTTACATCGTGCGGCTCTCTGGACCTCGTTGCATGCGTTTATAAAAATGGCTCCAAAAAGGCCAGCCAAACCGCATCCATCGCTCAGAGCCGCCACGTGATCATGTGTAATGGGAACAATGAGGCCGTATCCAGCGACTCACAACTCTCCCAAAGTTCTATCAGTGGAGGGGCGTTCATTAGTCCCCCAAAAAATACATAATTTATGCAATCTGAAAAATACATGTGATCATGAATCAAAGTGGGAATGAGAGACACAGAAACATCGAGGTTCTCGGGCGATGCAAGTTCTTTTGTTTCGGAGGGGGGGCGCATGGGCGGCTGTCCTCGCAAAACACGGTCGACAGCAGCATCGCTGTTCTGCTGCGTGGAGACAAGAGCCCTTCTTACAATTCTGTTTCCTACTATCCATGCATTAAACTGTCACATAAATATGTTATATTGTTTAATTCCACAAAATATGTAGTGGACAGTTCAGGGAACTTGGGAGACATTACATGACTGACACCCCACCACTGGGAGCGCACACACGCACACACACACACACACACACACACACACACACACACACACACACACACACACACACACACACACACACACACACACACACACACACACACACACACACACACACACACACACACACACAAGCAGCACCGGAGCCAATAGCCTTCATCCTGTCTCCGTTCAGGACATAACGTTCACGTCGACGACAACGTCTCAATTCTGCCGAGGTTATTTGTCAAAAAACGCCCGACTTTTACAGTTAATTGGCCTCCCTAATTAGCACAGGATGTCTAATTCCCATCGCAGTCAGTGTGCTAAATGGTGAAAGCTTTAGCAGGCGGATGCCGTTCCCTCTTTTTTTTTCGGTTCGGAGCTCGGAAAGAGTCCCCCCCCCCCCCCGTGCGCGCGAGGCGAGCTACATTGTACATTACACACCCAATGATCGATTCTAAATCTTAATTAGGGGGTTGACAAACAAGCAAGGGGACTTAATGAACTGTGCGCCTTGTCAAACAGCTGGCTGATTGTATTTATTGAGATATATGTTCAATTTAATGATTCGGGCAATTAACCGCGGAACCCCGTTTGTATTCTCTGAGGGACACAAAGGGGGCCGTGGGAGGCGAGCACCGGGGCCACAGACCTAATGGAAAGCAGCTGACGGATATTTGTCGGGCCTTGTGCTCGGGAATAAAGATGTCACATGAATGTCGCTCCCCTGTGTGCTTCAATCCCAGTCGTTTACAGCAGCTCCTGGTTTACACCGCTCTGGTGCTTTCAGGCTCCCTCTGCTTTGCCGGGACCTCATCCCATTTAATGATCCGAGATGGCTCGAAAAAACCCACAGAAAAAAAACACAATACAGAAACATAACAGAAGACATCTAAAAGTGGGCACAGCCTTTATTATCCGCTGTTTTTTTTGTTTTTTTCACGCCCATCCATTTCTAACTTTATTTTTTTCCTTTTCTAAATTGGTCAAATGGAAAAGCAGCGAAAAGCGAGAAGAGAAAAAAAATTAAGCCGAGCTGAAAAGTGCGACTTGGATTTAATATTTTATAATTGCCAAGGGACATTCTAAGATCAATGAATTTTTGCCCGGGACGCACATCAGAAAGAGATGTACTTCAGTCTTTTTAGGGAACATTGGTCTATTTAATTCCAGTGTCTGATGCGTGTGAAATATGCCTTCCATGGCCTCCTTCTTCTTCCCCCGGCACTGCTGCGGGCAGACATTACCAGTTTTAATGGGCCGCCATGAGAAGAGGCAAGCCAGCCAATAACCCATCCTCACTAATGGATCGCCTTGTTTGTTCTCCTTCACCATTTTCCGAAGCAAATTTTAGATGCTTGTTTTTTTCCTTTCTCCGTTACGAGAGAAAATAGAGGACACTGTATCGCAACGATATTTTAGCACGAAACAATCACAAGAATTCATTTACATGTGGAGTTGAGTAGCTGGTGTTTGTTCCAGGACGTGAGGGGTCTTTCGAGTGTAACTGGGAGCCAGAACAGGGCCTCTCCCAGTGGGAGCCTAAGGGAAAAAGGAGCTTCTGGGTGTTGGAGAGAAAAGCTTAGAGTGGAACAAAGGGGGCAGTTAACAGCGGCTGTTTTTAGGGGTTGGAATGATCAACTCACTGAACAATATATTCACTTGTTTTCCCTCAAAGGTCCAAAACGTCCTCGTGACTTATCAAATCAAATATTCATTTGAAATCAAAATTATCGCCAAACAACAAGGTTGCCATCTGTTGCGAGTGTTTCAACGATATCTGATGATGATATCTAACAAAAAGATACTCCTCGTTTCTCGTGGCAATTTCCACCCGTTACATGCATATGGACCTTTTTCAAAGAAACTTCTGTCTTCACAGACCTCTCAGTTAGGTTTAGGCCACAAAACCACTTGGTTAAGTTGAGGAAAAGCTCATCGCTTGAATTAAAATAACTGCGAAAGTGCCGTTACAGAAGTACGCAAGTTACGTGACGAAAACAATCATCAGTGATTTCTTAAAATCACTAAAAGATGGCTGTTTGTTGGATGAGACCAAACCTGGGTGGTTAAATACTTTTGATAAACATCAATCATGTATTTTTCCATCATACATGATCATTGAAATATTCGCTACATTTGTTGGATGGGTGACCTTTGCACTGCAGACTTTTTTTGGGGGTAAAACAATTTCACTTTGCATCACTTAAACACACCATGTTCAACCTTCCACCATTGTTACATTGAAATATCAAGGTTTCACTACCAATGACATTCCTGCATACATTATTCAAGACATCAAGGTTATTCGTGAAGAGAATCAGCTGCTGAACAAACTGTGAGTAAAACTGCTAGAGAGCTATGATGCAGTAAACATAACGATGGAGAGCCTTGGGTCATGGGTTTGCAGTCGAAAGCTGCTGCTTACAGGATGCATAATGAAAAGTCCTGAATCAGATTTTGGAAACTCAAACCACCCTCAATGTTGGCATTTCTGCCGTCTAGTTGTAGTATTCTGCCTACTCCGTACATATAACCACCTCCCCTCCGCCCTCCTTGGCATTCTTCTGCCCCCCCCACCCACTGCCAGCACCTAATGAAAGATCCTTTCCAGCTCTTTTTCCTTTCTTTCCCCAGGCTCAAACCTTGACAGCTGACAATGGAGCTGACATGAAACTTATAGTCAAGGGGAAAACAAACTTAAACACACAGCGACAAGAAGCCGCGCTGCTCTCTGGTAATGCCACGGTGGCGTTCTGCACGCAGCAATCAGGGTTAAATCTAACGGCGTCACAGGAGGTCCTATAAAAAATATATATTCTAAATAAGTGAAAGAACGACAGTAAGTCACACAAAGACGGGGTTTTTAAGTGAGCCATAACAGAAAGAACTCTCCGGGCTCTCTCTGGGCTTCCGCCACGCAACTTTCAGAGGCTACGTGTTGACAACTTCATTAGCAGCGCCCGCGCTCAGCAACTCTCAAGTCGTTCAACGGCATCGTCACGTGTTTAGGACGCCGATGGTTGGAGGCCCAGAGTTCCCATCTCCTCCAGGGTGGAGGGAAGCTCAAGCGGGCGGGCGAAGCAGCGACTTTTTTTTTTTTTTGCAGATCCCTGTGAGCGGCGAAGGCGTAGGACGAGGAGAGTGGGTTTGCGCGGCATAGCGCAGCGTGGGGGCCCGAGATGTTGGGCCGTCCCCCATGTCCCCGGCCAGCAGGCTAGCTAGAGAGCCAGCCATTATCGGCTCGCCTCCATAGCAGCGAGGCGGAGCGGAGGGGGGAGGCAGCGAACTTCATTCTTCAGAAATTTAATTATATCAAGATTAACAAGGGAGGTAATTAATTTCTTTAAGATGGGTATCTCTTAAGTGCCTGGGGCTCAACTTTGTTGTCAAAACTGTATATTTAACCATTATTTCAGGGCAAGGTTTTCCAGGCAGAAACGAGGGGGATACTACTACTTTGAATATGGATATGTAATATGGATATATAGAAGGCTCTTATCTAAATACGGAGATTACAGTGTTCACACCAATGTGTGCATTCACGTGCATATATACATATGAGGTCCATTTTGGAATTTTATTATTTTAGTTGAGATTTTTTTCGCTTAGACTGAGCACAGTCTGAAGTATCACAGATGCGAAGCAATCTATGCGATAGGTGAATTCTCTATTTTCTTCTATGATCTGTTGGTACGTGTGGGAGTCCTCTCTCTGTCGCTGAGAATGTTTAATTACTGTCTTATTTCTTTAAGTGTGACTAACTAGAAAATCTAACCTAAATGAGTGGTGGAACATGGACAGCTCATGTGTGTGTGTGTGTGTGTGTGACTGATCTTTGAGGCTCTTTAAGCCTCTTTCCATGAATGAATACATTAAAGGCCCGTGATGCTGAGTCAAGTTGACAGTCACCGTATATTCCACACCGAACAGACAATCGTGGCTGCCGTGTCATCTCCTCCGCTCTCCCATTCTGTACGTATTTGGGTTCATGTGCAGAGAGCCAGACACCAATATGTCAGAGAGTAAATTATTCGTTCTTTTTTTTTACGCCTCGCATCTACTTTTACATGGAACATCCTGAGGAACATCAGTTCACACATACACACATAAACTGGCTGGTTAACAGAACATTGGCAGTGGAACAAACAGGAGATTCTTTTAAATACAAACATGCTGAATTATATCCCATGGAGATTTTAATATAAAAGGTAAACAATGTGGAAGTATGGTGTTGCGTGTAAATAAAACATCTAAACAAAAAAGCTGACCATTGTCTTTATTAGAAAAACATGTTTGTTTTTTTGCCGTGCTAGCAGCGTGGCTCCATGGATGGCAATGTCTGTTGCTCTGTCTTCCACTTTGGTCCACACTGAAATATCTCAAAAACAACTACTACTGGACGAATCAATCAGTGTGCTCCAGGTGGCAACCCCTGGGTAGTGCCTTGAACTTGCATTCTTTCTAATGGCCACCAGGGGGCGACTCCTCTGGTTTTATAGAAGTCTATGAGAAAATGACTCTACTTCACTACTAATTGATGTATTCCCTCAGTAAACATTGTAAATATGAGGTTACGGTCTCAATCTCTAGTTTCAAGTCTTCTTCAACGCAACATGATGTTCATTTAATAAATTATGGTCCCATTCAGAGTCAGCAGGGTATGGTTTAGGGCGGGGCTACCTTGCGTTTAACAGGTCGCTGCCACAGCGTTGGGCGTCTGGGAGTTGTGTTTTCGTCTTAGAACTTGAACCTTTTCAAAAACACGTGTTTTCAGTGCGTGAAAGCTAATTGTAACATTTTGGTCTAAAAATGTCTTGGTCAGCATACGGTTGTACTTGGTTCCACCCTCTTGTGTTACTTCTGGTTGCAAAAAAAACAAGATGGCCGAAATGGCAAACTTGATCCATCAAAACAGCAGTCCACAAACCAATACGTGACTTCGGGCATTTTCCTCGTATAACATTTTCATCAGTTTCAACTTTACTTTGTGTCTAAATTACCAAATGGTAACATGCTAAATTTAGATAGTGAACATTAAACCTGCTGAACATTGTCAGGATAGTCAGTGTGAGCATGTTAGCATTCTGACATTAGCATTTAACTCAAAGCACTGTTGTGGCAAGCAGTACAGCCTTACAGAGCTGCTAGTGTGGCTGTAGTGTTGTTTACACTAGAAACTATACTATTCATGGAGACAGCTGTTAGGAAGTTGCTGTTTTTTGCAGTTTTAGATTTGATTTACTTCTTTATTGAACTGATATTTGTTATGTATCATAAATATGCGTAACAGTGTAGATTGTAGTAGCAGTAAATGAAGATAATATATAATATTAATGTATTATAATTGTAATGTTCAGTTAAAACCCTAAGTATTTCAGGTCATATGTATCTATGACATCTGTTTCATATTTTGTGCATTTCATAATAGAACTAAATGGGAATGGATACATGTATAACGACAGAGCAAATGTATTCATCTTTTCATGCTAATGCTAAAGCTTCATTTTAAATGCTTTAACCCACAGATCACAGTGCAATGACCACTGGTGGGTACCGCTATGCTCTGCACTGTGCAGGGGAAGGGAAAGTTGGCAAAGTGCACCTCGCTGAAGCTTGAAGAACGCATGGCATCCGGCCAAGGAGCCCCTGTAACCATACCGAAGACTCAACTCTGTCTCCTTTGTGTCCTCGCTGGAAACACAGAATCGCCTTGAGACGCAAAGTCAAACTAATGTTACAATCTTCTTGACATTATGAAACCAATAGCAGCCTCTCTGTGCCCTCTTTAATCATATTTGTGTGGTATGTAGAGCAGGGGAACCCACACAGGAATGCTTCTGCATCATGCTAAAGTCATCGCATTCATATTTACTTCCCACTCTGCATCACTTCAGTGATTAAGTAAGAATATGAAATCAACGGCTAATCTGGGGTTAATGTCAATGCACCCAGTGGATTTGAGAGAAGCCTCCATATTGTTCGAGCAAAAGTGGAGCTCAACGAGAAAACTAACACACAAACAAAAAGGTCAGGTTGGCTGTCTGGTCCACTGAAAATCCCCACTGTGTGTTTGATTTGAACATGGAGAGAAGCAAAAGGAAAGTAGGAAGGAGGCATGTTGTGGTAGTAAAAACAGCAGTACTGTTTACTGCACCAACAGGCAGACAAGACTTTTAAAACCAAACACTATCCCCAGCAGATCTGTGGAAAAAGATGGGGGGAAAAGATGGAAAGGAAGAAGAGTCGAGGAGGAGGAGCAAGTGGTTTTCCTCCCCGCTGTCCCTTCTGCTAGCATTGACTTGGCCAGTCTCTCTCTTAACCAAACAGCCTGGTTGGTCCTAGTCCTCTGAGTCCGCACCCCCCCCCCCCCCTCTCCCTGTCTACCCTCTACCCGCTCCGGAACCCTCACGCTCTGCGAGTTTCCTATTTGAAGACCTGGCCGTTTCACTCCCGGGCGGCATACTGGAAGGGAGGGAAGGACGTGGGAGAAAGGGAGACGAGGCGAGGCGCTAGAGAGAGAGAGAGAGAGAGAGAGAGAAAGAAGGACAGAGGGGAGGTTGGCGGGGAGAAGGCAAAGGGAGAGACACCCGAGCACTCCCGAGTTGGGATTGATTTACTTCATTAACCGAGATTACAAGTTTAACTTACAAACCAGAGGTCAAAATTTCTCATTAACAAGGGGACCGTGGAGAACCTCGGGGCCTGGAGACCACTCTTATTACTGACTACACATTTCAATCTGTCTTTGATGTTCCATGTCTGCCTTTCTACCCCCCCCCCCACCTCCCTTCTTTTCCCCCTCCTATTTTTTGGCAGCGAGGTTGATTTTAATTGTAGCTATAGAACAGAGCATAGTTTGCCTGTAAGCCAGCCTCCACATCTGTAGTGAGTGCAGCTTTAGTGATATTGGGTGCAGTCCATAGCTCGGGGCTAATTTTAATGGTCCCCCCCCCACCACCACCACCACCCTCCCTTCTTCATTGGAGACTCAGATTGTTTTCCACGTGATTCCTGTTAATTTAGCTGGAGGAAAGGGCATCAGTTTTCCTTGTGCTTTTCCCCCCTCTCTTCTCTCTCCCCATGCCTCTCACTCTATTGCCTCACTCCTTCTTTCTGATCTACAGCCTCAAAGAAAGAAGGTGAAATGAATTAAAATGGAAAAAAAGACACCGCACTCGCTATTAGAAACCGCTCGCCTACCTTTGTCCCTTGCGTTGCGCCTGCCGGTCGAGACAGATAGGAGAGGAAAGGTGGCGTGGCTGTACAAACTGGGGCGATTTCTGCAGATATTGTTGCCTCTGCGTCAAACAAACAAAGCTCTGGCTTTGATGTGATCAATGGCCTGAGTGCCGGGATGATAACTCTGAGCTCGTAAATGTGTCATGGATGTTTTCGGAGCGCTGAGCGTGTTTGACACTGCGGGATACCGCGCGTTGCGGCACATTCTACATCGCGGCTAACAATCGGATGTACCATAGGAGTCTCTATCTGTCTTAATGAACAGAAGCCACGTTTAGTCGAGACGGACCGAAATGGGAGGACAGGAGATCATAACACGGCAAAAATCGATGAGGGGGGAAATGAAACAGCAAAGTGTTCAAATCATGTTAAATGTGTGAAAGGACAGAGTACAGAGGGTGTGGTGGAATAATCATCATCTCTATTTGACAAGACTGTCTATCTCCAGTACAATGACCTGAAATCCATTTTCACCTCTTCTCTGTGCAATATACAAATACTGATGTGGCTACAGAGGAGCTTAGAGATGAACATGGGCCGTCTATGGAGAAGCTGCAGCACTGTATAGCTGCAAAATACATCGAAAGAATGAGAGGAAAAGCAGCTTCTAGCAGCGATAAACATTGTGTGAGTGGTGCCGAACAAGAAAACATGAACAAGAAACTAAGACATCCTTTTTCAACTTATCCTTTCCTATGATACCTTACGAAAAGTCACTCCTTACTTTTAATGTGTTTTCCTACGAAAGTCCAGCGACACGTCAAATTCCACTCGTCTTCAAAGGACACAAGAGTAAGGTTAGACACAAAAGTACTTGGTTTAATTTAGCAATAGATCGCAAAATAATTCGTTAGGTTTAGGAATAGATCGCGAAATACTTCGTTAGATTTAGGAAAAGATCGTGAGTACTTAAGATAGGTTTAGGCAACAAAAGTACTTCGGTTTTCGGAAAAGATCGTGAAATACGTAGTTAGGTTTAGGCAACAAAACTACTTAGTTAGGTTGAGGAAAAGATCGTGAAATACGTAGTTAGGTTTAGGAAAAGATCGTGGAATACTTAGTTAGGTTGAGGAAAAGATCGTGGAATACTTAGTTAGGTTGAGGAAAAGAGCGTGGAATACTTAGTTAGGTTGAGGAAAAGATCATGAAATACGTAGTTAGGTTTAGGAAAAGAGCATGAAATACGTAGTTAGGTTGAGGAAAAGATCATGAAATACGTAGTTAGGTTGAGGAAAAGATCATGAAATACGTAGTTAGGTTTAGGAAAAGAGCATGAAATACGTAGTTAGGTTGAGGAAAAGATTGTGGAATACTTAGTTAGGTTTCTGCAAGTAAACTACTCAGGTTGAGGAAAATATCGTCTTTTTGGTTAAAATAACACAACGTTGACTTCTCGTTTTACACGGGGAAGGAACAGCAGTCTCCCGGCTGACATATCTTTGGATGTTGGAGCCATCATACTCTCCTCCCGCCGGCCCTGTGCGGGCTTTTGCGTTCAAAACACTTCCTCGCTCATGATGACGTGCATAACATTAGAAATGATTTCAAGGCATACCTACGAATTACAACGCATTATTATTCTTCTGGATGAGACCAGCCTGGCTTTTTTTTCCCAATAGCTCAACCCTTTTAGTATTGGCGTCCACAATCTGCAAGCTGATGTTTTGAGGGCATGATCACGTTGCCATTCTCCTTCATCTGCCCTCTGTCACTGCACTTCACCCCTCCAACTTCTTCAAGGTGGCTCACCCTTTGACTCTTGTGCTGAACTTCAAAAAGCCTGTGTGTGCTGATTGGAAGGGGTTGGGCTGTGGGACTATGGAGCTGGAGGGGGGCTTTCGGTGTGTGCAGGGGCCCCTGCCTGTGCAGTGACCCACCGCTGGGGCCACAGCAGGCCCTCTTCCAGCCAGCAGCCCCAGCCATTGGCTCCATGGAACTAATCCACCCTGCGGAGCCCTGTAAGGCCCCCTTTGTTCCCTCCTGCAGACTAGATCAGGCTGGAGACAGACACGCACGGTCTTGACTGGCTATCGGTTTCACAGCCCGTGGCGATCCACATCCAGGCTCAGGCCCCAGCGCCGGCCAAGCCACCATCAAATTAAAGGTGGGAGAATGGGGGGAGAGGGCTGGGGGGGAGGGTTGCGGGGGAAGGGTGCGAAATTGTGTCACCTGAATTCCGTCACAGTCCGAAATCACGGCGGAAAGGTGGTCTGGTGTGGAGGAGGACAAGCGGGAGGAGAGGAGGATTTCAACAGGAGCTCTGCCTCTCAGTGAATAGAGAGGGATCTCAACAAGGCCATTATCTGGCTCCTAATTTGAGCTCTGGCGCAGCACTGAAGGGCTGCCTTTGTCTGGGATTAATGCGGAAAGCTCAGGATGCGATGTCAGAGGGAAATAATCAGCATGGGCCCTTCATAACGTTGGCTGCTTGTGCTCCTGGCCAGGGCCCCCCGGCTCATTTCTGTGGAGATGAAATCTATGACAAGCCCCTCAGTGAAGCTAAGAGCAGGCAACAGTCCAGTAACACCCACAGGCCTCCAGGCATCCTGTGACCCCCTTAGAAAAGTCACATTCACTTTGCTCTGGAGAAGGGAAAGAGAACGCCGCGGGTGCTTCCAGCCCATGTGAAATGAAGAAATGTGAGGAGGTGAAAACGAAGTGAAAATAAGTTAAGATTCCTCCTCTGCCCCCTCTGCGATCACTCCGGAGGAGGGGCACGCTGTGTCTTCACTTCATTATGCCCCTCTAATTAAACATGAACAGGACATTTGAAGAAGAAGAAAAAGGGATAGAATAGAGAAAAAGGACAACAACTCAAGCATAATGTATATTCATGTTTATGTTGTATAACTGCATTTGGGAGAGCAGTTTGAGAAAGCAGCTTTTTTTTTTTTTTTTTGTTGAAAGCAGCATAAGGTCGCGGGCTAATACCCATCAGGGTAAAACATTCTGAAAGAGGTTTCCACTGCACTCAAGGACCAGAAGTAATGCTTTTATTTTGTTATTTATGCTTTTTTTACCGAGTGCATTGCGATGCTCCTCTGCAGCATATCGCTGCTAAGCGAAGGATGAGAAGATGCAACTCGATAAGCAGGTTATTAAAATGACCAATTAACATTCAAAATTCCGGCTTATTTTAAATTCATCATATTTACAGATGAATGTGTGGAATTTAAATGTTTTTTTTTCGCCCTGCCGCCTCAAGGAAAATGCGACTTGGTGCAGCAACTGTGCATGACTTCATGTATGGCTTTGTGCTGGAGAAATACGATACTCAAGCCACTGCTTTTCCTCAAACAGTAGACGGCTCTTTACAATGCCGCCGTTCGGCTTAATTAAGAACAGACCAGGCAAGTCACATGGGAGTAGGTCACCACGCTCCATACGCAGATATTTCCGATCATCACCAACTTCATTAGTTATTAGACAGATTCCTAAACTTGAGGATCCTTTAAGAGGATGTGTTGGTTTGGGAATACAATGGTCCACAAAACTTAAGCCTTGGGGGAAGGGAGGCCAACAAAGAACCAAAACAAACCCGCTCCCTGGTGCCTCCAGAAAGGTATCGGCTGTTTCAGATTCGTTCATCTTCACCCATTTTGTAGATGACTACACATGGGAACAATGGTTCAGAGGGCTGCACGCCGTGTCGCCAGCACAACAGTGCACTACACAGCTCCCGCACCAAACAACCCCAGTTGTGGATACACAGAATCAGCTCCACTCTGTGGCGAATATGAACGGCAGAAATGGAACCGAATTCTCACTTGGAGATTGGAGATCTGTGGCCACCCGGCAAAATATAAACATAAACGCGTTTGAAATGAAATGAAGGCGAGGCATCACTTCATATCATCTGAGTTGTTATTATTCATTTGAATAATTTCACTTGGTAATAGTTTAATGGAGGATGATAGTAACCAACCACTGTGGCGTCTTATTATAATTCACGGTGTAGCAGCTCATGCACTTTATCCCAAAATGTTTCTCTATTTTCTCTTGGCTGAGCTGGTATCTAATATGGCTTGTTCTATATCTTACTTGGGTTCTTAAAACTAGCTCGCGTAATCTGGAAAAACTAGCAAGAGTACGCTAGATCATCCGATCAAACAACCAAGCCCGCTGTCGCCAACTCTTTTCCAATGAAGGTAGCTAGCAGCACTAGATCCAAAAGTTAGCGAATCTGGCAAGAAAGTCACCAAGTCAGCAACACTGACAGGCTGTCCCTTCAGGCCTCCCTCCAAAGCAACTCCCCCAAATTTATCACAGTGAACATAAACAAAGAACATGGCTGTTGTCAGTACTCACAGCTGACAAGCCAGCAGCTTGCGGAAGACTGATGACGAGCAATGACTGCACGGGGCAGAATACGTGAAGGCAGGCAGGAAGTCCGCCCAATCTTTACATTCATGTTGAATGAAATCATTGCACGGCCAAATTACAGTCCTGCGACAGCCATAGATACTAGGTTTTTTCTTTTTTTTTGTCAGAGGATTTGATTATTGATTCTAACATCACCAAGCCTGCCTTTAAATTACAAATTGCTCTTTTCCCCCTATCGTATCCATTTATCTAAACCAGGTGGCAACCTCCGGGTCTCAAGAGTGAAACCAATGTGAAAGTGCCTTAAACTTGCAGTCTTCTCACTTATCACCTCAGTTAACATTGTAAACATAAGTTTATGGTTTCAGTGGCTAGTTTATTAAATACAGCATGATGTTAATTAGAAAATGACGGTCCCATTTACAGTAATATATAAGATAAAGCAGGCAATTCTTTAGGGGCGTGGCTACCTCGTGAATGAAATGTCGCCAACACAGCATTGTCCGGTCTGGGAGTTTGTTTTTGTCTTACAACTTGACCCCTTCCACAGTGTGTTTTCAGTTTGTGAAAGTTAATTGAAACGTTTTGATCACTAAAAATGTCTTATTCAGCGTCTGCTTGAGCTTTACCCTCTTGTGTCCTTCTGGTTGCAGAAAGTCAAGATGACGACGGCCAAAATGCCAAACTCGAGGCTTAAAAACAGGAGTGTTCTCTATTCTCCGGCTTCTGATTTGAACTTCTGGTCTGACACAGACTCAATCAATCAACCAATGACCAGTTATTTATTTAGTTACCATTATTGTTAGAGTACAGGAACAAATATATCATTGTGTAGTTACAGTTATCATTCTTATCCTCTCACACGTTTATTTGAGTTAACATTCGAGCCTCTAACATGTCAAACTCTCAGTGTTTACTACTTGACAACTGAATAGCCAGCCAAAGAGAAAACTGCTAGAGAGGTCAGGATCACAGTCCCTCGGGGAGTTTTAATTGTATTTCCAACTTCCATGTCTTCTTATGTATTCTGACATCTTGACTTCATTTCAAATAAATGATATAACTTGAAAGAATTAGGAGCTTAAATTGTGGGTCCACCTCTAAAATATGTTTTTTACAAGTATTATTTTGAAACAGGCAGAAAGCTAGAGTAGGTAAAACAAGAGTTGCACATAAAGTAAGCTAAACTATCAGGGAGGCTTGGGAAACAACGAAACAAAAAGCAGACTGGTTGTATATTTGGGCAGCCAGCAAATCTGACTGTGGTTTTGCCTCATCTCCAACTACAATACCACAACCTATTGTAGATCATTGATTAATTGTCCTAGGGGCTATGTCGGTCACTGTACGTCAGGGACTCTTTCAGACCACCACAAACCTTGACCTACAGACGCTTGACAAGTCTGGAGGATTCTGTGTAAAGTGACTGAAGCTCAGCACAGTTATTAGATTGAGGAGAATATCCTGCATTAAAAAACAAAAGTGTCTTTGCTTAAGCTGCCGGAATTGGAAACCACTGCTCTACCGGCAGTAATGGATTTATATTCCTTATTCACCGACTAAGAGAAAGATATTCAGTGACTCATTGTTTTGGCATATCCAGCAACCCTCCATGTTTGAACTTAGTACAGTCAGCGATGACATGGCCATGGAAATTACCATTGAAAGCTGTCTACACAAAAAATACACTGCAAGACAGAAAAGCTGAGAAACGCAATATATTGGATTGCAGTATTCTTTGGAGGAAGCCCAGTTGGTAGGTTGTCATTGACTTTATTGTTATAGCATAAGCAGCAGGGTGGTAAGACAGCCAGGCCAATATGTCATCGTCACAGATGCGCTGAAGAAAAACTGTCAGAAAAGATTTCCACAAACGTCAACGGTGAAACTGGTGTCATCGAGTCAACGTTAGCAACTAGATCTGGACCAACGCAGCCATCGAGTGAGTCTCCTTCTGCTTACCTCGGTCCCTGATGGGGTTGTCCCCGGTGAATCCACTTTACGCTTCTTGCGGGGTCCAATGGCTGCTAGTGCTGTGAGGTTGGCGTCTCGCTGCCTCATCTGCGCCAGTTCCTGTTGCTGCATCTGGTGAAGACGACACAAACGGTTAGAAAATACCCTCTGCGCTCTATGCGGTGTGTATGGCACAAGCATCTGTTTGGGTTAGTGAGTACGTCGGGTGTAAGTTATCGACACCCAACGCCAACCCGACAAATTCAAGAGCACTCGAAACAGGAAGTGAATTTTCCACCAATATTTACAATCCTTGATTAATGTACAAATCTATAATATGTCCGGTCTGTGGTGGCTTTTGTAGATTACAATGCCTCAGTCTGCACGAACCAAATACGTAACAAACATTCACAGCAAACATCTGTGATACTGAACTGCCATAAGCGCCATTTTTTTACTTGGTCGTACTGATGGTACCTAACTCCAAGACACTGCTTTCTTGTTCCGTACACGATAATAACATGAAGCTGCACAATAACATTTACTTGTAGACACACGGGTAACTTTTAGGATATCCAGATTTTAAGCGCATTTGCCACCAAAACGGTCACATTTTAGAGCTCTGCAATGCTAGAAAGAATAAGCAATGAGACAAGAGCAGGATCAAAAGCAGAAGTCGAAACATCCCTCTTCTTCCCTCTATCTGTCCGTCCGTGTATTGTATAACCTCTCCTGAGCCAAACAAAATGGAAGCCTGTTGTCAGCCATTAACAGAGCTTCTGTCAAAGATCGAGAGTGTGTGTGTGTGTGTGTGTGTGTGTGTGTGTGTGTGTGTGTGCAGTCACACGGTCCCATTGTGATTTTTGCAGTTTGCGATATATAAAGGGGGAGTTTGTGGGGAGGCACCGCCTGAGGTAATGTCATGTCTGGCCGCCGGGCAGACGGGGCAGACGGGGGGGGGGGGGGGGGGGGTGAACCAAGCGTCGCTGCGAGCTGCCCTTTCTATTGGGTGGATGTGTGAGGGCCGGGGCCATGGCACAGAGGGTGTCAGCACTCCCTCCAACATGCAAACACGGTATACACACACACACACACACATACGCGCGTGCCTATCAATCTTGGCCACAGCACAGGGAATGCCTACCCACCAGCTTGCCTACGTGGGTGCCCGCCGGGGGAGAGAGAGAGAGAGAGAGAGAGAGAGAGAGAGAGAGAGAGAGAGAGAGAGAGAGACCCGGGTTGAAGCAAACAGGGACAATCAATGTGCGCTTTCATGTCTTTCATGTTATTTTTTATGTTATCTCTCAGCAAGTGTGCGCCGGGCACTGGGGTTTGTGAGAGGCACGTGTGTTGTCTGATCGGTGGGGGGGGAGAAAATTGCATGTTACTTTCAGATGGCGCTCGGTTAAAAGGTTGCTTTGGCGTATGAAGTCTGATCTAAAATGAGCATGCAGTTGCCTCTGATGTTTTTTTCTCTCTAAAAAAAAATAAAATAAAACCCCCCGGCGAGGCATGCCCTTTAGGGTGTTGCCACTTCACATTTAGCACGACGGAACTGTTGAAAGATTCAAACACGCTGACGACACAAAGTAAGGGGGGGGGGGGGGGGGGGGCTGAACGTCTGAAAAACGTCGTTCATGTGTCATGTTCATGTGATTTTGAAAGCGGATGGTGGTGAAACTGCATGAACTGTAGCTAAAACAAATACTCGTTAGTGGCAGTGGTACATGAGGCGATTTGAGTTGGGAATCGGGCTCTCAACACCACTATGTGAATGGAGACAGAAGCTGATGCGGCTAACAGGGTGGAGATGACTATTTCCCCCTGTCCACATGGCAAATGTAGCATCAATGCTAACCTTATTAAGCTTTGCCACAAACAACACACAAATCTCTCCAGGCCTGACCTTAAAGCAGAGTGAGCTAAGAGAGAGAGAGCAGGAGAGAGAGAGAGAGAGAGAGAGAGAGAGAGAGAGAGAGAGCGAGAGAGAGAGAGAGAGAGAGAGAGAGAGAGAGAGAGAGAGAGAGAGAGAGAGAGAGAGAGAGAGAGAGAGAGAGAGAGAGGAGAGCGAGAGAGAGAGAGAGAGAGAGAGAGCGAGAGAGAGAGAGAGAGAGAGAGGTCCGCTATCTCCCTGATGGCACCAGGATGCCGGCATCTCTGCCTGGCAGTTGGCACCAGGCATGGCCTCCCGGCAACTGCCTGCGTTCTCAGATTTATGACTGTATGATAAATGACGACTTCATTTCGCCATCTGCAACCCTCCCAGTCTGCGTTTCCAGTCGTAAAAACGGCCAGCCGTGACACCGGGGAGACTGATTTCTGATTTCAATCTGGTACCGCTGCGCCGAGTCTACCTTTCCCTTTTTTTTTTTGTTTAATGGCCGCCGACTGATACGAGCCAGATTTGGGCCGGGGCTTTGATGGATTTCGTTTTTCCCTTCAGGGCCTTGTTTTGAGCTGCATTTAATTCAAACATGTACATAAAAGTATGTTCGTCGAGGCACACACAGGTGTACGAGTGCTATGAAGTAGTAGCAGTAGCCATGAAGGAATGTGGGCACCTTGAAAAACTGTTTCCAGTCCTTCCTCATCAACTGTCCTGAGCTCTAAAGGGTTTGTTGAGATTTAGGCAAGATTATCTCCCTACCTTCTAGACCAAAATGTCGACAACGCAAATCCAAAATCCGTAAAGGTCACTGCAGAGATTCATCCCTGACTGGAGGAGTAACCGGCTGGCGGAGTGCATACATTTGCCAGGTCCGATCAATGGTACCGCATAAATATCTGCCGTTCCGAAGTCGCTTAAATACCAGTGCTTCCAGTCTGCCCGCATGCCCTTTCAAAGCAGGGAACTGGAACTTGTAAAGTCAAATTATTAGCAAAGGTCAGAAGATGTAGAACATTTGGTGAGACGCCCGACAGAATCAATCTGCAGCTTTTCAAGAAAATTTCAGAGGATTGATGCAAAAAAAAAAAAAACTGCCGGGTGACGATGTTGCGATCGGCGTGGGGGTAAATTGGAAATATGTTCAATTTCAGGGGGAAACACTCGTCGCGGTTGCTCAACAGATGTCGAACGCTCTGCTAAGTGCACATCAGCTGACACTATGGCGGTGCAAACACTGAAGCTTTGAATCTGATATTAATCAGATCAGGCTATGTTCTCATCAAGGCTCTCCTAAAATGCACTGAACATTTGATTACAGCTATAAAAAAAAAGACACTGTTGGATGAAGCTTTGACACACAAACTCTCCAGAAGACGTAAAAGCTCTCCTTTGAGACTAAATGGCATCACCCACTGTTTAATGACGGTAGAATTACCCACAACCCACCCCAAAAATAAAACAAATCTTTTCATTCTATGAATCTGAGTTAAATATGCTTGACAAATCCAGACTCCAGACCCTGGGTATCAAATTGCATGTATTCATCAGATTGCTCGTGTCTTCCAAAATCACATAAGACCTCGAGTTTGAGGGCGGTGGACGTTAATGTTTATCAGTAGCGCAGACGGCAAATGAAGAGCCAAATGTCAAATGAAAGCTAAATAATGTATTAATATATTCGTGATATTTTCAGTACCGAGCTTCTTTTTTTTTGGGGGGGGGGGGCTTGTTGTTATTTACATGCATAAATTGGGCCGAAAGTGTGCAATTGAAATTGATCCTTTTGGCTCTCACTGTTTATTTGTTTAGTTGCCCGTTTCCCTTGACATTTTTAAAGGTCTATAATAGATCTGTAAAAAATGTCCATCAAGACCAAAATGAGACATTGCGCACAACAAAGACGAGCGCGACTCCCGATGATGCAAAAATGTCCAAAGGACGGCAAGAACGGAGTGAAAAGGAGGATGAGCTGCAGGAGCCATGATGGCCAACCTGCCGTTCTTCATCTCTGCTGCCTTTTAACAAAGGCTTTTCTCTCCATCTTCCCTCCCTCCTTCCCTCCCGGCCTGAGGGGCTGCTCGCGGCCCCCCAGACGCTTACAGACAGATGTCCTTGGTAGAGCAGAACACGCTCTGCTTGACGTCACGCGCGTGCAGCCACGGGGCTGTGAAGGAAGCTACGGGGCTGTCTGCCCTGCAAAGACCACGCCATCAAAGCCAGACCGTGGCTTTTGAGTTGGTCTGTTTCTCCTCCCCGCTCCCTTTAGAAAAGCTCTGGACCAACAGCACACAGCAGGGAGCCTCTCAGTGTATATATAGACTTAACATATGCCACTTTTATTCGTGAATGCTTCCCCCCCCCCACACCCTAAAGAGCCGGGGTAGAGCGCATACATTTTAAACAAGGGTGGCTGTCTTAAGCTTCACTCTAATCTCCTATCACGGCTCTAACCTTTTGCACTGCACGGCTATAGGTCGATCTATCGTGTATAATGGAAAGAGTTAATTGGAGTATGTTGACAAGAATGAAGCTGAATCTTAATGAACACCTAAAACATTTAAAAAGAACCGGTTATGGTCGATGGCATGGTGAGGCTCCTCAAGAGACACATCGGACTTATATATTATATAAACCATCCTATATCTTGTTAAAGGTGCTGGTGTAGATGTTGGTTAAATGCATTACAACTGGGTTGATACACAATACTGCTATGTAAATGTATCGTATTACAAATGGTCAAAAAATAACCAAGAAACTTTGCTTCATTTGTTCTTGGAAACAAAACTGTCTGAATAAAGTGAGACTGCACCATGATCTTAGTTTGATACACAGCCTCAAACTAACTGGTCGATATAAACACGAATACAATGTTAAGTTCAAAAGTTCAAAGTTCAAAGTTTGCTTTATTGTCAATTCCACAATGTACTGAACATACACGGGAGTTGAAAAGACGTTTCTCTCTAGTCCAACATAAACACATAAAGTGAATACAGTGCAATATATTAAAAAACATTAAAAAACATTTAGACAATAAATATATATAATGAGAGAAAAACAAACAAAAAAAAGTTATCAATCTGTATTTAGCAGCAGTTGGACATGGGGAGTCTTAAAAGAGAGGAGGGAGAGATTTCAGAGAGTTCAGCTTCCTAACAGCCTGGTGGACGAAGCTGTTTGAGAGTCTGGTGGTGCGAGCACGGAGGCTCCGGTATCTTCTCCCAGAGGGCAGGAGGCTGAAGTGTGAGGGGTGGCTGGAGTAGAGCACAATCATGGTGACTTTGCGGGTGAGGCGAGTGTCATATATGTCCTGCAGGGAGGGGAGTGTGGCACCAATGATCCTTCCAGCTGTGTTCACTATGCGCTGCAGGGCTTTCCTGTTGTGGTCAGTGCAGCTTCCGCCCCACACGGTGATGCAGTTTGTCAGGATGCTCTCAATGGTGCCTCGGTAAAAGGTGCACATGATGGGTGGTGGTGTTCTTGCCTTCTTCAGTTTGCGGAGAAAGTAGAGGCGCCTCTGGGCTTTCTTTGCCAGTGATGTTGTGTTGGCTAAGTTAACACCAATTAGAATGCAGTGTCATAGAAAGGCTCGGTGAACATCTATCAACTCGTTGGCTTGAATTACAAAGTTTTGTCTGATGTCAGTGATATAAGAGACACAGGGAGCAGGACAGACGATTTCAGTACCATTGGACATTGGCATCCCAACAGCTATAAATCTGTAAGTCAAAGCTGTAAGTCAGCTTCAATGTCAGGTGGCCGTCAAAACGACTTCTTATCTACTGTAGAGTACGTTCATCTGGGCTGTAATCACAGCAACGCTGGCTCGAGCCCAACCGGGACCTGTATGGCATGTCGTCTCCCCTCATTCACTGCCACCTCTCTTGCAAACAAAAGAAAATGTTGCCCAGAAATTGTACCTTCTAATATCACAAATATAAAATATTCATTTGGGCCGAATGCAGCCTGTTCACATAGACATGAGCAGATGAAAAAATGTACGTCACGCAAGGCCTGAAGCTATGCCAACGCACACATTTTTTTTTTATGATTTCAACTATTTTTAATAAAACTATAAATCAGACCAAAACCAAAACTAGTAACTCTGTAGGAGAGTTTAATATTTGATTCGTTTTATCCTTGCTAGCAGCATGGCTCTAGGAATGGCAACATCGGCCTGTTGGTAGTTCCACCGCTTTGGTCCCCAATGAAATGTCTCATCAGCTGTTGAATGGATTTCCAAGAAATTTTGCATTCACGGTACCCAGAGGATAGACCCTCATGACTTTGATGGTCCCATGACGTTTGCTCTCGCGCCTCTGTGAGGGTCACATTCATGATGAATGAAATGTCTCGTCAACAACTGGATGGGATTGTCACGATGACATTTTGTACACAGACATTCTTGCTCCCCTCAGGATGTTTTTGTAACTTTGCGTACTTCTGACTTTTCTATCGAGCTCCATCATCATGTCATAATTTCAATGTGTCCAATGCTTTTGTTTATGACTAAATGCACGCAAAGCTAATGACATTCCCATTAGCCTCAACTGTTTATTGGTGATTAGTTATCATGCCAACATGCTCAACAAAGACACTTATATTTCAAATGCCGCTATCCAAACACACCGTCTTGTGTGTGAGACTCCCTCTGCTTCACGTGTGTGTGTGTGTGTGTGGACATTTCACGTCTGCGTCGTCCGATGCATGTCTTTAATGCGTGGATCTCGTTCACCTGACGCACACGTGGCCGACATTACGCGAACATCTGGGAGCTGCGTCTCGAGGCCCTTTCTTCATGTGAAGTGCCTGGCAGTTAGCTTGCCGCGGGGAGAAGCGGCAGTTGCGATGAACGAATCAGGATTCACTTCTCCATCTGCGCTCAGGCACCACAAAGAGACGGGCTCAGCCCTGACCTGCTAATGTGGGCACGTCTTGGTTTCGGAACTATGACTTCGTCGACGGAGCTCTGTAATTATTACATGTGGCAGCGTTCTCTCAAGATCAAATATTGAATGTTGATTCAATATATGATAACCTACAGTGTGCATCATGTGTGCATGATGAGTTGTGCCGTGAGCTGTCATGTCTAATTGCCCAAATAGGTATTGAATATATACAGTCTATATTTATGCAATATGTACATTTAAGTCGTATGCATAGAATCTGCACATTACGCCATTTAATGCCACTTGTACCAGTATGTATTGACGCTTACAATGACCTTTACTATACTGATCAGATGCAACACTTAAAATAATTTGCGTTTGCACTATTGTGCTGCTACCAAGCTTGTTAAATAACGAGACAATAAATCCGATCATGCGCATTAAAGATGCAAAAAAATAATAACAATGTGTTTGAAATTCTGTTTCATCGTCGTCCTTTTGAACGCACACAAATCCCCTTAAATATTCAAGTGAATCTGTTTGTGGTTATATTATTTTACCGATGCAGATGAATTCAAAATACATGCACGGGCTAATAGTCTCGGCTCAGAGTGTCCTCTGAAGCTGAGCAGTATGTCAGAAGTGTTTCCAGGGCCAAGGACCAATTATTCAGGGCCCTCGGCCGTCCCTGCAGCTAAGGTCATTATGTGGGTGTCACTACCCCACGGCTCCTCTTCATCTGCAACTTATTTGCAGGAATTAAACCGCGAAGAGGGGGGGGGGGGAGACTGTGTGATAAATTGAAAGTGTCCAAAAGACTCGACGCCTTTCCGTTGGAGGATCATTTTTATAAATAATAACATTTGCGCTGCACATTTTGCCAGGGAACAGTGTTTAACGAAGAAGCCAGAAGTCGGTGTTAAGCAGATTCTGACGGCCTTACACCGGGAGAGAGAGGTGATCATTAAAAATACTGCTTATCTAAGGGGAAATTTCCTACTTTAAATGTTCTCTCGCTTTGTCTCATTCCACGCTGGCGTGCTTCGTCTAGCAGTCTCTTCTCTCTTTCTATCGCTCTCTCTTTTTTTCTTCTTTTACATTTAGATTCGCCGCTCGTCACCTTCTATTGATCACGCCTAATTTGCATCCAGGAGAAGATGGGAACTCGGATATTCACACTCCGAGAGAGGGACGATCTCGATGATTTATTCATTTCCAAATCAAAAAAAAGAAAGGAGCGAAAAAAGGTAGATGAGAAGGGGAATCTTCATAGGCAGCGGGGCGACTAGCAGGCTCTGAGGCTGGGCTCCTCTTCCCCACGCCGCCCCCGGGCACGTGGTGTGCAAGTCCTCCTAATTAACAAGGTGAATCATGCTGCTGCTCTCTAATTAGCCAACATGACAATCTAATGGAAACATGCAGGCCCGAGCTGGCACACTTAGCATCACCTCGCAGAGACCCCCGTTACTGTCCTTCCCGCGTGAGTTTGGCAAAAAAAAAAAAAAAAGACAGATTTTTGAAATGGAAAAAAGGTGGAGCGGCGCGGTGGAGAGGGGAGTGTGTTTTAGGGCGAGGTCAGAAGGGGGAAGTCAGCTGGTACGGGTGTGTTTTTTTTCTTCTTCTTCTTCCGCTCCTCCCAGCCTCAGTGCGAGCGCGGTGTGGTGTTTGTTGCCTAATTGAAACGTGTCCTGCCTCCCTCTCACTTACATCCCAGGCACAGGAGGCTGGCACCTCGCCACCAGCGTAGCTCAGCACGTCCAATTCCCCCGTCGCTCGAGTCCCAAGGAGTGCTCTGGCGCACAAAGAGAAAAGTCAACCTACAGGCTTGTACAGCGAGGAGATGAGTCGCTATCTCCCTCTGAGGCAAAAAAAAAGAAAAATAATCTCCTTTTTTTTGTTGTTTTCCTTCTCATTACAGCACTTTGTAATATTCGAAAACACACAGGAACACCAAAGGTACTTTTAAAGCCCGCTTCTGTTTTTTTTTTGTTTTTTTTTCATCTCGTAACATGTCTCGAGGTGAAGAAGAACTGAAGTTACTACCGGCAACAAAGCAACAAATAAAAAATAGGGTTACGGTGTGCTATTTAGTAGCCCGCACATCTTTGGGACCCAGAAAACAGACCCGTCTTATGTGATAATTAAATCATCCACATCAACTTTGTATGATCTTTCAAAGAAAGAAAGTACACCTGCTAAAGGAATGCATAACCCAGTTTGTGAGAAGGAAACAGGCACACTGAGGTGTTGCGTATCTGCCTAGAAGACTAGAATACATCAACTCCGAATTGGGAAGAGAGAGAGTACGGAGGAGGGTTGCGGGGGCCTTTATTTTGCCCCGGGGGCCTGCCTGCTTGAGGTGGGGGGGGGGGGGGGGGGGGCTGCCTCTTTGAGCAGAGCAGTTTGCGGAGGGCCAGAGGACGAGAGCCTGTGAGCCGGCAGATGTTACTGGCCCTAATGAAAAACTAAGGGGCCGCTACATTGTCCTCTGACACACGAGAGCCTCTCCTCTCTGGCTGAAGGGGCTTATTCGGCGTGGGCGGATTCCCATCTCTCCGTGTGACCTGGTCACTTTGTGGAGGATGCCGGGGCCCAATCAAGAACACACGTTAAGGTCCCGGCTGAGCAAAGGCTTAACATAAATGAGCATAAACGCGGCTCGCTTTGACCACGGTTGTGCATAAGTCACTTGAGTATCGGTCTAATTTGATTCATGGATTCCAACATATATGTTCGTGCTGTACAGCGAGGCAGGAACGAATAACTGTCGGCTTTTAATTGGAGCCACGCAAGGCTCAGAGTTGAGCTGAGGTCGGAATTCATTTCGGTATAGGTTTAAGACATTTCAAGCAGTGCCGGCACTTCGAAACGGGCGAAAGCAAATCCCTCGATGCCCAGAAAGGAAACATGTTTGAGGAAAATAAAGCTTTGAGATTTCCACAGCTTGTGGTTTCCCTCGGACTAAAAAAAGGAAGGCCACAGTTTACGACGGCCGGGTCCTTAACAGCTCAGAATTAACAATGCTATACGGTGGACATGCTTTAGCAGCCTGGCCAGATTCCGGCCAGGTGTGGTAGCCAATTTGTCTTCCCCCCCGACCCTCCATCTTCCCTCGTCTCTCTTTGCCCCGTCCCTGCTCCGCTCCTCTTCTCCAGTTCACTCGTTTTCCCCCCGTTGTCCAGTTGCGCCTGCAGACGCGGTTGCGATGATGAATCTGTGGCTGCAGTGTGTCTGTGTGTCTGACATCGTGATGTATCTCCACCGGCCTTAACTCACTCTCGATCTCTCTCTGCCTCTCCCCCCTCAAGTCTCCTTTCCCCCTCCATCTCTTTGTCTCCGTCTCTCTGTCTCCTTCCCTCCCTCACTCTCTATGATTAGGCATCGCCCGGCCTCCTGCCCCGCTGATGGAACAGACAGAACACAGACTTACCACCGCTGCCGAAGACGACAAACAACACACAGGAACTGGGCGCCACCATTTGCCCATTGATTTTCACTGGGGGGCATTTTTTTTTTAAATCGCCCATCTGACCTTTAGGCCAAATGGTTGTGAATTGAAGGAAACCGGGTGGCTGGACCGTTCTGCCTCTCTCTCACGCAAAAAAAAAACAACCTCCGCCAGCGTCTATGGGACCAGCCTGCTCTGCTGGTGACGAGGCTGTGGGCGAAGCTGCCGGTGCAAATTCACATACGCAATTACTAAGACTAAAATCCTGAAGCCCTTCGAGTGACAACTGGACAAAAAAAGCATTGTGGTATTTCTGATATCGTAATTAAGTTTATACTAGACCAGGTCCAGAAGACAGACCATGGAATCAATGGTTTTATCCCCTTGGGAGCATGAATCAACTGTGTGACCTTCATTTGCCTGCAATATTGTGAGGTATGCTCTATGTTCTGTGTGTCCACGCGTTTGGCCTGAGGCTGGCACCAGCAGAAGGCTCATGGATTGACCATAATATAAAGGTTCCATCCGCTGGGGAGCATGAATGTCCCTAGTGAATGTCGTGGCATTCTGACTATTTTTATATGTCGTTTCCAAGTGAACATTTTGGCCTGATTGTTGCACTAAGATGATCAATGACAAGATGACAAAAAAACGTTTGGGGAGCATGAACACTAAATACAGTATATATCTATATATATAGATATATATAGACTATAGTTCAACCAAATGGATCTCATCCAAACCTGCCCTTATTGTCACCGTCAAAAATACAAAAGATGATAATTCCGAGAGAATATGCGCAATGCTAAGTTAACTGAAGCACACCTATGATGTGGCCCTGTGAGAAGATGCTCCACCGGCGCTTTCTCACCTCTTTTCGTAGAGTTCGTCCTTCCTATAAGGCTTGAAATGTTGCACGTTGTACATATTGTAAAGCCCTTTGGGGCACATTTGAGAGTTTGGGCTGTGTAAATTGACTTGACTTGACCAGATATTCAACCTGTGCGTGACCATTCTTACCATTTCCCTTGTTCATGGATTAATATCCGGTCTACACCTGCCCTTTTTCTGCCTGTTTCGACACTTGGTTCAGGTACATAACACGCTGTAATTCCATCTCTCCTAAATGATGATTGTTTGGTGGTGGTGTTTATTTTGTGTGTGTGATCAGGGGGGCTGACTCCACTGCCCGAGCTCGGGCTCATTATCCTGATGAAATTTTGCACAGAAGCGTGAGCTGCCGACAGACTCCGCTAGTGACACAAACAGCAAATTCAGGTGATGGAAACCGGAGAGGCACGGGGACTGAGAAACAACGGCCATTAGGCAACAAAAGAAAGAAAAGAAAGAGGTGAGGGAGGGTGAAAGAGGGGTGTGTGTGTGTGTGTGTAGGGGAGGGGTCGGGAGTCTTCCTCGCCTCTCTCTAGCGGGAGAAAGCATTACATAAAGTGACGATTTCCAAACTACCTTCTTAAAATTCCAGAAGCAAATGAGAAGCTTGTGGGCGCACGCCGTGTCTCCTGGCGCTAATCTGGCCGCATCCAGATGACGAGCGGACTGCCACTGAGCGGGGAGGAGATCCGCTTTGATCACACGGCCCCTGGGGGGGGCCAACCTATCGCGCTGCCTATTACGCTGCCTCATTTGCATGTGTGGGGCTTATGGGTAGGCTGAGACGTAGTGCGAATGTTCTAAAACTACAGCAGGGCTCTCTGTTGCTAGAAAGAAAAGAAATGTCCAGGAGAGGTGCGTGTTGGGGGGGGGAGAGAGAGACGGGAGCGGCGCCAGGTAGCCAGAGGTGAGAGAAGGTCCACTTGTCACTCGAAGGTCACGAGTTCAAAACAGCAGACTGGGCTTAAAAAAGTCCTTGAAAACGTGATACTTCAAACAACAATACTGAGTTGCCCTTGAGCAAGGCATTTGCAGCATGAATGGCCAACATAAACAGATAGTCGCTGCACCGTCAGGTGGTGGCATTGTAGAAGTGTGTTCGTGAGAAAAGTGCATACATGCTCAGTAAACTTTACCCGGATGAATAAAAAGGGATATTTTTGAAAAGAGCAACTTAGAAACCACGTCTTTAAGTTCTACATCAACAACAACAACAACAACAGGTGAATGTTTCATCCTCCCGCCTCCTCGCTCCGCTACGGAAGCTCAAGACAATCCTCTTGATCTTCGTCAGCACGCCGAGGACTGAGAGCACCCAGTGAAGTTACTCCGGAGTAAAACAAAGGGCAAATAAATAAATAAATCAAACGCAAACTTCCACTGTGACAGAACCGCTGCGTAAACAACATTAACCAACCACCAACAGGAGAGCGGTCTACTTTCCGGGGTCCGCTGGGAATTCCCCAGTAAGGAGGATACGGCGGCGCACCACTTCGGTAAAACAACCTCCCAATTTGGAACGCGACGTGTTCTGCCTCGACCGCTTACTCAAAGAGGGGAAACGACTCTTTTTATTCCTTTGAGGCAGTAAAAGTTAAAGTGGAGCGTGAATCGGTACGTCTGAAACACTCGTTCACTTTGCTTTTTATGGCCTCGCTGAGCTAATGTTGCAAATTTGACTCTTTTTCCAAAGAGACGTAAAAGAACAGGGTTTTTAGAAGTCACAAAAAGTAAGTAAAGACAGATATTGTAAAACAAAATAGCATTGACAAATATGTTTAACAGAAAGGGTTAGGGCGAAGAATAAACCTGCAAAGGCTTCTACATTCACCACTGAATATCTGTCCACTGACCGTATTCATTGACCAAAAACAGGAGGAGCTCAATGAGTCAAACATTGAAATGAGTGCGAGATGAAGAAGCTGAGACGGACGAAGAAAAGCAAATCATTTTAGGGGGGCGGGCGTACGAAGTGGAAGGTGTCTTTTGCGCACAGAAAATCGCTCGGGCATCAATCGGCGCAAGTGATTCCTCAAACCTCTTTTTTTAAGTCTGACTTTACATGGCATTACATATGTAGCGATGCATGAAAAATGTATGTAAGGGAGTCGGGAGGGGGGGAAATGTCAAGGGTAATGATCTCCGCGGCAGCTTACCTCCTTGGCTTTCTGTTTCAGTCGAGCTTGCTCTGGGTCCTCTTGCCTGGAGCGACTCTGAGGAGTAAAAGAAAGAAAGGGGGGGGGGGGACACAGGTTAACAGCTGTTTTTTAAAAAGGAGCCCACATCCCCCTTCCTTCGCCGCTTCATCTGTTGCTGCGGCAAAAAATAGTGCAAAACGGGGACAGGATATGGAGGTGTCAAGGACATCGTATTTGAATTCAGAGAAGTGCAATGGAGCGCCTTCCCCCGGGGGGGGGGGCGCTGGCCTTTAAACCCCGCTCCAAATCCATCCCTAAATAAGCCGCTGGAGGGGGATTCTAATCAAAAGAGGTTATTAAAAATTCTGCAGGAGCCAGCACACTCTCTCACACACACACACACACACACACACACACACAAACACACACACACACACACACACACACACACACACACACACACACACACACACACACACACACACACACACACACACACACACACACACACACACACAGGGGGCAAAGGATGTTGGTGAGTATCAGTGGCAGCGTGTGTGTGTGTACGTGTGTCACTGTGTGGCTATCTGTCGCTGTGTGTGTGTGTGTGTGTGTGTGTGTGTGTGTGTGTGTGTGTGTGCGCGTGTCCCTGGCGTAACAACACAGCACTTCTATTTTAATCAGCAGCCGAGATCTGGGCGAACGTGCTTGTCCCTGGGAATCCTTCACCACGCGGCCAAATGTACACGTACGGCTGACCACTGCGGGCGGTGCGGTAGAATATGGTACTGCACGCTAACTGATGTTTACTTTCTTTGGAGGCGGGTGGGGGGGGGGGATTGGGTGTGGGGTCTGGATATAATCTGTGTCGTTTAAGTGTCAGGTCCACGAATAACCGTTGACATTTTAGGTGCAATTATATAATTCCCTTATTGTCCAGTATGTTTAATTCTCTTTTTCTAATCCACTGGCACATTTCAGAAGCTATATTATGTAAGCAGACGTCAAAGACAAAACAATAATTGGATGTATTTTACGGTACATAGAGTATTAATATCTATTCCGATGCTAAATCAATCAAAATGTGAGTGCCGGGCCAGGCCCCCCCCCCCCCCCCCCCCTTTCCTCTCCTCATAGCCTTCCTGCTAATTGGCTTTAAATATATCAGGCGGTTCACGTACTGGCCGGTATCGCAAGTAAGACTAATGCGTTTGCCCTCCGGTCGGACCGGAGCATCCCCCAAAGACTTGAGTCATATTCTAAGTGGACGGCGCAGAGTGGAGGGGAGGGCTTGTTGTGAGGAGGAGGAGGAGGAGGAGGAGGAGAGGGGATTATTTCAGCGGGGCTTCTTGTTCAGGAGGTCAAATTAGCGGGCGCTCGAGCAGGAGGGGTGGGGGTGCAGATGGACTGTTTACAAAGGGCAGCGGTGCCACTGGCGTGCTTTACATCTCCTCTGTCAGCTGCCCTGGTTTCCACACTTACAGGAGAGAGCGGATGGGGAGACGAGGAGCGGCTGCTGGACGCTTACGTTCGTTGGCTTTTTGGAAAGAAAAAACGAACAAAACTCCAATTCAGCGTTTTACAGTATACGACCGATCTGTGATGTCGATCATATTCCACAAGTCATTTTGACAAGTTTCACTTCGTTGCCTGTAAGACTCTTTTTTTCTTTCTTTTTTTAAAGGCCCCCACAGGGTGTATTTGTTTCTTTTAGCTGTGCGGTGGTGTGTGGAAAGTTTATATTCTGTCAATATATTCTCCCAAATGGGAGAAGCTTCTATTCCGATCGCTCCTCGTACAGCAGTCTCTGTTTATTTGTCATCGTGGTTTTCTCTCGTTTGCGTGAACATTTTTTACTGAGAGCGGAAGATACAAATATCCACCAAATAGCCAATAATCAATAGCAAGCGGTGCTTTACACCTGGTTTCTTTTTTCTTCTTTAAATAGGATAGTAGTGTGAGGAAAAAGGCGAGACGAGCCACTAATGCAATGTGTCGTCTGGCTTCATAACATCATGGCGTTTTGAGGTTTATGATGTGTTCAGTGATGGATGTCTCCCTCTATATACTGGTCTTCAGTGGAGAGTGAGAATAAAAAACCTCTTTTGACCTTTAAAAAGTCTTTTAAAAGGACAAAATGCCAAAGAAGACATTTATTGTTTGACACTTATCATTGTGAATAAGAAACATATATAAAGGATAATAAGTAACAGTGTTTTAAAATAGATTCCCCCTGTTTCCATTAAATCATTCTGTGACATTGACCGATAAATATACTTGTGTCCACACAGAAACACTCGTGTCTAAGTGTGTAATATTTTGTACAATGTTGTAGAAAAAAAAAAAGAAGAAAGAGTTGCTCTCTAAACTTCTGCTCGAACTGAAACGCCATGGCAACGGGCGGCAAAAAAAAAACCCGCGGACACGGCTCAGAGGTGAAGTCAAACTCTCCTCGCCGATGCTCGCGCAGTCCAGAGAGCCCCGGGGCGAGCCCTTCCAACAGGAGCGTGGCCAAATCTGCAGGAGCTCCGCACGAAACCGGTTAATGAAGAGAACTGCTCGCTGTAGAACTGAACACACGACGTCACGACTCATTTTCTTAACAACACACTTCACACAGTGGCCTTTTTCCTGCTGAGGCAATGTCTTTTTAAAAAAAATATTTTTTTTACAGACAGGTCGTGAGGTTTGGTGGCCGGCGTTCATCAACCAGATGATTTTCTAATATCCTGGACCGGAGCGTAATAATGCAATTAGGACGGTGAGGTGTGCTGCAATGAGAATCTTTACTGTGGGACATTTGCTCCATTCAAAATTAATTAAATTAACCTAGCTTTCTGCTAATGTCGCACCGCCGGGCATTTTCATTTGCAAAAGATTCTCTCTCTCTCTCTCTCTCTATCTTTTTTTTTTTTTTTTTAGGTCAGTGGTGATCTTTTTATATTTGAAGACGTTTTTTGTTTATTTTTTTCACTGATAAACAGACGAATAGTTTGACGGGTAACAATTCAAGGTCCCTGTTGGAAATAACTATAGTTTTGAATACTTTCAGCTGAAAGAGACACTCTGCAGCAAGTTGTCGTGTTTTTTTCAAAGGACAGAAGGTCACTTCAGAGTTTGTCCTTTAATAAAAGGACATGAAATAAACCAAACCAACTGCACGTATTCCTAAAGGACTATACCAGACAAAAACCACACCATAGTCATTACATTACTGCTGATCATTTAAAACAACCAAATGTTTTTCACAGTGCATGCAATTGAATTGTATTTACTCTGTGGAGTTACGTGTCACCACTTCTTCACCTACTGAAGTAGCCTTCTACCTACTCGTACAACAGCTAATCCAAACGTGTGTGTCGATTAATACGGGATGTGAACCCTTGCTCCATTATTCCAGGTGGCTCGAATTATTCTCTGCTTTGCCAGCGATGGAGGTCTTAGCGACTGGTAACTGGTGAACTGTTGGCCGACGATGAGATGGCCCGTAGTTATGATTGTGTTTGAAGCCCTCTCTGTGTCACAGCTGTGATGAAATGCACTCTACTCCGTCCAAAGGCCAGAAACCAAAGCAGTGCGAATGATGCATCTGTTGTATTTTATTTTATTATTTTACAGGAAAGGAAATCATAATGTGTCTTGTTGCTTAAAGTTGTGAACAACTTTATAAATATATATATTTAGTTGATGATATAATTGTTTTATATATATGTATATATGGAGTTGATTACAACTTTAAGCAATAAGACTTATTATGATTTCCTTTCCTGAAACAAATAATACAAATCTTTGATTTTTGCGAGCTCTTTGATACTCAACTTGTTATCTCTGTCGTATATATTTGTGCTGTGTCTGAAGACGAGCCCTACATCAAGCAGTGGATTCATCATTATGAGGCTTTTTTTTGACACCGGACTGACATCGGACACGACACCGGACGTTCAGGGCAACACATGTAGTTGTGTACGAACGGGGATGATGGAAGGAAAAACAAGCTGGCTCCTCCTGACGCTCTGCACTCTTTTAAACTAATGCTCTGTTTCACCTGAGCTGTCAAGGCTTGTGATGGACGGGTGTTGTGCAGCTTGGACATGGGTGTGTGTGTGTGTGTGTGTGTGTGTGTGTGAGGGTTGTGTGGTGTACGCCCTGTGTCTGGTGAGGAAGAGCCGGGACAGAGGAGCCCTGGGGTCGGGAGCCTGGGAGGACGCAGTGAGGTCACTTCATCCACTGGTGTCACACTCTAATTCATCTGTCAGAGCTTCATACACACACACACACACACACACACACACACACACACACACACACACACACACACACACACACACACACACACACACACACACACAGTGAGGTGACAACAACTTACTTTCGCTGCTTTCAACAGGATCTCCCTCTCCTGCTCGTCCTTCCTCTGCTTCTCCATTCTCTCCAGCTGCTCGAAGAAGCGCAGCTGAGAGCGAACGTCTGCCGACTGCTCGTAGCACTCGTCGTCCTGACAAGGAGATGGAGAGGAAATCAGTTGGGGAAAGAAAAATTGAAATGGGCACGGGGCCCATTCAGCGGCTGCTTTCTCAGTCCTCAGTCCATCGATACGTGATTGATTATCTCAAAACTGTAAATAGATTACCAGAACATCTATTTCACCAAAAGCAGAGTGTGGTAGTAGAATCTCACATCAGTGACAGAATATTTAGAGTTTCATGTACTCTCAACCAAGCAGCTGTGGCCAGTTGCAACACAGTAATGATTGTCATGCATTAAAAGGGCTCAAACAACATTTTGAACAATTGCACAGAACAGTAGATGAATAATATGTTTGGATTCCAGAGTCATGTAACTGATGATTATTTGTGTCATTGCCCTGTTTGACTTAATTATTTAGTGTCAGAAAACTGTCAATAGCACAATCTGGCTGAGCCCAGTGTGGCTTCTTCAAATGTACTTCTTTTGTACGGCAAACAGCCCTCAGCCCAAAGAGACTTGACTTAAAAAAAAGCAGCAAATCAGAACATCAAGAAGAAAAAAGAATTTGTAGTAAAATTGTTTCTGATCAACTTTCTGTCGAATGACTGAAAGTTTCAGCACTTATTCCACAGGGACAATAGATGGAGACACAGGAGGCACGACATGAGTTAGAGAGCAAATTGGCGAAAAGATAAAAAAATTCAGCGTGCAGAGAATATACTAGATAGTTCAGTCCTCTATATCAGCCAAAGTTATGCTATGCAGGAATTTCCTAAAAAATAAACTAGCTCTTCATCGTCCCTTCTGTATCTGCCCCTCTGCCTGGATTCCCTCTCTTCTTCTTATGACGCTGTGTTTCAGACGCTCCTGGCCGTCTATTAAAAAAAAAAACACAGCGACCAGGTGTCAGAAGCTGCGAACATGGCGGGCACGGTGTTGAAAAAAAAAAAAAGAAGGCAAACATAGCGAGGCGAAACGGCAAGCGGTCAAAACCCGTTCCAAAACCTGTCCCCAGCTCTAACTAACACATGTGAGAAGTGCTGTCTTTTTTCATGGTTTTTTTACTTGAAGTTTGTAATTTGTTGTTGTCGTAAAAATGAAAGAGACTTTTTTCTGAAACACTTTGTCCAGGTGTTTACATTGACTTGCAATTGTGGTGGAAGTTCTCTCTGCATCCTCTGCCAATGCGTGAGTCGTACCGCTCTCAAACAAGAAAAGATTGACTTCCATCACAATTAAATTCTAGAAGTACAATCATAAATATGGTAATGAAGGAGCCTGGTATGCCCTGCTCATGAGCATAAAAATACCCTCAACCTTAACTGCAGAGGACGCAGCTCATCTGGGACGTCAGCGGTCTGATCACAGATGTGAACACACACACACACACACTAGCTTTTTGTCAATTTAAAGAAGACGAATGCTCTTTGCATATGGCGCCATCGCCCTCCCACTTGGGAAAAGGAAAGGCAGGTGCGGGAAAAAAACAACACAACTTTTGTAGGTCATCAAAAGTTAATAGGATAATGGCTTCTATTTCACATGTCTGTGTGTCACCTATGCAGCTTTCTACATCCCTCTCTATTCCATCTGTGTGTGTGTGTGTGTGTCAGGTCTGCGTGTGGATGAGAGGAGCTGGGTGGCACAGAGCACAAAGACACATCAGAGGAGGCTCACCCCCCCCCCCCCCCGACTCTTTCTCTCTCTCCTCTTTGTTGCAGCGCTGAGCCTGCACTCTTGCCGTAGCTCCTGCCGCCGCCATCGAAGCCCGGTTGCTCTTTTAAGGCCGCTTTGTGTTTCTTTTGGTCTTTTCCCTTTTTCTTTTTTTCCCGCTGATGTCAACAGAGTGGCTTCACAGAGCTCCGTCTCTCTCTCTCTCTCACACACACACACACACACACACACCTCATTTACAAAACCACAAAAAAGGGAAAAGAACGAACGCACAGAAGAAGAAGAAGAAGAAGAAGAAGCGCCAAACAAGATGGGGACAGCTTTAGTGCTGCTCTTCTTCCCTCCTCCTCTTCCTCCATTCTTGGTGTCAGGAGAAAATAAAACACATTTTCAAAGTTTCCCCCCCCATTCAGGCTAGCAGTCGGGTTGGGTTTTGCGCTTTAATGTACATCAATTAAATGTGGTTGTAGAGCTGCATTCAAGGGCTACGGGAGATAGAGTCACCAGTAACGAGAAAAGTACCCAGGACGTGAGCTTGGAAGTTCTTTTGTACCTCAAGTTTTGGCTGACTGACTCTTGTTTATCAACTTAAAAGGTAAAAAAAAAGAAGAAAAAAGGTTTCTCAATTTAACTTTTATGTGTTTATGTTAGCGGTACACTTGCATTTTGAGTTTACGTGCGAGACAGATAAAAGCGCGTTTGTGTGCATGGCACTGCGTGTCTGTTGTGTGGGAATGTTGGGAGCGTACCAGCCCATATTCAAGTTTGTGTGTTTAAGAGCATGTGTGTGTGTGTGTGTGTGTCTGTGTGTGTGCTTGAATGTCCTGATAAAGTTTCTTTCCCAACTCCAGTGAGTATTCCGTATGACGATGTTGCTACAAACATAAATATATACCTGTCAATAGTCAGTGTATTACCTACAGTCGATGGGGGGTCGGCCTGCCCCCAGTTTGGGCAAACGGACAGGAGAACCAGCACAGAAGATGAACAATGTATTGCTTTTGACTACCACGTTCGCCTATGACAGTCACACAATGACACAACCACCAACCCCGCAGTTAATGAGCCACAGCCGCCCGAAGTAGCACATGCAGCAAGGAGGAAGGGATGCCGATTGGCTGCAGTGAGTGCAACGCCGGTAATTGAGGGTAATGAGGTTTCTCTAAAACACTGTATAATCTCCCACTTCGTCCTGCCCACCTGCCCGCTGCCTTTGAATTTACACTCAGGATTACAGGTTGAATATTTTAATTTCTCCCACTGTCAGCTGTACCTTAACAAGTAGGCTAAGCAGCTTTAGAACATGTGGCAGAGAATGGGAAAGTTGACTCATCTGGTGTGTGGGAAAATAAAGAAAATGCTTGAATGACTTGATGACATCTCTACTTTGTGTGTGTGTGTTTGCGTTGTTCCCACCTTACAGGAGTCCAGTCGGTGCTGCGCGATGGTAGAAACCTTTTCTACCACGGTTCGAAGTCGCGACTGCGCGGCGTGCGAGATGAACGTCACCGCCTCCATTGGGACCTCTGTGACTCCGAACTTCTTGGCTGTGAAGGACACAAACATTGAGGACGAGACGAAACGTTTGCGATCAGTACCTCCTGATTAATATCACTTCAATACCCACAATCGGGTACAGTTAGTACTTTTGCTTCTCATAATCAAAACCCCATTCGCCTCACTGATTCCGTCGCAGTTGAAATGTTGATCCTCCACTTTACCATCCGGGAGTTTTATAACACGGCCTTTATTCATTTAATTCACGAAAAGGATAAACAGGTTTAAAACTGATTGTTTTATCATCACTACACTCGCTTCCACGACTCGCCATTTCGAGAAAAACAACAGCTAAGCAGGTGGAAGGTAATTGTTTCGCTACGAGCGCGCACACACACACACACACACACACACACACACACACACACACACACACACACACAACATCCCATAAAAACACACCAACAGAAGATTGAAACTATCATTCTCCGCACACACACACATCTACTGTACTCGCACAGATAAACTGTCTGGATTAGTACGTGCAATTAACTCCCAGAAATAGGACTCATCGCACAGAAAAGTTAATTTGTTTCACAGTCTTAGCGCAAATTCCAGAGTGGCTTTACTAGCTGAGCTCCTTCGAGTGTGTAAACGACATTGACCATCTCTTTTTCACAGGAGAAGGATCATTTAGTTTCCTTGGAGCAAAACTCATCTGAAGTCATAACAGAAGAGAGGACGACAGACTTTGGTGGGGTTACTATCTGTTTCCAACTTCCTTTTAAATTATCTCATTACCATAATTTTCTCTCTGGCACCCTTTTAAGTAAACCACACCAATTATTTAAATCAGCCGAACAATACATATACTCCTCATCCGCTGGAGCTTTGAAATAGGATGGAGGGAGCCCTGTTAGCCTTATAATTACAGGATCAATACATGTGTCAATGTCACAAGGTCAACGCAAAACACTAATGGGCTTCTGCTTCCTGAAAAATAAGATCTTTCAGGGACATTAATATTTCAGAGAAAGTTTCAGAGACTTAGCCAGGGAGCCACATTAACTGTGAGCAAAACACACATTCTTGGACTTGTACTGAAACAAATCGCTGTTATTCACCTAGAAAAAAAGGGCCTCGAAACAGACTAATGAACTAAAACGCTTTGATATTTTGCTTAATTTCCACAACACAGAAAAGATAACAGGAATAACATGAACTAAAGATTGTAGCATCTCCAGTTGGGTGGAAATACGTGCAATTTTTAACCATGCAAGCTATATGGCTCTAGGCACGGCAACCTCAGTCGGTCTGTCCGCCGCTTTGGTTTCAGACTGAACAATCTCTGCAGTTATCGGAGGGAACGTCATGAGATTTGGTGCAGATATCCACGGTTCCCAGAAAATGCATCTTAAGAAATTTTGTATTATTTTTTTTGACCTGATGGTGGCGCGAGGTTAAAAGACAGTTAACGTGAACGTCTCTACCAAATTCAGGTAAAAAAAAAAATGTGTCCAATACAATGATTTATGACCAAATACTTGCAAAAGTAGTTACATCCATCAGCCTAAAACTGTACTTTGTGTTTAATGCTTATTAGTAAATGTTGAGGTGTAAACACACAAAACTAACATGGTCAACATGTTATACCTTATACCTGCTAAACATTAGCCTGTTAGCGTTGTCATTACGAGAATATGTTAGCATGTTGGAGTAAGCATTTCACTCAAAGTACAGACTCACAGAGCTACTAGTGCGGCTCCTTGTATGTTTGAGATCTGTCACTATCTTTATAGACCCGTTTACAGCTGACGTCATGATTACTTTCATGCCAACGTTACACCGGTTAAAGAAAATGAGCTTTCCGGGACCGCAAGTGTTACCGGGAACCATATTAGCCGACCCCTACCTGCCATTGGCAGACTACTTCACCGGGAGGAGAGCAGGCTGGTAAGTTAGCTGGCTAGCTTGCCCATCTCCAGAGCCAAGGTTAGTTAGCCAGTTAGCTACCCAGTTAGCTAGCTAACTAACCAGCCATCCCCTGCGGAGCTCCCATCTGTCCCCGCCTCTCCTTGTAGGGGGTCGGCTAATATGATTCCCGGTAACACTTGCGGTCCCGGAAAGTGAGTGACTGTACATATTGAGAGAAACTTTCTTTTCTTCAGCCATTTAAAAAAATAAGCCTTCAAAACTTGCCAGCTTGCGTTAATTAACACAGGCTGCGTTAATCACCTACGCTCCGCCCACAAAATACGTCAGTTTTACTGGCAGAAAAAGGGGTGAATGGTTTTCCTTTTAAGGAATATAAAGAAACAAAGATGGCGTTAAACATGCAGAAAGAGCTCACCCAGGCAGTGCATTTTCACTGTTTGTGTGCATGTGTCCAACGCGTCCGTATACTCACACACACACAACGTATGAAAACATGCCCATCTGCTATCTGCATGCATCCGCTGCTTTTTACACGTGCAGTTGCAGAGCTTTCTATTATATCAGGGTATCAGTGCGACATATCAAGTAAGAGCTATGTAAACCATGAATTGTAATTATCATAGGTCTTATTGTGTGTCATGCGCTCTTGTTAGATAACACTACTGCAGCTGTCTGCTCGTCACTTTCAACACAACAGACAGCATCGAGAAATCCAATGGAGAGACACAATCTGCATGGAGGCCTGGTAACTTGAATATTTATATAGTATAGAACTGAATGGTATCCATGGCAACAAGGGTCCCCTGAAAAGTAGCTGGCAGTGAACAGTGAAGGAAAAGGTCCTGAGTGACCCAACTACACTAGTTTGTGTCTATAATACCTGCAAACTATTCTTTTTTTTTTTTTTTCTCTGCCCACGGATATATAATAACCCAAGATCCTCCCGAGATACTTGAAGTCCTCTCGGGGCAGCTGACTAGCTGATAGACTTGCATGTGCTGATCGGGATAAACTCAGCACAAAATAATTTCGACTGCACATCAGGGGTCAAGATCCAGTGCAGCCACAAATAGCAGCAAATAGCAGCAAGTTATATCCGTGTTACAGTTCGCATCCATTTTAAATATGATTCCAACAATATGAGCACAGTTTTTTGTTGAGAACATTTTAGAACATAGAGGGAACAAATGACTCCCAAAAGCAAACACTGAAAACCACACTTCCATAGCCGAGGTGAAATTAAACTTATTAAAGATTTACGAAACACACACAGACCATATTAACAAACTCTAATGACCCTGTGATGCTCAGTGATAGGGTAAAATGTAAGTGCAGTGTTTTGTGATCTGGAGTGAATTTCACATTGTGACCACGGAAGACCAGGTTTGATAATCTCCTTTCAAAGACCCTGACATAGCCTCAGTTTGATTCCTCCTCCAGTCCCCCTTTCTTAAAAATAGTGCGCCGCAAACTTTTGCCAACACAGGGGCAACATTCCTGACACCCATGCACAACATCTAGAGACTTTTGATGCTCTACATTTACTGTGTTTTTATTTAAGAATTTAAAGCATTCATTGATTTATCTTCACTACTTGAATACATTTTTCTGTATCTGATGATGGAAGTATCTAAGGAGTGAGCCATCTCGCTTCCGTTGAGAGTTGGACATGCACAGCACATATCAGGTACTCGCGAGAAAATGGCGGCGGGTAAATACAAAGTTTACGGTCTGAAGCACAGGCGAGGATTTCCTGGAAACAGGAGTTTAGTTGGGCCACCCAACTTAAGAAGATGTGGCCGAAACTCCAAATTAATTTACTGAGATGAAGATAAAACATGACAATTATCTTTGATCGTTGTCATTTTTTATCTACTTATCTACTGTTTATTACTTATTTATATTACTTGTTGCTCTTGTTTTTTTTTACTCTGTATCTTGTGTGCACTGTCCACTTTGCTGCTGTGATCCTGTGAATTTCTCCACTGCGGGACTAATAAAGGATTATCTTATCTTATTTGATAACAATTTGTAAATGGGTAAAAAGTAAAAACTGAGGCAAGAAGATTTCTGACCCACTTGCCCGACCTGCCCAACGTTGAACCAATAACGATTTGATAATTTAGCAGCAGTGTCGGTTCCAATGAAGATTTACTCTCAAATAAGCACAAGCAGCTCACAATGGTGTCAAGCAAAGTGAGACTTGAGACAATGACTGCATCATGCGGTGATGTGCTTGTTTAAGAGCTGTATTGGTAATTAAAATATCAGCTGATTATGTCATTGTGCACAAATTAGACCCTCCAGAGACCAGACACATTGTTGAATGGTTAAACACCATAGAAATAGAATGGGAGATTTTCATTCAAATCAACGTAGCAGGAAGGTCAGAGCGACGGCCATTTATATGTGTACCGTTGAAGAGGACTAACTTTAATATGAACTAAACATGCTAACAGCATATCGAGGACTCATCGAGGGATGAGGTTTGACAGTAACAAGCAGTTAATTTAACAACTTAATGCTTTGGCTCATTCTCTGTAACCAGCGTAGCGTTTACGTATAGTGGAATGAGCAAGCTAGCGAGCTAACTAGTGGACGGCTGGCTAGTTAGCTAGCTTGCTAATTCCGCCATGCTACACTGGTTACAGAAAATGAGCGGGCAGGTGGCCACTGCCGCTGGGTCAAACGGTCCTTCCTCACAGTCGCTCTGGAGAAGTTCAAGCTAGTTACCTAGCTAACTAGCCAGCCATCCGTCTCTGGAGCCGGATCTGCTCTCTTACCGACGAGCTGCGACAACCCTTTACAGCCCCACCGACGTGTTGTCAACATAACAACAAAAAACCATCACTATTTTTCTTTTGTACTTGTTAAATCACCGTGGAAAACACATATTGCTATGTTAAACACCGTATTTCTGATGCCAAGAGATATTGGATTCATGTCTTACAATTAGAATGCTAACATGTTTGTGTTGACCAGTGTTTTATGCAATAAGCCGACACATGCATGTATGTGCACGAGAGTGTGTGTGTGCGTGTGTTTGTGTGTGTGTGTGTGTGTGTGTGTGGACCTCAAAGGTCTCAGTGGACTATGATTACTTTGAGGAGCTTTTCTAGAGAGCTCCAGCTGTGCTTGTGTTCTGGTTCCTGATCTGGGGGGTGGAGTGCTTTTTCGCAGCTTCAGAAACGCTACAGCCTCCCCCCCATGCCCAGCAGCTCAAGGACCAGCCTGAAGAGATATGAGCAGGGGAGGGAGAGCGAGAGGTTTCTGGAGAGGTGGGGCGGCGCAAGTGTCTGTGTTGGGGGGTGGGGACAAATAAAAGAGGAGAGGAAAAGAGACATGGAGAGACACGAGGAGGAAAATAAAGAAGGGGACGGAAACTAACATCCTCTCCTGGAATCAGGCTTTTTTTTAAACAGAAGAAATTAAATAAAGTGGGAGAAAAAAATGGGGAATGCAGTAGTACATGAAGAGGCAGAGCATAGTGGAACTTGGTGCGCGTACACAGGAGAGAGGTGCAGCCGAGGCTCTTCTGATTGAGCGGAGCTGGCAGGCCCGGGGAGCCTCCCTCGGACTGCTGTCAGCTGAGAGCGCAGAGAGGCCAATCACTGACACAACAAAGCTGCACAAGTGCCACTTCCCCAGCAGGGGGCGCCCCTAGCCCCCTACCCCTGTATCATGCTGCGTCTCCCCCCCCCCCCCCCCCCCCTGGAAAGATTTATATTTTTAAACAACCCCTCAGCCCCAAAGGTGACGGGGATAACAACCACGCCAAGAGTCCACGTAAGGAAACATGACCATTTTTACTTCCAGTACTAACGTTCATTCTATATTTTCACAGGTTTCACCGTGTGGCGGGAGCCTGAATTGTAACCCAAGCAATAAGATTGACTGCCGGTGGCAAAAAAAGAGGTAACGACGACACTATCACTCTGGTGTGATGCTGCAAACCAACCAAGACCCCTCCGCCTGTATTGATTAGCACGCGCAACGCCATCTGCCTTCGGAGTGTCAAGATCCACTACAAGAAGAGAGAAAGAATCAAAATCCCACTGCGAAGTCTTATTCCTCTAAACTCTGTTCCTTTAGTCCAGAGGACAATCTGACAGCCAGCCTTCAAAAGACAAACCCATAAAGTATTTATGTGTGTGCCTGGGGTCCAGTGAGTTCAGACAGCCACTGAAGAATTCATTAAAGGAGGTGAAAGAATTGTTAAGTGTATCAAATTGAAGCCAAGGCCAAACAAGAAAAGGCTCAGACTGAAGCGCTGAAGGAGAGAAAAAGCAAAAACTGTCTTTAGTGATGACACTATGAATACAGAAACAACATGTTCCTCACGCAGAAAGACAACAGTCAGGGATTTCATCACTACTACCGCCTGGATTTGTCAGCTTTGGATTGTTGTCTTTGAGTGGAGGCGTAGAGGTACATGTTCTTTTGCTGCTACAGCCACCGCTTTACACCTGAGAGGCTAACGTTCTCCAACCGCAGCGAAGAATGTTTAAGAGTTAAAAAGGTTTATGAGTCTCGACGTTGCCGGGGCGCACCCGCCTTACCCGTTTCCAGAATTCGTCGATGGAGCAGGCCCGGATGGAGAAAGGCCTCATCCTTGCACGAGCGGATGTGCGTTCCCACTAGCTCAGAGTTGGTGGCGAGTATTCTCGCGCTCTCCTCGTTCAGGTTCACCCCGGCCATGGAGGCCACGTCGTTGATGTCGTCATCGTCCCTGCAACATGAGAGATGGTAGATTAGCCAAATAAAGGCCCCTTTGGGAAGCTGTCTTTAGGGATCTTGTCCTTGTCGCAGCATTACTGACTCCTACTGGCTGGTCCGTCTGCGCTGTCTCCTTCTGTCTACACCCTTCACTGCTGGGAGAAACATGCTTTGGGCTGTAGTGCAGATGGGTCATGACAAAATGTAAGAAAAAAAACTCAGCTTGGGCGCGGCGGAACAGCCTCGTAAACAAACCCTTAATATCAGTATTCACGTCTTAAGGTTATCAACATATGCTCCTGCTTTTATTCATGAATACTTCCTTGGCTGACAGCACGCATTGGCTTTGTTACAGAGGGCTGTGCGCTGGTCTTAATGGCACAGATTTCCCATTGCGGGGTCTATTTGTGTCGGCGCTCTGCGAGGCGGGGAGATGAAGAGCGTTTGGACGGAGCTAAGGATGCTCCTGAGGATTGGCGCAGAGCCGTGATGAATCTGGCCGAGTGCTAATGTCAACAAACTCTATTTGCATACCGCTTTGCTCACCATTTTTCTTTGATGCACCGGTCATTTCTCACAGGCATAAAGCCGATTTCACAGTTTTTACATGTTACTTCACATTAGCAGAGACGTGGAAGAGGCCATAAACGAGGTCCTCGCATCCTTCAAAAGGCTGTGACTCCCCCCCCCCCCCCCCCCCCCCCCACACACACACACACAACTGCAGCACTTGGCAGGTAGTGATTGTGGTTCTGGCCTGAATTAAGCCGAGCGGGGGCATGTTGTTGGACTGGCCCAGAGCGAGCAGCGGTGCCTCTGAGTGGCTCTGACGGACGGGAACAAAGAACCGCAGAACACACACAGAGTGGCCCCTCTAACCACTCACCGGCACAGTCATTTGCATCCGATGCCACCGCTGTCAGTTGCGACAGAGCTCGTTGCGTGCTCCTCTGCGCTTTTTGTGTGTGTGCACGCGCCGTCGGCCAAACTCCACCCCGCTACGCCCCCTACCGCTCCCTGGGTGCCGGCCGCGGAGAGCAGATATGAAACTTGACACCACGGCAGGAGGTTGACAAAGACGATTAGAGCATCTCCCTGAACCCCACACACCTCTACCTTCTCCCCTCTCTCTCCCTTCTCTGCTGCGGTCTAATTACGCCCTCACAGAGAGGATCTACATAACGACACAGGCAGGGATACGGAGGATTATACCCTGTGCTGCGCCTCAGTCCGTGCACCCCTTCTTCATCACGTCCTCGTGGATAACTTGGCCTGTCCTGAAAAGGAACACGCCCGAGGCCACGCTCAGTCTGATTAAGAAGAAACGTCGCTACCTCCACGGCTTTAAACCATACATGCAGTCAGGTTAAATGTGCCAGTCAGGTTGATGACCCTATCAGTTACTTTTCACATGTTAAGAAATGGTGACAACAACAAAAAACACATTTGTGGACAAATGTGCAATTATGGTAGATGAAAATGCTTTGCAACATATATATTGCATCTGTTGAACGAATCGCCCCTCGAAGCAAAGCTGAGCACGGCAGCTAGAATTCTGAGGGTGACAGGAGCCAACACAACAGGTTAGATTCGATTATTTCCTTAAAATAGGTTGTGGGCCTTGTGTATGAATTATATATGAATTGCATACTATTTATATACACGTAAATATTTTTAATTGTCATTAATTTTTCCGGATAGATGACCTGGTTGGACAGATTATTAAAATGTTGTAAATGGAAATCTGAAGCATAGCTAGTTTGGTATTTAACAAACAAAAAAAAAAAGATCTATATATATATATATATATATATATATATATTAGTGCTGGGCAACGATTCAAATATTTTAATCGCGATTAATCGCATGGATTTTTTGCAATTAATCGCGATTAATCGCATTGTTATGGCAAAGTTCAACAATGAATTCAAAAGTATTGTATTGCGCACTTTTATTTTAAAAGTACTGCTATATGAACAAAAGTGCAATAACATTTTGTTCACGAGATGCAGGCAGCATGTTTCATACTTAATGTGAATATAATTCATACTTTGTTGGCATCTTATTCTGAAAACCGGATGTTCGTCTGAAGTAACCGGATGTTGTCTCACGTTAATGTTTCCGTTAACTTTCAAAGTCCTTCGCTCGCTCCCGATCTGTGCCGTTTAAATGCGTTTACCGTGAATTTCAGCATATAGGTGCACTAACATGTAAGTGTCTGCTGAGTTGACCACGGAGATCTGAGTGTCTGCTGACTTTACCGCAGCGATGTCCAGTAGTCTCCAGGGAGAGCAGCGGAAGTCGCCTTTTCTCTACGGCAACCCTGAAGGGACATCATATCTCTAATACAAAACGATAAACATGAGACAGTCTGACTATAGGATGTTTGCTGGCTTTTATCCCACTGTTCTTGTCATCCTCTTGTTGTTATGTATATGTATTGTCTCTTGTCTTTCAATTTAAAAAAAACAATAATAACAATTATAATAAATAAAAAATAATGCGTTAACGCGCGATAAAATAATTATCCGCGTGAATTAATTAATGTGTTAACACGAAATGAACGCGTTAACTTGCCCAGCACTAATATATATATGTCCTTTTTTAGTTTTTTTTAATTAAAGAAAACTCACTATTAACTGTATTAACAAGTGTAATTATTGCAAACTACTGAGGTAATACTGTACAAGTTATGATGCATGGTATTAGTCTGTTTAGTGAATACGTTTATGTATCCCTCTTAAAAAAACAACATAAAAGTGAATTTATAATTTTGTCACCTCTAATGATCTGTTCAAACACAAACTGCCCTGATGAAACAGTGAATAACAACAATAAGAACTCATAGAAGTACTTTTCTTTTCTCCATTGTGCTCCAATTTCACTCAGAGAGTTAGAAATGAGTGTTGTTCATTTTCACTCGTCAGAGTTTATTTGATGCACAACAATCTACATTACTTTCCTACACTGGCTACCACTGAACATCAAGCATCACCAAATGTCCCAAGAGCACCGGTGATACTCGGAGTACGGGGAAAGCCAGAGAACGGGTCTGACACTAAAAGAAGGGAGCGACATATGGAACGCTAAATATTCCCCGCTACACCTCTGCTCTAATAAAGCAGAGTTGCAATTAGCTTCCGCCGCAGAAGCTAAAGAGCAGTCTCTCAGTTATTGGTTGGGGCTGGCTCGGGGACATATCAAGCTTGTGTTTCAGGCGAGGGCGCACGCCATAGGTGGTGAGAGGATTGCCATTTAGAGGCTGTGTGTTTGAGCGTGTGGATGGACAGGGGGGGGGGGGGGTGCATTCACCATCACCAGCATCAATACCAACGCAGCAATCCCCTACCCCTGTGGATGAAGGTCCGGGTGCCCAGACTGATTGATCCCTGTGACTAACACCCGGGCCGTGCCAGTGCAGGCTTGCTGCCGCCCAGCACCGAGAGCCGCGGACCCCTGGAGAAGAACTCTCCACGAGGCAGCCGATGGGATGTTTTATGACCTGATGGATGAAGGCACCGGTGGCACGAGAGGGGCCAATAAAGCCAGCAACAAAAGCGGCTCTGTGTTTATTAAGTGACCATTAATTCAATGGACCACCCGCACTCGAGCTGTTCATCCTGCCTGGGTGTGTTATGGGTTTGATGTGGCCCGTCTATAACAATATATTCCAGACATTCCTATTGTTAAAGTGCCACCAATTTTCCACAAGCTAATCCTGTGGCTGCTGTGCTTCCAAGTCTCTGCATCAACCAGTTTTTGTGAGGTCACTTTTGAGATCTAATTGAGTCCAATTTTATTTGTAAAGCCTGTTTTTTTTTGTTTTTTTTACATCACATAGCAATTTAAAGAGCAACAAAGGATTTAACCACAAAGGCAGAATTAACTCACTTTGCTGGATGGGAAAAAAAGGGCTGGTGGGCTAAAAACCCACAGGAAACAGTGACTGGCAAACAAAAAAAAAGCGTTTGCTCCGAGTGCGTTATCTGTGCGCATCTTTTTCCCGTGTTTTTGAACGCACGCGGATGTGTGTGTCCACCGCGTAGGGAACGGGGGGGGGTCTGAGCTCGGAGGGTTGGCAGAGGGCTGAGGGCCTCGGCTGGCTCGCCTGTGATTACAGCGGATGTTGAGTGTTTACAGAGAGATGAAGGGGGTGGGGGGGCACAGAGACAGCTGCTTTCACTCTGTACTGTAAACTACCACACACACACACACACACACACACACACACACACACACACACACACACAGAGCCACACAAGCACTTACACAGAAGGCTGGAGCTGCACTGGAAAACCCCACAAGCCCCGCAGTGTGTATATACATGTGTGTGTTTGTGCTACAGCTGGCCTACGGGGACCGGTGGCTCGGAGTGACAGCCGTACACACAGATGGACGCAGGCCCGGTGGGACGAGAGGCTGGTGGACGCTGACCGACCAGGCAGGAAGTACTTTTCTTTCTTTTTTTCTTTCTCACGATCATTTTCACGCTTTATGGCGTTTTGCTCCTCTTTCATGTTTGACTTTTGCTGAAAAGTAGCAAAAAGTCACGCGAAAACATGTTTTGTGTATGAATGGCACCAGAGCAGTTGCAAATAAATATAACTTGCAAAGTTTGCGGTGCGGACTAAGAATGAAGACGACAGTAAAAATATATTTGTGTAGCGGTTTCCAAGACTGAAGAAGAGCGAAACAACAAGAAACAAATGACAGACGAAGATAAAGTGGAATGATCGGCTTCGACGACCTCAAATTTGACTGAAATTTGAGTCGAGTAGGTTCAGCGGGAGCGCGTCGTCGGAACAAAGCAGGCTACCTGCACGTGGGGACAAACGCATGGATTCGGGGACTTGGCTTGTCCAACACATAAGTGCAGAGCAGGCTGTGATCACCGCCGGGGGAGAGAGAGAGAGAGAGAGCGGTCGACAGTAACAAGCGAGCCTGACAGCTTAATTACCAACGCAGCTAAAGATTTATTGATTTATCAATCAGGGCCTCGGGGGGCGGCAGCCTTTCCCCCTTCGGGAGACGGCAGCCATTACCGCGAACCCGTTGGCCCGCATGACCTAGACACCTCTGGACCCCCCCCCCCCTCCCTCCCCCCGGGTCACACCAGGCCAACCCTGAAAACCCCTGCTCCTGTCAGCACACGCATACACACATTTTGACACGTAAACAATACTCTCAGATCTTTAGGGACATACACATATGTTCATGTGCATCCAAGCAGGGACACAAACACGAACAAACAAGAGAGGCATATATGCAAACACACACCAGCACGCATATGCTGCACACACACACACACACACACACACGCAAAGACCTCGCGCAGAACATGAACCACAGAGGCCAGCGTGTGGGCGATGAACCTTTTATGTTTTGAGACAAAAAGCCCAGCTGAAGCGGTGGAGCCGGGGAGAGCGGCGCCGCGGGCTAAAATGCCGTATGTTTGACTTAACCGAGAGGTATTTCTTTTTTTTCAGAACCGCATCCAGAAAAACTCCCGACCATCTGGACGCAATTACCTCGTTTCTCAAAAACAAAATACAAATTAAAGCCGCGGCTCGTTCTGTGATCCTGTCGAGGACGGGTTCTGTGACACTGACACAACGAGAGGGCGATCCGCGAGGGGTCGACCTATTGGCTGGCTGGTGTGTTGCTATGTGGTGGGTGCACGGGGGAGAGCGAGAGAGAGAGAGAGATAGAGAGAGAGAGAGGGGTGGCCAGTGCAGGCAACTGGGATAAACACTTGGAGTCCTTAGCTGACAGTGTAGCCTGTAGTCACGCAGTTGGAGGAGGGGGGGCATCTTAGTGAAATGCTGCCCCCGTGTGACGGCTGCCGGGAACAGCAGTCGGAGAGTTGTACCTGAAAGAACCTCCTCCGGGGTCGTTGAGCTTGTTTTTCTGATTCCCAGAGATCTGAACAGCAGCCAGGCCCGCGGGACTTTTGCCCGCTTGGATGAGGCCTCCCTTCCCCATTGTGCCTGTTAAGAAAAGAGAAGAAGTGATGGGGGGGGGACGGTGGACAGAGAAGAAAACACGAAACAAAACAGGGAAGGAGTAATGTTATCATTGAAATGTCCCCTTCTATCTGCGTCAAACATCCTCCCGTCTAACGACTACCTTCAAGTGTGTCTCTGTCATCCTCGCAGGGGTGGATGGAGGGTAAAGGGGGGGTGGGAGGTGTTGGGGGGGGGGGGGAGCGGTACTGTCGCCCTCCCCAGGTCGGCGCTGAGGAGCGTCGCTCTGTCAATACCACTGCGCTTCACCGGGCCTCTCCTTACACTCCCCGAACGCATCCCGCTCCGAGACACACGGTTTTTTTTTCTCCTTTTTTTTTTCCCGGAGAGGCACAAGGACTGCCAGAGTGAATTTAAACTTGATTTTTAACAGGCATGTTCCTCGCCGAGAGGCACGGCCAAAGTATTTTTAGAAACTATCCCTGCATTCCAATTTATGGGCATAAAACAACCTACAGATCTTCCACTGCAGGCGATCGCAGGGAAGGGGGCAGATCAAATTTGTATGCACCTCCGATCGCGCACACACACACACATTATACACACACACACACCACCTGAGAGAACACAGCTCGTCTTAGGGGAGCGTTACGCCCGGCTGGTGCTGGGGCGATATTTGCGGGGCTTCTGTTGGGAAGACTGTTTGTGAATCAGTGTGAGTAAGCAGCAGCAGCAGCGCAAATGTTTGAGAAGGCTTCATAACCAGACAGGAGGAGAAAAAAAAAAAAAAGCTTGCACCTGTTCTCTCTGTGGCTTCTGCTTGTTTACACATCTTACAGCCTGCTGAGAGAACTGTGAAGGTTTCACTCATGGCTACCTTTGTTTAACCCATTTCGCTGGCTCTTTATATTCAACCAGAAGGTTGAGTTTGAGATATCTGGCCTCACTAGAAGAAGAGAAAAAAAAACAGAAAAAGAAAAAAGTTGCAGGCCAGAAACAGAAGCCGGGTGTGCGTCGGAGGACTTCTTCAAAAAGGTGGACGACTCAAAGCTACCGCCGTCTTTCGTCCGTGACTGCACTTCAGACACGAACGAAAGAAGGGCCCTGAAATAA